>NC_092145.1:115640501-115948001 GCF_043159975.1 Macaca nemestrina | reverse complement strand
ACACTCGATTCCACCACTGGTGTCTTCTTGCATACTCAGTTAAATCCAACACTTCATAAGAGTCGTCATCACTTTCATATTCTTCAAAATAGCAAAATGCAAAAAATAAATGTAGAGTCAATCAAAAGTCAGAAATGTCCCATACATCTTTTTAAATATCTGTTACAACTCATTACTTTTGGCCTACAGCTAAAAATGTCCACATGGAAACTACTGACTTAACTCAATTCCTGAGACCAGGGCCTCAAGAGTAAAGGGCCCTACAACAATGACCCCCATCTGCTTTCCCAAAGGCCCAGGGACCAGCCTGGGGTCACGAAGCCAGGGCCAACTCAGAAATGACACAGTAGTGAGGGGTCACCCCAACCTCCAAATCTTAGTAGGGTCAAGGTCAGAGCAGGGTCCATTTTCATCAGTGGAAGGAATGGAGGTGGGGACGGGTCCTCCTCTGAGATAACTAGTCTGGAGCCCAGCGAAATCACTTGAGTCTAGACGTTTAAAAAAAGAAAATAATAATACATTTGAAGATGGAGATAAAGGGCCGGAGGTGAAGGTAAGGCAGGAGGTAGGTAGGGCTGTGCTGGGGGGGGGGGGGGCTCTCCGCTTGAGTTCCGGAGGGGGACGAAAAAGTCTAGCTCGGAGGGGGTGCTCAAAGGGGCTGCCTTAAAAAAATATATACAGTTCGAAGAATCCTAGGGCAGGGGAAGGAAGAGGTGCCATGGGAGCAAGGTCGAGAGCTGTGAGCCGCGTCCCAGATACCACTTCAGGCCCTCGCCGCTCACCTTGGGGAGGGGGGTTCCGGGTCGCCATGATACCGCCAGCGGCCAATTCTGGAGTGGTCCCCGCCCGCCCTCCTGTCCCTGGCACTTTAAGGGCCGCTCTAGGCAAGGATGGAAATCTATGGTCTCTTTTTCCCTCCTCCTCCTACTCCAGGCGCGTAGTCCTGTCTCCGCCCCCTTCTCTCAGCGCAGGACCTTCTGCCTTCTGCGCACGCGCGAGACTCCGGAATGTGGGCAGGGCCGGTCGGATCATAGCCCCGCGAGAGCGCAGGGGACTTGTAGTCCATTGTCTTCCGTAACTAGGAAGGGGGAGGGACCGCCCCTCCTCGAATTTCCATAACTTGAATTTGATTATTTTGTTTTAAAGAGCCTTAAGGGCTGAAGGTATGGGGGGAAGGGCGCTACATGGTGGTACAAAGGGAAAACCAGCTGGGTATTGACAAAGACTCTCTTGACCAAACTTTAGTCAGGAGGCTCATCTGAGCTGTTTTTGACTGAGTCTCCTCCTTGGGTCGTCTTTGACCTGCCTAGTCCATTTGTGGCAAGAATCCAGTTAAGTCAGTTTAGTGAGAACTCCCCCACCCTTAATATCGAATCACCCTCGGCCGGGCGCGGTGGCTCAAGCCTGTAATCCCAGCACTTTGGGAGGCCGAGACGGGTGGATCACGAGGTCAGGAGATCGAGACCATCCTGGTTAACATGGTGAAACCCCGTCTCTACTAAAAAAAGTACAAAAAACTAGCCGGGCAAGGTGGCGGGCGCCTGTAGTCCCAGCTACTTGGGAGGCTGAGGTAGGAGAATGGCGTGAACCCGGGAGGCGGAGCTTGCAGTGAGCTGAGATCTGGCCACTGCACTCCAGCCTGGGCGACAGAGCGAAACTCCGTCTCGAAAAAAAAAAAAAATCGAATCACCCTCAATATCCGATCAAATTCCTCAACCCCACCCTTGATATCTGATCATTCTGCCACCAGCAAAAATCCTGTTAAATTGACTTAGCAAGAATACCTCTACCCCTCATGTCTGCTCTTGGTAATCTTCCACCCATTGATCCATTCACTCTCATCATTTACTATAAATTCCCTGCTATAGGCCGGGCGCGGTGGCTCAAGCCTGTAATCCCAGCACTTTGGGAGGCCGAGACGGGCGGATCACGAGGTCAGGAGATCGAGACCATCCTGGCTAACACGGTGAAACCCCGTCTCTACCAAAAAAATACAAAAAAATTAGCTGGGCGAGGTAGTGGGCACCTGTAGTCCCAGCTACTCAGGAGGCTGAGGCAGGAGAATGGCCTAAACCCGGGAGGCGGAGCTTGTGATGAGCTGAGATCTGGCCACTGCACTCCAGCCTGGGCGACAGAGCGAGACTCCGTTTAAAAAAAAAAAAAAAAAAAAAAAAAAAAAAAAAAAAAATTCCCTGCTATATTCAGAGTTGAGACCCATCACTCACCCCTATTGCCATAGTCTTTGTTTTTCAAGAAAGGGTATTGCTCTGTCACCAGGCTGGAGTGCAGTGGCGCGATCATGGCTCACTGCAGCCTCAAACTCCTGGGCCCAAGAGATCAGCCCACCTCAGCCTCCAGAGTAGCTGGGACTCCAGGCGTGCATCACCACTCCTGGCTAATTTATTTTTATATTTTGTGGAGACTAGGTATCCCTGTGTTGCCCAGGCTGGTCTTGAACTTCTGGGCTCAAGCAGTCTTCCTGCCTCTGCATCCCAAAGTGCTGGGATTACAGATGCGAGCCACCATGCAGGGCTATATTGCAATAGTTTTGACACCTATTGCAATAGTCATGAACAAGGTCTTCCTTACCATTTTAAGAAGTGTCCCATAGTTTTTTTGTCAGGCCCATCACTTGCACACTGTCAGAATAATTTTTTAACAGTATTTTGAACACTCTACCAGAATTCCAATGCTTGAGGAAAAAGGCTTGTAAAAGATAAGAGAAACCCTGTTTCAAGCCATACTTTTCTAAGGGCGCAAGGGCTCACAAAAGGACCAAAATTTTTCTAATGCCCTGCTGCTGGAAATTGGAATCCGTTTACTTGCTCTCTCTCTTGATTTCCTGCCAGGAATCCAAAGGAAGTAAAGAAGGGCCTAGAAACCTCGTAATTCCTGACCTGGCAAGAGGACATAATTTTTTAGTGTCATTCTTTTGTTTGTTTGAGACAGAATCTCGCTCCGTCGCCCAGGCTGGAGTGCAATGGTGCAATCTTGGCTCACTGCAACCTCCACCTCCCGAGTTCAAGTGATTCTCCTGCTTCAGTCTCTCAACATCCCAAGGAGCTGAGATTACAGGCATGTGCCACCACACCCGGCTAGTTTTTGTATTTTTAGTAGAGACGGGGTTTCACCATGTTGCCCAGGCTGGTCTCGAACTCCTAGCCTCAGTGATCCACCCACCTGGGCCTCCCAAAGTGCTGTGATTACAAGGGTGAGCCACCGTACCTGGCCAGCATCATTCTTATTATTTAAATCTGACAGAGCAACAAGGTCAAGGTCTTCACCCAGAAACCCCATGGGATTCTATGAATACAAAGCCATATTGATCACCAAGCAGCTAACCCAAGTCCACATAAACCAACCCAGAAATTTGTCTTGAACTTGCATTGCACCCACATCTACTGTACAATTAAACAAAAGTCCTCTCAGTATTCATTTTAATGGAAAAACAAGGAATTTGGTATAAATTGCATTACTTAAAAAATTGGCTTGCATAATTGCACTTGGCTTTTCAAATCCTGGCACTTCCTTATTTCTTTTTACAATATGCCCATTTATTAATATCCTTATTTGTTAATTTTAATAGCAAACCGCAATTACTTTTGCACCAACGTAATACATAGCTTGCAAGTTTATGCTTTGTCATTTGTTGACTGGGAAAGGAATTTTCCTAAGCATGTAAAATCCCTATAAATTGAATGGCTTACCTTCATTGTCATTTGTATTATGATACTAATTTCTAGTAACTATTAAGTAACTCGTCTCCCTGTATTTCTTACCATATCTCTGCAAATAATTGAAGCTCTGTTAGCTTCAATTGTGTTTTATTTTAATTTAAAACTGATTGGAAAATCAAATTCTCTTTTGCTACCACCCAATATAAGTTCACTATGTAGAGACTAGCAAAAGCATGTGGACAATCCTGGCAATCACTTTACTGAAATTAATGTTCATGGAGGTGGTTTGCAAGGTTGTGTTTGAAATGCTTGTTCTCCAGTGCCATAAAGAAATAGCACTTGAACATAAATTTCATTTATTTAGTAAGGCCATTTTTACTTTTTGCAGAAAGGGTACACTCACTGGCAGTTTTGCCACAAGAGTACACTGAACAAAGGAGACAGGGTCGTTTATAACCCCACGCGTCTACCTTACTGCTGTGTCCGGTTTCCATTGGCTGGAACGGGACCTCACATTCTATGTTTGTCCTGATTGGCTAGCAAGTTAGAACTTTTTAAAAGAGGCAAAGGTAGAGGAGAACAAATGAAGGAGGAAGTAACTTGTGGAATGCTGAGAAAGATAAAAACACTTTTAAATAAGGAAGAGGAACAGGCTATGACCTAATGCTTGCTTGGACCAGTATAAGCATGCCAAGGCAAATATTGAGGCTAAATTGTGGGAGCTAAGAAGATAAAGTACATTGATTTCTTTATTACGGCTAGCAGACATTTAAGCATGTTAGCACAGGTCTCTGAATAAATTTTGCTTTTAAGAGAAGTTACTATTTATTCCTAATTAGACGAGGAGGAAAGTCTTTGAAGAGGAACCTCTATTTTACTTTTTACAGTTGGGGGAAGAGGACGAAGGAGAAGACCACAAACTGTCTAAATACATAGCCAAAAAAGAACACAATTAAGATGAGAGACTGGGCTGGGCACCGTGACTCGCGCCTGTAATCCCAACACTTTGGGAGGCCGAGGCGGGTGGATCACCTGAGGTCGGGAGTTCGAGACCAGCCTGACCAACTTGGAGAAACCCCGTCTCTACTAAAAATACAAAAAAATAGCTGGGTGTGGTGGTGGGCACCTATAATCCCAGCTACTCAGGAGGCTGAAGCAGGAGAATCTCTTGAACCCAGGAGGCAGAGGTTGCAGTGAGCCAAGATCACGCCATTGCACTCCAGACTGGGCGACAAGAGCAGAACACCATTTTGAAAATAATAATAGTAATAATAATAATAAATGAGAGCCGGGTTTGGTGACTCACGCCTGTAATCCCAGCACTTTAGGAGGCTGAGGCAGGAGGACAACTTGAGGTCAGGAGTTTGAGACCAGCCTAGCCAACTTGGTGAAACCCCGTCTCTACTAAAAAAAATACAAAAATTAGCCGGGTATGGTGGTGCATGCCTGTAGTCCCAGCTACTCAGGAGGCTGAGACAGGAGAATTGCTTGAACCTGGGAGGCGGAGGCTGCAGTGAGCTGAGATCACACCACTGCACTCCAGCCTGGGCGAGACAGAGCAAGACTCTATCTCAAAAATAATAATAATAATAAATGAGAGACTGAAGTACCTCAAAAGTGAGGATATTAGAAACTTTGGACATCAATAGGGTGGCCTAATGAATACAGACACACTGAAATAATGTGTCCATTCTAAGGCAATTAAGTTCATTGTTTTGCTGATCCCAAGAAACAACATTTTATCCAGACATAGTGACTAATGATTATATAAAACTTTTAAAACATTAGTGTAACCAAACCTATACTCACCCTGTGCCTCCTCAAACTCACACCTAAATTGAGAATGGGACCAAGAAATATGTCTCATTCAAGATTTTAAATCAGACCCTGAAAGTGATTAAAGTGATTATTTCAGGACGTTGGTGAAAAATTGTTGAATTGACTATATAGTTCTATAAGATTTACTTTCAATTCGCTGAGTAGAAATCATAGGTCTACTGTGAAAGTTAAGTGAGGACTTACTGCACGTTTATGTGTGTCAACGAAAAGAGTCAAACTCTGTAAAATATTTGAAGAGCTTTATTCTTAGCCAAATATAAGTGACCGTGGCCCGTGACACAGCCCTTAGGAGGTCCTGAGAACATGGACCCCAGGTGGTCAGGATGTAGCTTGGTTTTATACATTTTAGAGAGGCATGAGACATCAATCAAATACATTTAAGAAATACGCTGGAGGCCGAGCATGGTGGCTGAGGCCTGTAATCCCAGCACTTCGGGAGGCCAAGGCGGACAGCTCACTTGAGGTCAGCCTGGCCAACATGGTGAAACCTATTCTCTACTAAAAATACAAAAATTAGCCAAGTGTGGTGGCACGTGCCTGTGGTCCGAGCTACTTGGGAGGCTGAAGTAGGAGTATCGCTTGAACCCGGGAGGCGGAGGTTGCAGCAAGCTGAGACTGTGCCTCTGCACTCTAGCCTGGGTGACAGAGAGGAGAGAGACTCCATTTCAAAAAAAAAAGAAAGAAATATATTGGTTTGGTCCAGAAAGGTGGGACAACTCAAAATGGGGGCTTCCAGGCTGTAGGTGAACTTAAACATTTTCTGATTGACAATTGGTTGACTTTATCTAAAGACCTGGGATTCATAGAAAGGGAATGTTCAGGGTAAGATAAAGACTGTGAAGACCAAAGTTCTTTTGAAGTCTTATGGTGGCTGCCCTTAGAAACAATAGATGACAAATGTTTCCTATTCAGATTTTAGTTAATTTCTTTAGGATTAGGAGGGTTTGGAAGAAAAATATCTACCTATGTTCATGTAGATTCTTTACAGATGCAAATTTTCCCCCACAAAGAACAGCTTTGTAGGCCATTTCAAAATATGGCAAAGAAAAATTTTGGGGTAAAACATTTTGATTTTCTTCCTTGTCTCGTAATGTTATGCCAGAGTCAGTTTGGAAAGTAAGTCACAATATATAGGGTTAAATAAAACCCATCTGATGAGAATTTATGATTTGTAGAGCATGTCTCCCCAGACCCCTTAGATAGGAATTTGGGCAAGATAAAAAAATCAGAATTTAGTCCTCATGTGTGACACGGATTTTTTAAAGTATGAATCAGCAGCTGGGTGTGGTGGCTCAGGCCTGTAATCCCACTTTGGGAGGCTGAGGCAGGAGGATCACTTAAGCCCAGGACTTTGAGACCAGCCTGGGCAACATAGGGAGACCCCCGTTTCTACAAAACAAAAAAATAAAAAATTAGCTGGGCGCAGTGGCTCATGCCTGTACTGCCAGCACTTTGGGAGGCTGAGGCAGGCAGATAACCTGAGATCGGGAGTTTGAGACGGGCCTGGCCAACGTGGTAAAAGCCGGTCTCTACTAAAAATTTAAAAATTAGACAGACACGGTGGCACGCACCTGTAGTCACAGCTACTCAGGAGGCTGAGGCTGGAGAATCGCTTGAGCCCAGGAGGGCAGAGGTTGCAGTGAGCCAAGATCACGTCACCGCACTCCAGCCTGGGCGACAGAGCGAGACTCCATCTCAAAAATAAAATAAAATATAATATAAAAAATTAGCCAGACATGGTGTCGCACACCTGTGGTCCCAGCTACTCGGGAAGCTGAGGTGGGAGGATCACTTAAACCTAGGAGGTTGAGGCTGCAGAGAGACGCTGTATCCAAAAAAAAAAAAAAAAAAAAAAAAAAAAAGTGTGAATCAAGGAAACAACCATTAAGGCAAATATGATTTAGGAAAATATTGGCACTTTAGATACAAGGGTTGGTTCCCCAAAGTTCCTCAGTCTGTAGCCCTCGACATGCAATTCTAAGACTGGCTGGATAAGTTAATGTTCATTTAAAAGAAGTTACTCTGTGTATGACTCCACTTTTCTTTTTTTTTTGAGACGGAGTCTCGCTCTGTCGCCCAGGCTGGAGTGCAGTGGTGCGATCTCGGCTCACTGCAAGCTCCGCCTCCCGGGTTCACGCCATTCTCCTGCCTCAGCCTCCCGAGTAGCTGGGACTACAGGCGCCCACAACCGCGCCCGGCTAATTTTTTGTATTTTTAGTAGAGACGGGGTTTCACCGTGGTCTCGATCTCCTGACCTTGTGATCCGCCCACCTCGGCCTCCCAAAGTGCTGGGATTACAGGCGTGAGCCACCGCGCCCGGCATGACTCCACTTTTCAAAAACAAAACGACATTAGGGGACATAGCTTCAAGTCTCCTCTCTGAAATGTTTTTCCAAAAATTACAGATTTGAGTTCGTACACTCCTTCTTTCCCATTGCCAACCCATTCTTAATGAGGTGCCGACAAATAGAGAAGTAGCAAATGATGGGCCACTGAAAGAAGAGAAAGGGAAAAAAAAAACAAGAGAAAGGAAAACAATAAATTGGAAGAGTAAAATGGAGGGTTGACAGGGTCAATGACATCCAGCTGACACTGACATATTGAAACCGTCTTTGCAAAATTATGACTGAGACAGTGAAAGAGATCTAACTTAACCGACTCCATCTTGCTTCTAACCTCCAAGCTGTCCTTGTTCATTCCTGGGCATAGGCTGAATTAACTTTGGGAGAAACTTAGTTTATAGTTCATAGTTTAAAGACCACAGCCAGGTGTGGTGGCTCACACCTGTAATCCCAGCACTTTGGGAGGCCGAGGCAGTTGGATCATTTGAGGTCAAGAGTTTGAGACTAGCCTGGCCAACATGGCAAAACCCCATCTCTACTAAAAATTAAAAAAAAAAAAAAAAAAAAAATTAGCCCAGGCATGGTGGTACACACCTGTAATCCCAGCTACTTGGGAGGCTGAGGCAGGAGAATCGCCTGAAACTGGGAGGTGAAGGTTGCAGTCAGCCAAGATCACACCACTGCAGTACAGCCTGGGTGACAGAGTGAGACGCCACCTCAAAAACAAAACAAAACAAAACAAAAAACTAAAAAACAACAACAGAGGACAACAGTCCTTTTCCAAAGCAGACCTCCTTTTTGCCTGGGGACTAGATTGCCTTTGTAGGACAAACATTAACCACAAGATTAGAAATTATGGTTTAGGAGTCATGCAGCTGGAGGCTACTAAATTCTGACCCTCTCTAAACTACTCCTAAAATCAGTGCTAGAGGTATTTTGCAGAGCCTGCACTTGATGGATCAGCTGGCGCCACCCAGATCGATACACTGGCTCATCTGATCTTGTGGCCACCACCTATGAACTGACTCAGTGCAAGACAACTTCGACTCCTTATGATTTCATCTCTGACCAATCAGCACTCCTGGTTCACGGGCATCCGCCTACCCACCAAGTTATCCTTAGTTCGAGAACAGCCTGGCCAACGTGGTGAAACCCTGTCTCTACTAAAAATACAAAATTAGGCCGGGCGCGGTGGCTCAAGCCTGTAATCCCAGCACTTTGGGAGGCCGAGACGGGCGGATCACGAGGTCAGGAGATCGAGACCATCCTGGCTGACACGGTGAAACCCCGTCTCTACTGAAAAATACCAAAAAAAAAACTAGCCGGGCGAGGTGGCGGGCGCCTGTAGTCCCAGCTACTCGGGAGGCTGAGGCCGGAGAATGGCGGGAACTCGGGAGGCGGAGCTTGCAGTGAGCTGAGATCCGGCCACTGCACTCCAGCCAGGGCAACAGAGCGACACTCCGTCTCAAAAAAAAAAAAAAAAAAAAATACAAAATTAGCCGGGCGTCGTGGTGTGCACCTGTAATCCCAGCTACTTGGGAGGCTGAGGCAGGAGAATCCCTTGAACCAGGGAGGCAGAGGTTGCAGTGAGCCGAGATTGCGCCACTGCACTACAGGCTGGGCAAAAAGAGCAAAACTCCTCTAAAAAGTAAAAAAGAAGAAAAAAAAGACTCTATTCCTTGAATGCTCAGGGAGACTGATTTGAGCAATAAAAAAACTCTGGTCTCCCACACAGCCGGCTCTGCATGAATTACTCTTTCTCTCCTGCAGTTCCCTGTCTTGGTAAATTTGTTCTGTGTAGGCAGCGGGCAAGGTGAGCCCCTTGGGTGGTTACAATATTTCTAGCAATATCTGCCAACTACAGAAAGAAGCCACTTACCTATCAAGTATAAGGTAGTTAGAATCAAATGGCTATGGAGAAATGAGGAAGAGAATTTTTTAAGAAACATTACTCTTAAAATACTGTTAAATAAAATGTATATGCCAGTACAGTGGCTCACGCCTGCAATCCTAGCACTTTGGGAGGCCGAGGTAGAAGGATTGCTTGAGTGGAGGAATTCTAAACCAGGCTGGGCAACACAGTGAGACCCCATTTCTACAAAAAATAAAAATATTAGGCAGGCATGGTGGCACGTGCCTGTAGTCCCAGCTACACAAGGAGGCTGAGGTGGAGGATCACTTGAGCCCAGGAGGTTGAGGCTGCAGTGATATCTGATTGTGCCACTGCACTTTAGCCTGGGTGACAGAGAGAGACCTCATATTAAAAAATAATAATAAATAAATATTAATGAAAATAGAATAAAATTTATGAGAGGCCTTTGGTTTGGACTGAACTCCCGCACTAGGACCAACAGACCAAAGCAAAATAAAGTCACTCATGTGGAAGTTCCATACCACCAGGAAGCCAAGAAATCTTTTGACCTTCCAAGAAATCAGGAGAGAGAGAGAGATGATAGCCAAATCCCCAAATAGGCCAGTTTCAACCAGCATGATAAGGAAGTCCCCTCTGCTTTAACCATTACAAGGAAAGTAACTTTTTTTTCTTTTTTCTTTTTTTTTTGAGACAGAGTCTTCCTGTGTTGCCCAGGCTGGAGTGCAGTGGTGCAATCTCGGCTCACTGCAACCTCCGCCTCCTGAGTTCAAGCAATTCTCCTGCCTCAGCCTCCTGAGTAGCTGGGATTACAGGCCTGCACCACCATGCCCTGCTAAGTTTTGTATTTTTAGTAGAGACGGGGTTTTGCCATGTTTGCCAGGCTGGTCTTGAACTCCTGACCTCATGTGATCCGCCCACCTCGGCCTCCCAAAGTGCTGGGATTACAGGCGTGAGCCACCGCGCCCGGACTGGAAAGTAACTTTCAAACAACCAATCTGCTTTTTGTTCCCTGTATCTGCTTTCCTCAGCCAGGTTCTGTCTGTAATAAAGCCAACCTCCTCTGTTCAGCCCATCAGAACACCAATTTTACTTTATAGAATGAGATGTTGCCCGATTCTAGAATCACAAATTAAAGCCAAGTATGATCTTCAAACTAAATTTTTTTGCAATTTTGTCTTTTGACAATGCCAAAGAATAGATCGTTTTGCCTAAAATGTATCCAGAACGTATCCACAAATGAATTAAAAGGCAATCATCTCTCTAAAGTCTTTGAGGGCTGAGAAAGAAGTTTTTAGTATTTTTCCTTTCCATCTTGGGGTAATATGCCCTTGTCATTACCTTAAGGAAGTTGGCTGTATAATGTATTTTTCTAGTGTGGATTTTTTCTTTTGTTTTTTTTTGTTTTGTTTTGTTTTGAGACGGAGTCATGCTTGTTGCCCAGGCTGGAGTGCAGTGGCCGGATCTCCGTTCACTGCAAGCTCCGCCTCCCGGGTTTACGCCATTCTCCTGCCTCAGCCTCCCGAGTAGCTGGGACTACAGGCGCCCGCCACCTCGCCCAGCTAGTTTTTTGTATTTTTTTAGTAGATACGGGGTTTCACCGTATTAGCCAGGATGGTCTTGATCTCCTGACCTCGTGATCCGCCCGTCTCGGCCTCCCAGAGTGCTGGGATTACAGGCATGAGCCACCGTGCCCGGCCGGATATTTTCTTTCCCAGTAGTGAAAACGCTGTCATTTTTTTTTTTCTGGCTGAGTGACGAGTGGTTTAATGCGTTAATTGTATACACAAACTTTACAAAGCACTATAACCCTCAGGATGTGTTCAAAAGAGTGGGTTTTTTTAATTATTCCCATTTTAAATAGTGTATTTTTTTTCCCAGTTGGCATTAATACTTTTTTTTTTTTTTTTGAGATGGAGTCTCACTCTGTCACCCAGGTTGGAGTGTAGTGGCACGATCTCGGCTCTTTGCAACCTCCGTCTCCAGGGTTCAAGCGATTCTCCTGCCTCAGCCTCCCGAGCAGCTGGAACTACAGGTGTGTACCACCATGCCCGGCTAATTTTTTTATTTTTTAGTAGAGATGGGGTTTCACCATATTGGCCAGGCTGGTCTTGAGCTCCTGACCTCGTGATCCACCTGCTTTGTCCTCCCAAAGTGCTGGGATTACAGGCGTGAGCCACCGGGCCTGGCCACCATTAATAAATACTTTCATTGTGAACACTGGTATCTTCTCTATGACTACACCAGAACATAATTCCAAAGGTTTCTGAGTAATTTATGTGAAATAGAGAATATATTCTCTTTAATCCATAATGAAGCTATCATGAAGCCTGATTATCCCTTCCTGATATCTAGCTTTCCTCAAGATCTCATCTTTGGAAACCTCAGTTGTTGAAAACAATTTAGTGAGAATTGAGAAAAATAAAAAGTGACAGGACAACAACCAGAACATTTCCCACTCCCTGAACAATCTTACCACCCCACCTTGGCTACACCTGTCACACCCTACTAGATATCTACACTGAATCATCTACATATTCACCCACTCCCAAACAACTCCCACTGTCTTTGAAGCTACCGAAAGGAACAAGACAAAATTCAGGCTCACCTTATCCTTTCCCCTTCCTTTTCTCTCACAGGTAGACATCCTTTCTCTACTTGAATACCTGGCAACGATCGTCCCTTACAAGATAAAGTCTTTACAAAATAAAGTCTGAACTTCTATAACACTGCAGTGGGTGGCAAATTTTGTTGTAAAGCACCAGAGAGTAAATATTTTAGGGTTTGTTAGCCACCTATGGTCTCCGTCACATATTCTTTTTTTCCCCCAACAATTCCCTAAAAATGTAAAAACAGTTCTCTACACAGACTCCACAAAAATGGGAGTGGGGAATATTTGGCCTACAAGTCGTGGTTTGCTGACCCCTGTGTTGAGGAAAAGAGTCAAACTCTGTAAAATATTTGAAGAGATGGATTCCAAGCCAAAGTCCTAAGCAGTTTCCAGCTTGAGTTTTCCTTAGTGATTTTGGGGGCCCAAGATATTTTCCTTTCACAATGTACATTGGTTCAGTCTTGAAAAGCAAGTCAACTCGAAGGGTGGGGAGGGAGGGAGCTTCCAGATCATAGGTGGATTCAAAGACGTTCTAATTGGCAATTGGTTGAAAAAGTTACTATCTAAAAACCAGGAATCAATGGAATCAATAGAAGAGAATGTCTAGGTTGATAAGGGGTTGCAGAGACCAAGGTCCTTATTACACAGATGAAGCTTCCAAGTAACAGGCTTCAGAGAAAATAGATTGTAAATGTTTCTGATTAGACTTTTAAAGTGCCAGACTCTTAGATAATTCTCTCCTGAATCAGAGAAAAGACCTGGAAAGGGAAGGGGATGCTCGACAGAATGTAGATTTTTCCCCACAAGAGACAACTTTACAGGACTATTTCAAAATATGTCAAAGATATATTTTAGGATAAAATACTTCAATTTATTTCAGGGCCTGCTATCAGTCAAGTCATGCTATACTAGAGTCAGGTAGGAATTTGGTGCCTTTTTTTTTTTTTTTTTGAGACAGAGTCTCGCTCTGTCACCCAGGCTGGAGTGCAGTGGCACAATCTTGGCTCACTGCAAGCTCCGCCTCCCGGGTTCACGCCATTCTCCTGGCTCAGCCTCCCGAGTAGCCGGGACTACAGGCGCCCACCACCACGCCCGGCTAGTTTTTTGTATTTTTTAGTAGAGACGGGGTTTCACCGTGTTAGCCAGGATGGTCTCAATCTCCTGACCTCGTGATCCGCCTGTCTCGGCCTCCCAAAGTGCTGGGATTACAGGCTTGAGCCACCGTGCCTGGCCAGAATTTGGTGTCTTATTGCTACAAAGAGTCTGTTTGGTCAGTCTTAAGATCTCTGTTTTAATGTTAACGCTGGTCAGTTGTGCCTGAATTCCAGAGGGAGGAGGGTATCATGAGGCATGTCCTGAACTGGTTTTTCAGGTTAACTTTAGAATGCTCTTGGCCAAGAGGAGGGGTCCATTTAGTTGGCTAGGGACTTAGAATTTTATTTTTGGTTTACAGCTGGCATATAGGACTCTTCACATTTTGGACCCAAATTACCTCTCTGGTCTCCAACTGCAGCTTGCTTCAAGATTCCTTCTCTTCTAGGCCTACTAAACGTACTAAGTTTTCTGAATACACATTGCTTTTTCCAACCTCCATGGCTTGGCTCATGCTCTTTCCTGTCTCTTAAAACAATGGCTCTTATCTGCCTGGCAATACGCAGACATGCATTTTTTTAATTTTCTTTTTTGAGACAGTCTTACTTTGTCACCCAGGCTGCAGTGCAGTGGCATGAAGAAGGTGGCTCACTGTGGCCTCAACTTCCTGGGCTCAAGGGATTCTCCTGCCTCAAGCCTCCCCAAGTAGCTGGGACTACAGGTGCATGCCACCACGCCTGGCTAATTATTTGTAATTTTTGTAGAGATGGATTTTTGCCATCTTGCCCAGGCTGGACTCGAACTCCTGAGCTCAAGCAATCTGCCTGCCTCAGCCTCCCATTGCTGAAATTACAGGCATGATCCACCACATCCAGCCCAGAAATGTTTTAAGATGCATCTTAAAAAGTAAATTCGGCCAGGCGCGGTGGCTCAAGCCTGTAATCCCAGCACTTTGGGAGGCCGAGACGGGCGGATCACAAGGTCAGGAGATCGAGACCAGCCTGGCTAATACGGTGAAACTCCGTCTCTACTAAAAAATACAAAAAACTAGCCGGGTGAGGTGGCGGGCGCCTGTAGTCCCAGCTACTCGGGAGGCTGAGGCAGAAGAATGGCGTAGACCCGGGAGGCGGAGCTTGCAGTGAGCTGAGATGCGGCCACTGCACTCCAGCCTGGGCGACAGAGCGAGACTCCGTCTCAAAAAAAAAAAAAAAAAAAAAAAGTAAATTCTACAGTTGTTTTCTATTTCTCCCAAAGACCTCCCTACCTACCTTGTGTTGAATTTCAAGCAGGCAGTTCAGCATTTTGACTAAGCATTTGGATGAACTTTGGGATCAGCTGGACATGAGTTCAAATTCCAGCTCTGGGCCAGGTGCAGTGGCTCACGCCTGTAATTCCAGCACTTTGGGAGGCTGAGGTAGGTGGATCACGAGGTCAGGCATTCAAGACTAGCCTGGCCAACATGGTGAAACCCCGCCTCTACTAAAAATACAGAAATTAGCCGGCGTGGTGGTGCATGTGTAATCCCAGCTACTCAGGAGGCTGAGGCAGAAGAATCGCTTGAACCTGGGAGGCAGAGGTTGCAGTGAGCCAAGATCACACCACTCCACTCCAGCCTGGGCAACAGAGTGAGACTCCATCTCAAAAAAAAAAAAAAAAAAAAAAAATCTAGCTCTATCCTTGTCTTTGGAAAAGGTGTACAAACTAAGAATAAAATTCCAAGCCCCACAATGGACTGAACTGACCATCTCTTGGCCAGTGGGACTGCAGAATAATCTTGAAAACTGAGTTCTCAGCCATGATGGGATAAGAGATTAGCTATCCCTCGTTATACCTCAACCCTGGATAACCACAGTTAGGCTTTCTTCCCTAAAGGCTGAACAGAAACCTGCCCTTTCAAAGGACTCCACTATTGATTGATATCAACCAACCGCCTGCTGCTGCTCCTCCTTTTTCACCTGATAAGAGATCACTTATGATGGGCCAGACGCAGTGGCTCACGGCTGTAATCCCAACACTTTGGGAGGCCGTGGTAGGCAGATACCTGAGATCAGGAGTTGGAGACCAGGCTGGCCAACATGATGAAACCCCGTTTCTACTAAAAATACAAAAATTAACCAGGCATGGTCGTGGGCACCTGTAATCCCAGCTACTCAGGAGGCTGAGGCAGGAGAATTGCTTGAACCCAGGAGGTGGAGGTTTCAGTGAGCCGAGATCGCACCACTGCATTCCAGCCTGGGTGAGAAGAGTGAAACTCCATCTCAAAAAAAGGATATCACTTACCACGGAGTGGTTCTGGCCAGTCTATGGACAATGCACAGTAAGGGTTTTCCTGTATTCTGCTTCACCTTTTGAGGTAAGAGGGCCAAAAACTCCTACCTCAGATAATACTAACACCTCCATGTTCCGTACATGGGTCCCACAGAGAGGGATAAAGATCAACTGCGCATGCACAGGTTTCTCTCATACATATTCGTGACCCCTCCTATAGTTTATTAAATATGTATATTTGACCACCCCATTCAGCATAAATTCCTGTTTCCTTTGCCCCTCCCTCAAAGTGTCTGTTTCTGGCTTCTGGCTGGAGACTGTGCTTCCCATTCTATCAGAATGGTTACTCCGCAGGCTGCAACCCTTTATGAAAAATAAAGCTCTCCTTTCCAGATTTATAAACCTCATCATTTTCAGCTAACAGGTGTTAGCCTTTCTGACTTTCCAGTTCCTCCTCTCAAAACTTAGAAAGATGAATTGAACACAAGATAATAAACTCAAGTACATAGAGTTTTGAATGTGGCTCATAATGAATATTCATTAAAGGTTAGCTTTTATTATTCAGTCATTCATTCATTCACCAAGTGTTTATTGTGCACTTCCAAAGGGCTAGGCAATGTGCTAGGCACTGTCAGTGATCAATCAATAAACAAGATAAGCTAGTTATCTTCCTAGATGTTATGGTGTATTAGTCAGGGTTCTCCAAAGGGTCAGAACTAGTAGGATATATGTGTATATGAAAGGGAGTTTATTAAGGAAAATAGGCTCACACGATCACAAGGTGAAGTCCCACAATAGGCCATCTGCAATCTGGGGAAGGAAGAAGCCAGTAGTGGCTCAATCTGAGTCCAAAAGCCTCAAAAGCAAGGAAGCCGACAGTGCAGCCTTCAGTCTGTGGACGAAGGCCCGAGAGCCCCTGAGAAACCACTGGCATAAGTCCAAGAGTCCAGAGGCTGAAGAACCTGGAGTCTGATGTCCAAGGGTGGGAGGAACGGAAGGAAGCATCCAGCATGAGAGAAGGATGAAAGCCAGAAGAGTCATGGCCAGACGTAGTGGCTCATGCCTGTAATCTGAACACTTTGGAAGGCCAAGGCAGGTGGATCACTTGAGGCCAGGAGTTCAAGACCAGCCTGGCCAACACGGCGAAACGCTGTCTCTACTAAAAATGCAAAAATTGGCCAGACATGGTGGTGCATGCTTATGGTCCCAGCTACTCGGGAAGCTGAGGCAGGAGAATCGCTTGAAACCAGGAGGCTGAGGTGGCAGTGAGCCAAGATTGTGTCACTGCACTCCAGCCTGGGCAACAGAGTGAGACTCTGTCTCCAAAAAAAAGAAAAGAAAAAAGAAAGCCAGAAGCCAGAAAACTCAGCAAGCCAGCTGATCCCACCTTCTTCCACCTGCTTTGTTCTAGTCCTGCTGGCAGCCCATCAGTGGTGCCCACCCACATTGAGGATGGGTCTTCCTCTTCCAGCCCACTGACTCAAATGTCAATCTTCTCTGGCAACACCCTCACAGATATACCCAGAAACATTCCTTTATCAGCTATCTAAGCATTCTTCAATCTGATCAAATTGATACCTAATATTAACCATCACATACAGCATCAAAGTAAAACAGATAAATACAGATTGTAACTAGTGCTGGGAGAGAAATGTAAAGGGCCTAAGGCCTGACATACATAATCAATAATCTATTGAATGAAGTCCCAAATTTAATTTAGACAACTATTTTGAGCTCTTTTAGCCTCCCTTAACTGCAAAATAAGGATTAGATTTCTAAACTCACTTCCAATTCCTAATTTTATTTTATTTTATTTTATTTTATTTTATTTTATTTTATTTTTTGAGACAGAGTCTCACTCTGTCGCCCAGGCTGGAGTACAGTGGCGAGATCTCAGCTCACTGCAACCTCTGCCTCCTGGGTTCAAGCGATTCTTCTGCCTCAGCCTCCCCAGTAGCTGGGACTGCAGGCACCCGCCACCATGCCCAGCTAATTTTTCTATTTTTAGTAGAGACGGGGTTTCACTATGTTGGCCAGGCTGGTCTCGAACCCCTGACCTCATGATCTGCCCACCTCGGCCTCCCAAAATGCTGGGATTACAAGAGCCCGCCACCACACCCGGCTAATTTTTGTATTTTTAGTAGAGATGGGGTTTCACCATATTGGCCAGACTGGTCTCGAACTCCTGACCTCAGGTGATCCGCCCACCTCAACCTCCCAAAGTGCTGGGATTACAGGCGTGAGCCACCGCCTTCAGCCTATGATAAGTGATCTCTTATCAGGTGAAAAAGGGGGAGCAGCAACAGGCAGTTAGCTGATATCAATCAACGGTGGAGTCCTTTGAAAAGGCAGGTTTCTGTTCAGCCTTTAGGGAAGAAAGCCTAACTGTGGTTACCCAGGGTTGGGGTATAACGAGGGATAGTTAATCTCTTATCCCATCATGGCTGAGAACTCAGTTTCCAAGATTATTCTGCAGTCCCATTGGCCAAGAGATGGTCAGTTCAGTCCATTGTGGGGCTTGGAGTTTTATTTTTAGTCTATGCACCTTTTCCAAAGACAAAGCTAGGAAGGACAGAGCCGGAATTTTTTTTTTTTTTTGAGATGGAGTCTCGCTCTGTCACCCAAGCTGGAGTGCAGTGGTGCAATCTCAGCTCACTGCAACCTCCACCTCCTCGGTCTCCCAGGGTGCTGGGATTACAGGCGTGAGCCACCGCACCCGGCCTCCAACTCCCAACTCCCAATTCTATGTGTGATATTCCATAGACAATTCTGCTATTCTCCATCTCCCTGCCCAAAGTACCAGTGTTAGCAAGAACTCTAGAGATCCCAGCTACCCTCCTAAGGTTTCTGTTATGGACTAAATTGTGTCCCCTCAAAATTTATATGCGAAGCCCTACCCACCAATGGAGACAGGGCCCTTAAGGAAGTAATTAATGTTAAATGAGATAATAAGGATGGAATCCTAATCCCACAGGACGGTGCCCTTACAAGGAGAGTAAGTGCCACCTCATCAGTGCCACCCTCATCTACCAGAGAGCTCTCCCTCTCTCCATGGGCACACAGAGAAGAGGCCGTGTGAGGACACAGTGAGAAGACAGTCATCTGCAAACCAGGAAGAGAGTCCTCAGCAGAACCCAGCCCGGCCGGCACCTTGATCTTGGACTGCCAGACTCTGGAACTGTGAGAAAATAAACATCTGGTTTTGTTTGTTTGTTTGTTTGCTTGCTTGTTTTTTGAGACAGAGTCTCACTTTATCGCCCAGGCTGGAGTGCAGCAGTGCGATATCAACTCACTGCAACCTCTGTCTCCTGGTCCGAGCAATTCTGCCACAGCCTTCCCAGTAGCTGGGACTACAGGAGCGTGCAACCACACCTAGCTAATTTTTGTATCTTTTCAGAGACAGGGTTTCACCATGTTGGCCAGGCTGGTCTCGAACTCCTCACCTCAGGTGATCCACCCACCTCGGCTACCCAAAGTGCTGGGATTTCAGACGTGAGCCACCGCACCTGGCTAAATGTCTGTTGTTTATAAGCCAACTGCCTGTAATATTTTTTATGGCAGCGCAGGCAGGCTAATACAGTTCCCCAGCTGCTTTCTGCTCTCTGTGTGTTTAGGGATTCCCCAGGTACTAACCAGAAGTTCAAGCTAGGGGTTGGAGAAGGAAGGTCACACATACAGAAGCAAGAACCTCAACCCCTAGAATTGTTATGAACATCAAATAAAATGCTATTTGTAAGTAGTCTTCCTGTGCTGGACTAAATTAAAAGAACTTTGCAGCTCTCCCTCTCCCCATGTTTTCTCAGCCTCTGGAATCAAGGGCCTTTATCTCTTCTTCCTGTTCTGGACCAAGGCTTACCCACTAGTTCCATTTCTCTTAACTTTTCTGGCAACCTCATTTCAAGACTCCAAATAGTTATTTAAGACACTGGGCTTTCATCAGTGGCACCCTCATCTACCACTATAGATGTTCATAATTCAAATCTCCACAAGTGTTTTTTGTTTGCTTGTTTGTTTTGAGACAGAGTCTCACTCTGTCACCCAGACTGGAGTGCAGTGGCACAATCTCAGCTCACTGCAAACTCTGCCTCCTGGGTTCAAGCAGTTCTCCTGCCTCAGCCTCCCGAGTAGCTGGGACTACAGGCGTGCGCCACCACACTTGGCTAATTTTTGTACTTTTAGTAGAGATGGGATTTCACCATGTTGGCCAGGCTGGTCTCGAACTCCTGACCTCAGGTGATCCACCTGCCTCGGCCTCCCAAAACGCTAGGATTACAGGCATGAGCCATCGTGCCCGGTCTCCATAAGTGTTTTTTGAAGGGGGAAGGGGGACTAATAGTTATTAACTCCCAGAAGACACCTGGGCCACTAGGTAAATAAATTGACTCCTTCCCAAACCATATCAGCATTCCAAGAGGGAGAAAGCTTGTGCAAAACTTATTTTGTAAATGAACTTGTTCCACCCTAATCCTAACACAGTGGGGCCCATTCACTCCACATTTACATGATTTTAAATGTCCTAAGTGACTCTTCAAAGGACTGAGATAATTAGGCCGGGGCAGTGGCTCACGCCTGTAATCCCAACACTTTGGGAGGCCAAGGCGGGTGGATCACTTGAGGTGAGGAGTTCGAGACCAGCCTGGCCAACATGGTGAAACCCCATCCCTACTAAAAAAAAAAAAAATTATTAGCTGGGCGTGGTGCTGGACACCTGTAATCCCAGCTACTCGTAAGGCTGAGGCAGGGAGAATTGCTTGAACCCAGGAGGTGGAGGTTGCAGTGAGCCAAGATCGCGCCACTGCACTCCAGCCTAGGCGACAGAGCGAGACTCCATCTCAAAATAAACAAACAAACAAGCAAACAAATGAAGGGCTGAGATAATCAATTGCTATTGAAGAAAGTGTGGTAAAATTGACACTGCATATACTAGTATATTAGAGTGTAAACAGGTACAAATTCTAGTAATGTGAATATACAGTCTTAAAGATGCCCGTATCTTTTGCCTCAATAATCTCACTTAAAAGTCAGTGTCAAAACCGGGCACGGTGACTCACGCCTGTAATCCTAGCACTTTGGGAGGTTGAGGCAGGAGGCTCGCTTGAGCCCAACCGTTTGAGACCAGCCTGGGAAACATAGCAAGGCCCCATCTCTCAAACAAACAAACAAACAAACAAAAAACAAAGGAAATTATAAAGAAAAATCAGCGCCAGCTGGTTGTGGTGACTCATGCCTGTAATCCCAGCACTTTGGGAGGCTGAGGCAGGTGAATTACCTGAGGTTGGGAGTTCAAGACCAGCCTGACCAACATGGTGAAATGCAGTCTCTACTGAAAATACAAAATTAGCCAGGCATGGTCGTGCACACCTGTAGTCCCAGCTGCTGGGGAGGTGGAAGCAGGAGAATCGCTTGAACCCGGGAGGCGGAGGTTGCAGTGAGCCGAGATCACACCACTGCACTCCAGCCTGGGTAACAAGAGTGAAATTCAGTCAAAAAAAAAGAAAGAAAGAAAGAAAGAAAGGAAGAAAGGAAGAAAGGAAGAAAGGAAGAAAGGAAGAAAGGAAGAAAGGAAGAAAGGAAGAAAGGAAGAAAGGAAAAGAAAAGAAAGAAAGAAAAGGAAAGAAAACTCAGTGCCAAAAAGGAAGAGGAGCATAAGGGTTGAAAAGCTACCTATTGGGTACCATGTTTATTATTTGGGTGATAGGTTCAATAGAAGCCCAAACCTCAACATTATGTAGTATATCCATGTAACAAACCTGCACATGAGCCTCTGAATCTGAAATTTTAAAAAAAGAATACAACCTATATGATAAAAATTTAAAAATAAAAATAAATCAGTGCCCAAAATTGTGTGAAGAATCCTTATGCTTAAAGATATTTATTGCAAAGTTGGTTTTTTGGGGGTGTTTTTGTTTGTTTGAATTTTTTTTTCATAATGAAAAGGAATAGAAACTAGGGGAAATGGAAAGTGTCCAACAATAGACGAATAGTTGAGGAAATTATGGAATGTTATGTTTAGAAAGACTGTAGGGCCAGGCATGGTGCCTAACGCTGTAATTCCAGCACTTCGGGAGGGCAAGGCATGCAAATCACCTAAGGTCAGGAGTTTGAGACCAGCCTGGCCAACATGGTGAAACCGTGTCTCTACTAAAAATACCAAAATTAGCCGGGCATGGTGGCACGTGCCTATAATCTCAGCTACTCAGGAGGCTGAGGCAGTAGAGTCACTTGAACTCGGGAGGCGGAGGTTGCAGTGAGTCGAGATCGCTCTACTGCACTCCAGCCTGGGCAACACAGCGAGACTCTGTCTCAAAAAAAAAAAAGAAAAAGAAAAGAAAAAAAGACTGTAATAGCAGGAAAATGCTTAAGTGAAAAAAAATTGTATACCAAATTATATACAGTTTTATTGTGTTATTTTATTTTATTTTGAGGCAAGGTCTAGCTCTGTCACCCAGGCTGGAGTGCAGTGGCCTGATCATAGCTCACTGCAGCCTCCACCTCCCAGCCTCAAGTGATCCTCCCATGTCAGCCTGCTGAGTAGCTGGGACTAAAGAACATGCCACCACACCTGGCTATTTTTTTAATTTTTTGTAGAGATGAGGTCTTACTATGTTGCCCAGGCTGGTCTTGAACTCCTGGGCTCAAGCTATCTGCCTGCCTTGGCCTCCCAAAGTGCTGGGAGTACAGGCGTGAGCTACCGCGCGCAGCCTTATTGTGTTATTTATTCAATCTCTGCTAAAAAGGCATTAAGACTTGATAGTGTGATGGATCACATTGCAGATCTGATGCAGGCTCTTTGGCATTTATCCCCACACTAGGCTGAACTAAAAGGTTTATAAAGTTGTGAGAGAAAAGTGCTGGGTGGAAAAATAAGCAAAGATATCCAGGAAAACTCTAAAAAGGAAAAGCTATAAGAGCGGCCTAGTCTAACCAGATATAAAAACATAATTTGTAAAAAGTCAATAATTAAAACAGGACGATACTGCTGCACAAACTGACAGGCTGACTAAAGGAAGAGAATAGAAAGTACAGAATAAAGACAATATATATACCAGAATTGAGTATATGATAAAGGTGGAATCTCAAATCAGGTAAACATGGACTTTACTAAAAACTGTTTTCAGAAAATGAAGGCTGATACCTGATATCTGGAAAGAGATACAGCTGCATCTGTACCTCACAACATATACCAGAACGAACTCCAAATGGCTCAAGTATCTACATATAGAAATTGAAATAATATGTCAGGCGCGGTGGCTCACGCCTGTAATCCCAGCACTTTGGGAGGCCGAGGCGGGCAGATCACGAGGTCAGGAGATCGAGACCATCCTGGCTAACATGGTGAAACCCCATCTCTACTAAATACAAAAGACAAAAATAAAAAAAATTAGCCAGGCATGGTGGCATGCGCCTGTAGTCCCAGCTACTCGAGAGGCTGAGGCAGAAAAATCACTTGAATCTGGGAGGCAGAGGTTGCAGTGAGCCGAGATTGCGCCATTGTACTCCAACCTGGGCAACAGAGCGAGACTCCATATCGAAAAAACAAATACAAAAATTAGCTGGGTGTGATGGTGCCCACCTGTAATCCCAGCTACTTAGGAGGCTGAGGCAAGAGAATCCCTTGAACCCAGGAGGTGGAGGTTGCAATGAGCCGAGATTGGGCCACTGCACTCCAGCCTGGGTGACAGAGCAAGACTCCGCCTTAAAAAAAAAAAAAAAAAAAGCCTGTAATCCCAACACTTTGGGAGGCCCAAGCAGGTGGATCACAAGGTCAGAAGTTCAAGACCAGCCTGGTCAAGATGGTGAAACCTTGTCTCTACTAAAAATACAAAAAATTAGATGGGCTTGGTGACGGGTCCTTGTAATCCCAGCTACTCAAGAGGCTGAAGCAGAGAATTGCTTGAATCCAGATGGCAGAGGCTGTAGTGAGCCAGGATCACGTCACTGCACTCCAGCCTGGGTGACAGAGCGAGACTCTCACTCAAAAAAAAAAAAAAAAGAAAAGAAAAGAAAAAAAATTGAAATAATAAAAACACTTGAAGAAAATCTAGGAAAATTCCTTTATAACCTTGCAGTGGGGATGGCCTTTTATGAATGACTCAAAAGATTGATAAATTTAACTACATAAAAATTAATACTTAGCATAAAAAAGCAAAGTCAAAAGACAAATTGCAAATTGGGAAGAATGTCTACAATGCGTATAGAAGGGAAAGGACTAATCTTCCTAATATATATAAAAGTTCTTAAAAAGATAGATTAAAAAGACCAACCACCCCAATGAAAGAATAACAAAGAACATATAGACAATTCACAGAAAAAGAAATACACATAGCCTTACACACAGGAAAAATCCTCAACCTCAGTCATAGCAGTTGAACGTGGTAATTGTCACTTAACAGATTAACAAAAACCCAAAAGTGTAACAACAGATTTGATATTTTCACTTGATACCTTCACATGACTACAAGGTAATTCCCTGTAGCATTGTTCAGAATAGCGGAAGATTGGAAACAGCAAAAAGTGTCCAGCATTAGGGAACTAGCTAATAAACCATAGTATATTTACTCAATCACTGATACCATAATTAAATAAATAAGAATGAGGAAGGTCTCTGTTTCCTGATTTGGAAAGCAAATCTATTTGGAAAACGTATTCTAGAAACTGTCTAGAATATATTGTTATAGGCCAGGCATGGTGGCTCACGCCTGTAATCTCAGTAGTTTGGTAGGCTGAGGTGGGCGGATCACTTGAGGTCAGGAGTATGAGACCAGCCTGACCAACATGGTGAAACCCTGTCTCTACAAAAAATACAAAAATTAGTCAGATGTGGTGACGCACACCTGTAGTAGATCACGCCACTGCACTCCAGCCTGGGCGACAAAGCAAGACTCCGCCTGAAAAAAAAAAGAAAAAGAACATGTTGTTATCAGAAAAAAAAGCAAGATGCAGAACAGTGTGTTATGGGTTTTTTTTTTCCATTTTTAAAATTTATATATAAAAATTTGATTTAAAACAGAGATGGGGTCTCACAGTTTACCAGGCTGATCTCAAACTCCTGACCTCAAGCAATCCTCCCATCTCAGCCTCCCAAAGTGCTGGGATTACAGGCATGAGCCACCACACCCAGCCAACTACCTTTTTTTTTTTTTTTTTTTTTTTTTGGAGACTGAGTCTCACTGTGTCACCAGGCTGGAGTGCTGGAGTGCAGTGGTGCGATCTTGGCTCACTGCAACCTCCATCTCCCGGGTTCAAGCAATTCTCCTACCTCAGCCTCCCGAGTAGCTGGGACTACAGGCATGCGCCATCACACCCAGCTAACTTTTTGTATTGGTAGAGACGGGGTTTCACCATGTTGACCAGGATGGTCTCAGTCTCTTGACCTTGTGATCCACCTGCCTCAGCCTCCCAAAGTGCTGGGATTACAAGCGTGGGCCACCGCGCCAGACTCTTTTTTTGTTTAAACAGTTTTATTGGCATATAATTCACATATCCTACAATTCATCCATTTAAAGTGTACAGTTTTTACTATATTACACTATTATTTTTTTAATTGTGATAAAATACATATAAAAGTTGCTATTTTTAAGTGTACAAGTCAGTGTCATTAAATACATCTATCTACAAGATTGTACAACCATCACCACTATCTATTTCCAAAACTTTCTTATCACCCTAAACAGAAACTCTGTAAATCATCAAGCAATAGCTCCCCATTCTCCTTCCCCTCAACCCCTAATAACCTCTAGTCTATTTTCTGTCTCTTTGAATTTGCCTCTTCTAGGTACCTCTTATAAGTGGAATTATACAATATTTGTCTTTTTGTATCTGGCTTATTTCATTTAGCATAATGTTTCTAAGGTTCAACCCTGTTATTGCATGTATCAGAACTTCATTTTTATTCTATTTTTAAATTTTATTTTAGTGCAGTGGCACAATCTCAGCTCATTGCAACCTCTGCCCCCTGGGTTCAAGCGATTCTCCTACCTCAGCCTCCTCAGTAGCTAGGATTAGTGGCGTGTGCCACACACTCTGCTAATTTTTGAATTTTTAGAAGAGACAGAATTTCGCCATTTTGGCCAAGCTGGTCTCAAACTCCTGACCTCAGGCGATCCGCTTCTCTCTGCCTCCCCAAGTGCTGGGATCACAGACGTGAGCCACTGTGCCTGGCTAGAACTTCATTGTTTTTGTTTTTGTTTTTGTTTTTGTTTTTGTTTTTAAGTACTAGCATTCCATTGCGTGGATGTACCACATTTTGTTTATCCATTCATCTGTTGATCAACATTTGGCTTGCTTTCATCTTTTGGCTATTGTAAATAATGCTGCAATGAACATTGGTGTACAAGTGTCTGTCCGAGTCCCTGCTCTGTATGCTACCTTTTGTGTAACAACTCTCAGTCAGATACAAATACATATTTGCTTGTAGCTTGATCTGTATAAGAAATACTGAAAGACACCAGGCTTGGTGACTCACTCCTGTAATCTAGCACTTTGGGAGGCCGAGGCAGGTGGATCATGAGGTCGAGAGTCCAAGACGAGCCTGGCCAACATGGTGAAACCCTGTCTCTACTAAAAATACAAAAATTAGCCAGGCATGGTGGCGGGCGCCTGTAATCCCAGCAGCTTGGAAGGCTGAGGTACAAGAATCGTTTGAACCCAGGAGGCGGAGGTTGCAGTGAACCAAGATAGCACCACTGCACTCTAGCCTAGGCGACAAGGGCGAAACTCCATCTCAATATATATATATATGTATCGCCTAAGCAAAAAGTCCAAATCATGTGACATTCCTGAGTTACTACCAGCAAAGGACCTATTAATCAAGGCAGAAGTCTACATACGGGGAAGGGCAAAGGAGCAAAAAGTAGACATGAATAGCAAGTACTCCACTCTCCAATCAATGAACTATTTCTACAAGTTCAAATTGAGTAAAGAATAATTTAGCTACTGAATTAACTTATTCAACAATATTTATTACATTTTCCTATATGCAAAAGACAGGAATATCAAATTATACTAATTATTTTTATCTCTAATGTTAATGTTAAGACAATGATTCTTGTGAACCATACACACGGCATTGCTAATAATATTATCTTACTATTTTTCAAGTTACAATATTCTGAGATGGAAAAGAAAATAACCTTCATTGGAGAATGTGGCTGAAGAAGACAGCTGCCCGAGGAAATAAATGCAACAAAATATAAAGTCGAATTTTCCTGGTTCTCTCAGGAGTAGAGAGTATTGCCAGAGAAATTAAACTCACGCTGCTCATACTTTCTTCCAAAAAAGTAGGGTTCCAAATGACCCAGGACCAAAAAATAAAAAATGAAAGACCAAAAGCCATTGTGTGTTATTGTAACCAGAAAACACCAGAGCATGAGAGAAAATTCGTTTTTCAAAGAGAGGCATAGAAGGCAGAAGACAAGGTTAATAATAATGTCATCCAATTATTTAACAAAAGGAAGCAGCGCTCAGATCGCTGAACAGGCTACTATTAAAGAGTACACAGAGGAGAAAAATGTTCACATCAGTCAGAGATGGTGGAAATAACCCTCAATCAGATACAAATCCTTAAAGTTATAGGCAAAATTGGCCCCAGCACCTGTCTGATCACAGGCTTTCCAAAGGTCATTGGTGGGTCCTAGGAAAACTCTTTCTGTGGCTTTATCTTTTCTGGCTAATTTTTATATGACTCAACACACTTCCTCAGGGCACTAAAAAGCAAACACGTGGCCAGAGCAGTCAGCCCTGAGTATGTCAGGAGAGGAGAAGGCTGCCAACAGCCCCATTCCCTGATGTAAGTCTTCCTGCCTGTAAGCAGATTTCAAAATAACATTTCTCACTCCAAAATATCTACCGCACTCTGACAGTTCTTGGATGAGTGGAAGTGGATCTATCTGTTCTTTGAGGGTACTTTGAGGGTATATCTCTTGCAGAAGTTTTGAGGCCCTACTACGTTCTATGAGAAAACATCCAGAACATCAGGCCATTAAAAACAAACAAGTAAAAAAGACCAGTCTTTCCAGCAATTTCCTGTGTCCTAATCACCTTCTGATGACCCATTAGAATTCCCAAATTAATAATTTTTTGGCCAGGCACGGTGACTCACACCTGTAATCCCAGCACTTTGGGAGGCCGAGGCAGGTGGATCACCTGAGGTCGGGAGTTCAAGACCAGCCTGGCCAACATGGCAAAACCCCGTATCTACTGAAAATACAAAAATTAGCTGGGCATGGTGGTGCAGACCTATAACTCCAGCTACTCTGGAGGCTGAGGCAGGAGAATCTCTTGAAGTCAGGAGGCAGAGGTTTCAGTTAGCCGAGATCACACCACTGCACTCCAGCCTGGGCGACACAGCAAGACCCTGTCTCAAAAAAAAAAAAAAAGAAAAAGAAAAAAAGAAAAGAAAAGAAAAAGAAAAACAAAAACTTTTTTTTTTTCTTTTCATTTTCTTTTCATTTTTTCACACCCTCCTGATTGTGCCTATAGACTTTTTTTAAGAAGTGGGTGTCTCACTATGTTGCCCAGGCTGGTCACAAACTCCTGGCCTCAAGTGATCCTTCTACCTTGGCCTCCCAAATTGCTGGGATTACAGATGTGAGTCACTGTACCCAGCCGACCTTGGCTTTTATGAGAAACAGTGAAAAACATTTAATACCTGCGGTTTTCAATTACATTAACCTGATTCCCAGCCATGGAGTTTCAGTCAGGATTTTTTAATTAGCTAAGAAAGCTTTGGAATTGCTAAACATGACCTCAGCAGCCGGCCAAGGGAAAGCTCCAAAGACAGCTCCCTAAAGGCCCAGGAAATATCTGAAGGGCCAGGAGCTAAATTAGATGATGCCCTACCCAGAGCTGGCAGCCAATTCACTTCCTCTGGATTTGAACCCTTCCCCAAATTGTTTTGTTGTTGTTGTTTAAGCCCTTGTCATCTCTACTTGGAAGAATAAACATTAAACAGGAAATTTGCCTAAAAACCCATGTAACCTGAATGCCTTTGCCTCATTAAAAGGGGATCCAGGCCGGACACGGTGGCTCACACCAGTAATCCCAGCGCTTTGGGAGGCCCAGGCGGGCGGATTACTTGAGGTCAGGAGTTCGAAACCAGCTTGGCCAACATGGCAAAAGCCCGTCTCTACTAAAAATACAAAAATTAGCTGGGAGTGGTGGCACACACCTGTAATCCCAGCTACCCAAGAGGCTGAGGCACAAGAATCGCTTGAACCCGGAAGGCAGAGGTTGTAGTGAGCCGAGATCACACCACTTCACTCCAGCCTGGGCGACATAGTGAGACTCTGTCTAAAAACAAAAACCAAGAAAAGTGTAAAATAGGAACTTACTGGCTGGGCGTAGTGGCTCATGCCGGTAATCCCAGCACTTTGGGAGACTGAAGCGGGTGGATCACCTGAGGTCAGGAGTTCAAGGCCAGCCTGGCCAACATGGTGAAACCCTGTCTCTACAAAAAACAAAACACTAGCTGGGTGTGGTTGTGTGCCTGTAGTCCCAGCTACCTGGGAGGCTGAGGCACGAGAATTCCTTGAATTCGGGAGGCGGAGGTTGCAGTGAGCTGAGATTGCAACACTGCACTCTAGCCTGGGGGACAGAGAGAGACCTCATCTCAAACAACAAAAACAAAAACAAAAACAAAAACAAAAACAAAAAAGGTATTTCGCTGGCATTACCAATGTATCAAAGAATTTAAAAAAAAAAAAAAAATCTCATTCCACATCTCCTAAACTCTGGGCACCTTATTTCTTACCAGGGCACATATTTCCATATGGAAAATCAGTCTTCTGTCTTTCCACAGAGTGCTCATTTTTTCGCACATGATGCTGAAAAAGCATGATTTAATTATTTGCAGAGTTTTTACTTTTCTTGCAACACCCAAAGTCAAGAGGTTGGTTTGTTTCCTGTGGGTCATTTTCTGGGAACACTGCAGGGTGCGGATTGGTGTCAAGTTGACCCTGGTCTATAAATAAGGAGTTTGTACCTAAAGACCAATTGACATGTTGCCCCAGGTACACCTCTCGCTTCAGCAGGGCTACATCATGCCTCATAAAACAACTACTAGTCAAGAAAACATCTCTTCTCTTATAATTTTATTTCTCACTTATAATCAGAACAAGCTGTCATCCAACCCTTTCTCTTCATATCTGTGCGACATGCTTGCTAAATGCTGAGTCATACTTGGCACTTCAATAGTTTCAGCTCACTGTAAAACAAAATATCAACCTAGCGCATGATATTATTTTTGCCAATAGCTAATTCTGCTTTTTCTTTGAGCAAAATATATATCATCAATGTTGAGTTTGATTTTACAAGCATCCAGAAGTAACATGATTTATATTTGTGTTTGCCACAAGAAGGACAACTTTGAATCACACCTCGTTAGGTGGGTCTCTTCCCTATTTTTAGGCATAAAATTAGTAATTTGCATAATAGGAAGTCTTATTTTATGTTTGTTTCGAGTAAACACAATACATTTACCAGAAAGATCGCTCTGTTTCATTTGAAATGACAGAAGTTTCAGTGCCTTCCTTCCACTATTTAACAAAGTTACATAACAGACTGTGCCCTGCATGGGGGTTTAAGTAGATCACAGGAGCAATAAAAATCTAATTTTTAGATATTATTCATCCAATTCACACTTTTCTTTTTCAGCTACTTGTCAGAAATCATCACAAGCAGATTCACTTGTACTAGCATTTGCAGACTCAGGGTATAAATTAGACTGAAGCCGTGTTGACTATATTGATGTCATTCTTTTAAGCTGGAGCATGTACATGACGATTTCCATCACTACCTTTCAATAAACCACTTGTGAGTCATTGACCCATTTCTGTGAATTGTGGATTCAACATAACAACACAATAACCAAGAAAAAAAAATGCAAATTTAACAAATGTACTCAATAGTTTGGAAACAATGTGAGTTAATATCAGCCAGCCCAACAACACTGTTAACTTGATGTTAGCAGCAATGAACTGGCTAAATTGTCAATGTGTTTCTCCAAAGATGTACAAGTTTAGAACATGAGGGGAAGGTAGACCTGGGGGAAGAGGGCCCAGGTGTGTGTAGGTGAGCTGACTCCATACCAGTGGTTGGCAGGGGAAGGAGGAGCACATTATGAGATACCCTAAAGGCCGAGTGCAGTGGTTCACGCCTGTAATCCCAGCACCTTCAGAGGCTGAAGCGGGCAGATCACGAGGTCAGGAGTTCAAGACCAGCCTGACCAACATGATGAAACCCCGTCTCTACTAAAAATACAAAAATTAGCTGGGTGTGGTGGTGTGCGCCTGTAATCTCAGCTACTTAGGAGGCTGAGGCAGGAGAATTGCTTGAACTCAAGAGGTTGCAGTGAGCCAAGATCACACCACTGCACTCCAGCCTGGAGGACAGAGCCAGACTCTGTGTCTAAAAAAAAAAAAAAAAAAAAGATACCCTTTGGCAACCTGCTCCTTGTCTTAAGATCCAGCTTTTCCCACTCCATCTAACAGTCTTTCATCACAGTATTAACAAATATAAACCAAAAATAAAATCATAAGGCCCCCAGGCCAGGTGCAATGGCTCATGCCTATAATCCCAGCACTTTGGGAGGACAAGGCAGGTGGATCATGAGGTCAGGAGTTCGAGACCAGCCTGACCAACATGGTGAAACCCCATCTCTACTAAAAATACAAAAATTAGCCAGGTGTGGTGGTGGGCACCTGTAATCCCAGCTACTCAGGAGGTTGAGGTAAAAGAATCACTTGAACCCAGGAGGCAGAAGTCGCAGTGAGCTGAGATCACACCACTGCACTCCAGCCTGGGTGACAGAGCGAGGCTCTGTCTCAAAAAAATAAAAAATAAAAATAAGGCCCCCAAACCACCTTGTTACAGGAAAGGGATCTGGTTCCAGACCCCAAGAGAGGGTTATTGTGTTGGACATAAAAATGCTCTAGGAATAAACGCTCTGTGCCACAAAGTGAAACCAGCACTCAGGCAAAATTTTTCTCAGCAAGGCAATTTACTTCTGCAGAAGGGTGCCACTTGGCATCAGTCAAGATCACAAGAACACAGGCAACAAAGGAGAGCAGGGGGTTTTTCTCTCTGACGCGTAGTCCTTACCTCTGTGTCACTCCCCCATAGGCTAGGGTCGGACCGCACAATCTGAGCTGACCTGATTGGCTACTTAAAAATATTTTTTAAATATGGAAGGGAAGGGGGACGTGAGGTACAGTGGTGAAGCATGTGAGATGTGCAGCTTCAGAGGAACAATGGATGCAGGTAGCCAAGGGAACAGATGTAAGTTATTGATTAGAGTTGACAGGAAGGGGGTAGGCTGTTTTACAGTAACTAGGGGCAAGGAGGAACAAGAAAGTTGAGTCTGAGAACAAAGGCCAAGGAAGTTAGCAGGCTAAATCTTTGAAGAGAAACTCAGAGAAATTCATTGTATCTTACACTTGGATCTCACACAAGACAGAATTTAGAGCAAGTCCATAAAGTGAAGGCAGGTTGATTAAGAAAGTGAAAAAATAAAAGAATGCTGCTATATGGACAGAGCTGCCTGAGGGCTACTGGTTGCTCATTTTTATGGTTATTTCTTTTCTTTTCTTTTTCTTTCTTTTTTTTTTTTTTTTTGAGATGGAGTCTTGCTCTGTTGCCCAGGCTGGAGTGCAGTGGCGAGATCTCCGCTCACTGCAACCTCTGCCTCCCCGGTTCAAGTGATTCTCATGCCTCGGCCTTCTGAGTAGCTGGGATTCCAGCTAATTTTCTTTGAGACAAAAATCTCGCTCTGTTGCCCAGGCTGGAGTGCAGTGGCATGATCTCGGCTCACTGCAACTTCCACCTCCCGGGTCCAATAGATTCTCCCACCTCAGCCTCCCAAGTAGCTGGGATTACAGGCGGGCACACCACACCCAACTACTTTTTTTTGTATTTTTAGTAGACACGGGGTTTCACCATGTTGGCCAGTCTGGTCTTTTTTTTTTTTTTTTTTTTTTTTTTTTTTGAGACGGAGTCTCGCTCTGTCACCCAGGCTGGAGTGCAGTGGCCGGATCTCAGCTCACTGCAAGCTCTGCCTCCCGGGTTCACGCCATTCTCCTGCCTCAGCCTCCCGAGTAGCTGGGACTACAGGCGCCCGCCACCTCGCCCGGCTAGTTTTTTTGTATTTTGTAGTAGAGACGGGGTTTCACCGTGTTAGCCAGGATGGTCTCGATCTCCTGACCTCGTGATCCACCCGTCTCGGCCTCCCAATCCAGTCTGGTCTTGAACTCCTGAGCTCAGGTGATCTGCCCGCCTCCCAAAGTGCTGGGGTTACAGGCGTGAGCCACCACCCTGGCCTTATTTCTTGATGATATGCTAAACAAGGGGTGAATTATTCATGCCTCCCCATTTTAGACCATATAGGGTAACTTCCTGATGTTGCCATGGCATTTGTAAACTGTCAGGTCACTGGTGGGAGTGTGGCAGTGAGGACGACCAGAGGTCACTCTCATCACCATTTTGGTTTTGGTGGGTTTTGGCCAGCTTTCTTACTGCAACCTGTTTTATCAGCAAGGTCTTTATGACCTGCATTTTTTGATGACCTCCTCTCTCGTCCTGTGACTTAGAATGCCTTAACTGTCTAGGAATGCAATCACCACTCAACTGCAGCCTCAAACTGCCAGGCTCAGGATCCTACTCAGGATCCTCCTACCTTAGCCTCCTGAGTAGCTGGGACCGCAGGTGCAAGCCACCATGCCTGGCTATTTTTTTTTTTTTTTTTTTTTGGTAGAGATTGGGGGTGGGAGGTCTCACTATGTTGCCCAGCCTTAAACTCCTGGGCTTAAGTGATCCTCCTGCCTCAGCCTCCCACAGTGCTGGAATTACAGGTTTGAGCTACCACACCCAACCACAGAGGGCATGAACTTTGAATTCAGACTTGGGTTCAACCTAGTTCTCTAACTTACCAGCTGTATGACTTTGGATAAGCTCCTGAAATTTTCCTAGCCTGATGGCATTGTTATGCAGATCAAAAGAGTACCAGCTTACATGCATTGTGCTAAGAACAGCACCCAGCACATAATAAGTATCCAATCTGGGCTGGACGTGGTGGCTCATGCCTGTAATCCCAGCATTTTGGGAGGCCGAGGGGGGTGGATAACTTGAGGTCAGGAGTTCGAGACCAGCCTAGGCAACATGGTGAAACCCCATCTCTACTAAAAACAAAAAAAATTAGCTGGGCATGGTGTTGCACACCTGTAATCCCAGCTACTTGGGAGGCTGAGGCAGGAGAATCACTTGAACCTGGGAGGGGGAGTTTGCAGTGAGCCAAGATGGTGCCAATGCACTCCAGCCTGGATGACAGAGCAAGACTCTGTCTCAAAAAAAGAAAAAATATATGCAATTCGTATCTTCAAGTTAATACTCAAATAGTATTGGAAGACTAATATTAGTAATAACCATTGTCATGGCACATAAATAATACTCAATACATGGTGAGTATCATTACATCTCTTCTGAACTTTTACACCACTCTTCTTGTTTCTGTCACTCCTGTAGCCGTTACGTTGCCATTATTTGCATATGTTATCTCCATGCTGGATTATAAACTTCTTTAGAGCAGGTTGTGTATCCCTCTTATTTATATTTCCCATTGCACAAGACTTCAATATTTGTGTGTTAAGTGACTACATGTTTGTAAAATAGGCCATTGATCATAACATTACAGTTGCTTCTGTGGTGAAAGCCCATTACATTGTGAGCCAATGTTAACAGCCTTCTCTATAAGAGAGAATGCAATAACTTCTTGCCTTCCTTTAATTGCTATACAAAATGCTGTACTTAATTAAGTAGATATCCACTTAAACTAGTAGCTGGTCCAACAACAGATTTCTTCCTTCATCAGATAATTATTATTATTTTGTTTGCGATGGAGTCTCGCTCTGTCACCCAGGCTGGTGTGCGGTGGCATGATCTCGACTCACTGCAGCCTCCACCTCTCAGGCTCAAGTGATTCTCCTGCCTCAGTCTCCCGAGTAGCTGGGATTACAGGCACCTGCCACCATGCCTTCTAATTTTTGTATTTTTGGTAGAGACGAGAGTTCACTATGTTGGCCAAGCTGGTCTCAAACTCCTGACCTCAAGTGATTGGCCCACCTCAGCCTCCCAAAGTGCTGGTATTACAGTTATGAGCTATCGTGCCCGGCCAAGAATTATTAATTTATTAAATAATTGTTTCCCTTTTTGGCAATGGAGCTATATTCTAAAAATTTATAATGTGCTATGATATATTCTGTATTTCTGTATCTAATTCAATTTACATAAGAAGTATTTCAAATGTTTATAAGTAAAAAATTATTTATCTGATCTATAAAAAAGACTATATTAACATACTAATGAAGAAAAGTTGAAAAACAGTAGAATTTTAAATCGGAATTGACATTGTGTATTATGCTATTTTCTTTTTAATGCAGCAAGATGTTTGGTGTTTTCAATAAATGCAGGCTGCATAGTGTCAACAGATGTAATAAACATAGAAAATACAAAGATCCATTTTGTCACTGTGAGTTTTAGATGGTAAACAAATTAAAAGAATGCTGTATTTGTCTCCTGAGAAGGCAGTAGTAACGCTTTGCTTATTAGGATAAAGAATTCCATTCCTATACAAAGGAGAAATGAAATTAAAACTCAAATACAAAACAAAATTCATATAAATTGATTCCACATTTTGTGCTAATACGAGCATACCTTGTTTTATTGCACTTTGCTTTAATGCGCTGGGCAGACATTGTGTTTTTTACCAATTGAAGGTTTGCGGCAACTATGGGTTAAACCAGTCTATTGGTGCCATTTTTCCAACACCATGTGCTCACTTCGCGTCTCTTTGTCACATTTTGGTAATTCTCAAAATATTTCCAACTTTTTCATTATTATTATATCTGTTATGGTGATCTGTGATCAGTGATCTGTTTTAAAAAATTATTTATTATACTATGCACATACCTTGGAAGTATGTGTGAAATGTTTTTTGTTTGTTTGTTTTGTTTTGAGATGGAGTTTCACTCTTGTTGCCCAGGCTAGAGTGCAATGGTGCGATCTTGGCTCACTGCAACCCCCACCTCCCGGGTTCAAGCGATTCTCCTGCCTCAGCCTCCTGAGTAGCTAGGATTACAGGTACCCGCCACCATGCCCGACTAATTTTTGTATTTTTAGTAGCGATGGGGTTTCACCATGTTGGTCAGGCTGGTCTCGAACTCCTAACCTCAGGTAATCCCCCCACCTTGGCCTCCAAAAGTGCTGGGTTTATAGGCATGAGCCACCACACCCGGCCTGTTTGTTTGTTTGTTTTTTGAGACAGGGTTTCAAAAAACCTAAGCAGGAGTGCAGTGGTCCTTATCAGTGATATTTGTTTTTTGGGGTTTTGTTTTGGTTTTGGAGACGGAGTTTCACTCTTGTTGCCCAGGCTGGAGTGCAGTGGCGCAAGCTCGGCTTACTGCAACTTCCACCTCCCTGGCTCAAGCGATTCTCCTGCCTCAGCCTCCTGAGTAACTGGGATTACAGGCGCCTGCCACCATGCCCGCCTAATTTTTTGTATTTTTAATAGAGATGGGGTTTCACCATGTTGACCAGGCTGGTCTCAAATTCCTGACCTTGGGTGATCCACCCGCCTCAGCTTCCCAAAGTGCTGGGATTACAGGCATGAAGTACCGCACCCAGCCAATCAGTGATCTTTGATGTTACTATTGTAATTGTTTTGAGGCATCAGGAACAGCTCCCATAGAAGAGAACAAGCTTAATCAATAAATGTGGTGTGTGTTCTTACTCCCTCACTGGTCATTCCTCTCTCATTCTCCTCAGGCCTCCCTATTCCCTGAGACACAACAATATTGAAATTAGGCCAATTAATAACCCTACAGTGGCTTCTAAGTATTCAGTGAAAGGAAGACTCACAGTCCCCTCTCTTTAAATCAGGAGCTAGAAACGATTAAGCTTAGTGAGGAAGGCATATCAAAAGCAGAGACAGGCCAAAAGTAGGCCTCTTACCCTCAAGGGTTACCTAAGTTGTGAATGCAAAAGAAAACTTCTTAAAGGAAACTGAAAGTGCTACTCCTTTCAACACACAAACAATAAAAAAGCAAAACAGCTTTATTGCTGATATAGAAAAAGTCTGAGTGGTCTGGATAGAAGATCAAACCAGCCACAACATTCCCTTAAGCCAAAGCCTAATCCAGAGCAAGACCCTAACTCTCTTCAATTCTATGAAGGCTGAGCGAGATAAAGAAGCTGCAGAATAAAAACTGGAAGCTAGCAGAGGTTGGTTCATGAGGTTTAAAGAAAGAAGCTGTTTCCATAACAAGTGCAAGGTGAAGTAGCAAGTGCTGATGGAGAAGTTGCAGCAAGTTATTCAGAAGATTTAGCTAAGATCATTGATGAAGGTGGCCACACTAAACAACAGATTTTCAATGCAGATGAAAAGACTTCTATTGGAAGAAGATGTCATCTAGGACTTTCATAGCTAGAGAGGAGAAGTCAATGACTGGCTTCAAAGCTTCTAAGCTAAGGAAAGGCTGACCCTCTTGTTAGGGGCTAATGCAGCTGGTGACCTTAAGTTGAAGCCAATGCTCAGAAAATCCTAGGGACCTTAAGAATTATGCTAAGTCTACCGTCTGTGCTCTATAAATGGAAAAACAAAGCCTGGATGACAGCACATCTGTTTATAGCACAGTTTATTAAGTAGTATAAGTCCACTGTTGAGACCTACTGCTCAGAAAAAAAGATGCCTTTCAAAATATTACTTCTCATTGAGAACGCACCTGTTCATCCAAGGGCTCTGATGGAAATGTACAAGGAGAGTAATGTTGCTATCATGCCTGCTAACACAACATTCATTCTGCATCCATTCTTTTTTTTTTTTTTTTCTTTTTGAGATGGAGTCTAGCTCTGTCACCCAGGCTGGAGTGCAATGGCAGGATCTCAGCTCACTACAACCTCCGCCTCCCAGGTCTGAATGATTCTCCTGCCTCAGCCTCCTGAGTAGCTGGGATTACAGGCACACACCACCATGCCTGGCTAATTTTTGTATTTTTGGTAGAGACAGGGTTTCACCATGTTGCCCAAGATGGTCTTGATCTCTTGACCTCATGATCTGTCTGCCTCGGCCTCCCAAAGTGCTGGGATTACAGGCGTGAGCCACCGCACCTGGCCTCTGCATCCGTTCTTAATCCCCATGGATCAAGGAGTGATTTTGACTTTCAAGTCTTACTATTTAAGAAATACATTTCATAGGCCAGGTGTGGTGGCTCATGCCTGTAATCCCAGCACTTTGGAAGGCCAAGGCAGGCGGATCACCTGAGGTCGGGAGTTCGAGACCAGTCTGACCAACATGGAGAAACCCTGTCTCTACTAAAAATACAAAATTAGCCAGGCGTGGTGGCACATGCCTGTAATCCCAGCTACTCGAGAGGCTGAGGCAGGAGAATCACTTGAACCCAGGAGGCAGAGGTTGCAGTCAGATGAGATAGTGCAATTGCAGTCCGGCCTGAGCAACAAGAGCGAAACTCCATCTTGGAAAAAAAAAAAAAAAAAAAAAATACATTTCAGGCCGGGCGCTGTGGCTCATGCCTGTAATCCCAGCACTTTGGGAGGCTGAGGTGGGCGGATCATGAGGTCAGGAGTTCGAGACCAGCCTGGCCAACATGGTGAAACCCCGTCTCTACTAAAAATACAAAAATTAGCCAGGTGTGATGGCGTGCACCTATAGTTCCAGCTACTCAGGAGGTTGAGGCGGGAGAATCGCTTGAACCCAGGAGGCAGAGGTTGCAGTGGGCTGAGATGGCACCACTGCACTCCAGCCTGGGCGACACAGCAAGATTCCATCTCAAAAAAAAAAAAAAAAAAAAAAGAAATATATTTCAGACAGTGGAGGTGGCATGCACCTGTGTAGCACCAGCTACTTGGGAAGCTGAGGCAAGAGGGTCCCTGGAGCCCAAGAGTTCAAGACATAATGAGGCTCAGTCTCTAAAAAAATAAAAGCTTAAAAAATGAAATAAAAAGAAATATACATTTCATAAGGGCTATAGTGGCCGCTAAGAGTGATTCTCCTGATGATCTGAGCAAAGTAAATTGAAAACCTAGAAGGGATTCACAAATTCTCAATGCCATGAGAACATTCATGATTTATGAGAGGAGGTCAAAATATCAACATTAACAGGAGTTTGGAAGAAGATGATTCCTACCTTCACAGATGACTTTGAGGAGTTCAAGACTTCAGTGGAGAAAGAAACTGCAGATGTGGTAGAAATCGCAAGAGAACCAGAATTAGAAGTGGAGCCTGAAGATATGATTTAATTGCTGCCATCTCATGATAAAACTTCAACAGATAAGGAGCTACTTCTTACGGACGAGCACATACAGTGATGTTTTGAGATGGAATCTACTCCTGGTGAAGATGCCGTGAACATTGTGGAAATTACAAGAGAGGATTTAGAATATTACTAAACATAGTTGAGAGGATTGACTCCAGTTTTGAAAAAAGGTGTTTTTCTTGTTGTTGTTGTTGTTGTTGTTGTTGTTTGTTTTTTGAGACAGAGTCTCTCTCTGTCACCCAAGCTGGAGTGTAGTGGCGTGATCTCGGCTCACTGCAACCTCCGCCTCCCCGGTTCAAGCAATTCTCATGCTTCAGCCTCCCTAGTAGCTGGGATTACAGATACGCGCCATCATACCCAGCTAATTTTTTCGTATTTTTAGTAGAAATGAGCTTTCACCATGTTTCCCAGGCTGGTCTCAAACTCCTGAGCTCAGGTGATCCTTCTGCCTCGGCCTCCAAAAGTGCTGCGATTACAGGCATGAGCCATGGCATCCAGCCTAATTTTGAAGAAAGTTCTACTGTGGGTAAAATGCTATCAAACAGCATCACATACTACAGAGAAATCTTTCATGACAAGACAAGCCAATCAATGCAGCAAACTTCACTGTTGTCTTATTTTCAGAAATTGCATAGCCACACCAGCCTTCAGCAATCACCACCCTGATCAGTCATCAGCCATCAACATTGAGCAAGTACCTCCACCAGCAAAAAGATTATATGAGTCACCGAGGGCTCAGATGATTGTTAGCATTCTTTAGCAATAACGTATGTTTTAGTTAAGGTATGTACTTTTTTTAGACATAGTGCTATTGCACACTTAATAGACTATAGTATACTGTAAACATAATGTTTTTGTGCACTGGGAAATAAAAAAATTGTGTGACTCACTTTATTGTGATATTTGCTTTATTGTGGTAGTCTGGAACAGAAGCACAGTATCTCCAAGGTATCCCTGTATATGTGTATATGTATATAGAGTTATATCCACAATCCACACAGCACCTGCAAGATTTAGAAGTCAGGAGACTAGAAGGAATTATAGAAACTCATACAAAATAGAGGTTACTTTACAGGCTCACCTACTGAAATGTTGCTTAATTTAACAATACAGCAAATTTAAAAAAAAATAGAGACTGGGTGCAGTGGCTCACGCCTGTAATCCTAGCACTTTGGGAGACCAAAGCAGGAGGATTGCTTCAGGCCAGGAGTTTGAGACCAGCCTGGGCAACATAGCAAGATCCCATCTCTATGGTAGCTCATGCCTGTAATCCCAGCACTTTGGAATTTGAAATGTGAGGACATGAGATTTGGGAGGGGCCATGGGCAGAATGATATGATTTGGCCAATTGTAGTTCCCATAGTCCCCACATGTTGTGGGAGGGACCCAGTGGGAGATAATTTAATCATGGTGGTAGTTACCCCCATCCTGTTCTCATGATGAATGAGTTCTCACGAGATCTGATGGGTTTTGTTTATTGCTTTTTGCTTTGAGACAGAGTCTCACTCTGTCACACAGGCTGGAGTGCAGTGACACAATCTCAGCTTACTGTGTCCTCTGCCTCCCGGGTTCAAGCGATTCTCATGCCTCAGCCACCCAAATAGCTGGGATTATAAGCGTGCACCACCACACCTGGCTAATTTTTGTATGTTTAGTAGAGACAGGGTTTCACCATGTTGCCCAGGCTGATCTTGAACTCCTAAGCTCAAGTGATCCACCTGCCTCGGCCTCCCAAAGTGCTGGAATTACAGGCATGAGTCACCGCACCTGACCTATCTGATGGTTTTATAAGGGGCTTTTCCCCTTTTGATGGGCACTTCTCCTTCCTGCCACCTAGTGAAGAAGGACGTGTTTACTTCCCTTTCTGCCATGACTGTAAGTTTCCTGAAGCCTTCCCAGCCATTCTGAAATGTGAGTCAATTAAACCTCTTTCCTTTATAAATTACCCAGTCTCGGGTATTTCTTCTTAGAGTGTGAGAATGGACTAATACATTTATATTTTCTATTAGATACACTCCTACTTTTTTATTCCTGTGATATCTGATTATATAACTTCATGTGGTTTGTCAGGGTATATTTATTTTTAGTTTTCTTCTTATGTTTCAGATTTTTTTTTTTTAAACAAAACAAGCAAATCTTTAAGCTTAAGGTCTCTTTGATTCTCACCCTAGTTGTGGCAGACAAACTTTAGGACAGGCCTCCATGATTTCCACCTCCTGGTATTCTTACCCTTCTACATTTCCCTCCTTTTGAGTGTGGGTGAGACCTGTGACTTGCTTCTAAACAGTAGAACATGGCAAAGGTGATGGGATGTCACTCCTATGATCACATTACATTATATAACTCCAACTTGCTAACAGACTCTCTCTCTTTTTGCTGGCTTTGAAGAAGCAAGCTGCGGCGAATCCTACAATTGTGAAAAACTGAATGCTGCTAACAACTGTGGGAATGTAGAAGAAAATGCTTCTATAGTTAAGGCTCCAATTAAAAGCTTTGTCTGCTGGGTCCTGTGGTTCACACCTGTAATCCCAACACTTTGGGAAGCCGAGGTGGGAGGATCACTTGAGCCTAGAAGTTTGAGACCAGCCTGGGCAACATAGCAAGATCCTGTCTCTACAAAAATAAATTTAAAAATGACCTGGGCATGGTGACATGAGCCTGTAATCCAAGCTACTCAGGAAGCTGAGGTGGGAGGTCGTGGCTGCAGTGAGCTGTGATACCACCACTGCACTTCAGCCTGGGTGACAAATCAAGACTGTGTCTCAAAAATAAATAAATAAAAATAAAAACTTTGTCAACACCTTGATTGTAGCTTGTGGGACCCTAAGCGGAACACCTAGCTGAGCAATGCCCAGACTTCGCATACAAACTACAAGACAGTAAATGTGTGTTGTTGTAAGCCGCTAAATGCGTGGTAATTTCTTATGCAACAATAGAAAACAGGTGTAGATTTTCTACTTGGAATGGGGTGCTGTTATAACATGTACCTTAAAAATGTGAGAATGGCTTTGGAATTGGGTAGTGAGTAGAGGCTGGAAGAATTTGAAGGAGCACGATAAAGTTGAAATCACCTTGAACAGGATGTCAGTAGGAATCTAGACTTTGAGGATGCTGCTGGTGAGGAAGTCGAAGTCAGGGACATGTTATTGGAAACTGGAGGAAAAGGGATCTTTGTTATGTGGTGGCAGAAAGCTTATGCAGTTATGTGGAATGGATAATTTGTAAGAGATAGACTTCAATATATAGCCAAGGAGATTTCTTTTCTCTCTCTCTCCTTTTTTTTTTTTTTTTAGACAGAGTCTTGCTCTGTCATCCACGCTTGAGTGCAGTGGCACGATCTCGGCTGCAACCTCTGCCTCCCGGGTTCAAGCGATTCTCCTGCTCAGCCTCCTGAGTAGCTGGGACTACAGGCATGCGCCACCACACCTGGCTAATTTTTGTAATTTTAGTAGAGATGGGGTTTCACCATGTTGGCCAGGCTGGTCTCAAACTCCTGACCTCAAGCGATCCACCCACCTCGGCCTCCCAAAGTGCTGGGATTACAGGTGTGAGCCACTGCATCTGGCCAGTCAAGGAGATTTCTAAGCAAAGTATTTAAGGTACCTTCTGTTTACTTGCTGCTTATAGTAAAATATGAGGAAAGAGATAAATTGAAGGGGAAACTGCTAAACAAATAGGAATCAGGATTTGATGATTTGGGAAATTCTGAGCCTATGCACATGGCAAAAGACAATAAATTTAAGACAATGTGGTTTTGATAAAAAGCTGAGGGTCTTCCTCTAACGCTTTTTGCTGGAACAGCAGTAACATCAAAAGATCAGAATACAGTTAGGCATCACTTAATGACAGGGATACATTCTGAGAAATGCAACATTTGGCAATTTTCTCATGGTGTGAATATCATAGAGTGTACTTACACAATCCTAGATGGTACAGCCTACTATGCACTGAGGCTATATGATATAGCCTATTGCTTCCAGGCTATAAACCTGTACAGCATATGACTGTACTGAATACCGTAGGCAATTGTAACACAGTGGTATTTGTGTATCTAAACATAGAAAAGGTATAGTAAAAATATACAGTATTATAAATTGATGGGGCCACCATCTTTTTCTTTGTTTGTTTTTAGAGATGAGGACTTACTCTGTCACCCAGGCTGGAGTGCAGTGGTGTGATCATAGCTCATTGCAGCCTCAAACTCTGGGTTCAGGTGGCTCTTCCACTTTAGCCTCCAGAGTAGCTGGTACTACACGTGTGCGCCACTATACCCACATATTTTTATTTTTATTTTTTTAGAAACAGAGTCTCACTATGTTGCCAGAGAGGTATTGAACTCCTGGTCTCAAATGATCCTCCCACCTCAGCCTCCTGAGTAGCTGGGATTAAAGGGGTGCCCAGCTGGAACCACCATCTTTTTTTTTGAGACATAGTCTCACTTTGTCACCCAGGCTGGAGTGCTCACTGCAACCTCCACCTCCCAGGTTCAAACAATTCTCGTGCCTTAGCCTCCCAAGCAGCTGGGATTACAGATGTGCGCCAGCACCAGCATACTCAACTAATTTTTTTGTTTGTTTGTTTGTTTTGAGACAGAGTCTTGCTCTTGTTGCCCAGGCTGGAGTGCGGTGGCACGATCTCGGTTCAAGTGATTCTCCTGCCTCAGCCTCCCGAGTAGCTGGGACTACAGGCGTGCACCACAATGCCCAGCTAATTTTTCTATTTTTAGTAGAGATGGGGTTTCACCATGTTGGCCAGGATGTTCCTTGATCTCTTGACCTCGTGATCTGTCTGCCTTAGCCTCCCAGAGTGCTGGGATTACAGGTGTGAGCCACCATACCCGACCACTTGGCTAACATGGCCACCACGTTGGCCATGGTGGTCTTGAACTTCCAACTTCAGGTGATTGATTCACCCGCCTCAGCCTCCCAAAGTGCTGGGATTAGAGGTGTGAGCCACTGCACCCAGCCTCCCACTGTCTCATATGCAGTTCATTGTTGACCGAAAGGTTATGCAGCATATGACTTTATTCAGCTCTACAAAGGGCCCTTTTAAGACATAAAGGTATGCCTCACAGATCCTTTAAATCAAACCAGAGAGCCTCTAGGAAGCTTACAGTTGTCTCTCAGTCACTTGAGCACACTCCCAAAATAGAGAAACACTCACAGAAGGCAAAGCCAAGATCGATGGGCAAGGCTTCTATCTAAGCGAGTCAACACCATTCGAATCAACCAAAGACTCAAAACCTTGAGGGAAATATTTCAGCAGAAATACTGCCGACTTGGACCAAAAGGGACAGAGTACAGAATGAAGGGAGACAGACTCCCCAAATTCTACTCACGGGAAGTAGGCTGATAAAACTACTTAGCTGAAAATACGCACTATCTTTCCTGAAAAAGAAAGGATGACTCCAAGGATAGAAACAATGCCCTTGAGGATGGAACCAAGGGCCACAGATAATTATTCCTAGGCCTTGAAACCTAATCAAGGAACTCCCAACATTTGCCAGATTCCTTTTCTTTTTTCTTTTCTTTTCTTTTTTTGAGACGAAGTCTCGCTCTGTCGCCCAGGCTGGAGTGCAGTGGCAAGATCTAGGCTCACTGCAACCTCCGCCTCCTGGGTTCAAGTGACTCTCCTGCCTCAGCCTCCAGAGTAGCTGGGATTACATATGCGCACCACCATGCCCAGCTAATTTTTGTATTTTTAGTAGAGACGGGATTTCACCATGATGGCCAGGCTGGTTTTGAACTCCTGACCTTAGGGTGATCCACTTGCCTCGGCCTCCCAAAATGCTTGGATTACAGGCGTGAGCCACCGTGCCGAGCCTTCTTCTTTTTCTTTTCTTTCTTTTTTTTTTTTTTTAACCATCCACAGGACTTTGCTTGACACCAGATTCTCCATCCACAGAAACTGTGAGATAATAAATATAATAAATGTGTCTAGTTTTAAGCCATTCAGTTTGTGGCAATAATGTTATGTAGCAATAAATAACTGACACACCAGTCTTATTTCCTTCATCCCAAGTCTAAGCACTATCATGTATGTCTTTGCGCCCATGTTTAAATTACTTTTCTAGGCCGGGCATGGTGGCTCACACCTGTAATCCCAGCACTTTGGGAGGCGGAGGCAGGTGGATCACCTGAGGTCAGGAGTTAAAGACCAGCCTGGCCAACATGGTGAAATCCCGTCTCTACTAAAAGCACAAAAATTAGCCTGGTGTGGTAGCGTGCGCCTGTAATCCTAGCTACTGGGGAGGCTGAGGCAGGAGGATCGCTTGAACCTAGAAGGCGGAGGCTACAGTGAGCCAAGATCATGCCACTGCAGTCCAGCCAGGGTGGCAGAGCGAGACTTTGTCTCAAAAAAAAAAAAAAAATGGCTCACATCTGTAATCTTAGCACTTTGGGAGGCTGAGGCGGGCAGATCACTTGAGGTCAGGAGTTCAAGACCAACCTGGCCAACATGGTGAAACCCCGTCTCTATTAAAAGTACAAAAAGTAGCCAGAAATCACTTGAACCTGGGAGGCAGAGGTTACAGTGAGTGGAGATCATGCCACTGCACTACAGCCTGAGCAACAGAGCAAGACTCCATCTCAAAAAAAAAAAAAAATTACTTTTCTACATATATATTTACTGATATGTAAAAAATTTTTTATTTTATTAGTTTTTCTTTTTTTTTTTTTTTTTGAGATGGAGTCTTGCTCTGTCACCAGGCTAGAATGTAGTGGCGCGATCTCGGCTCACTGCAACCTCCGCCTCCAGGGTCCAAGCGATTCTCCTGCCTCGGCCTCCCGAGTAACTGGGACTACAGGCACGTGCCACCATGCCCAGCTAATTTTTTTTTTGTATTTTTAGTAGAGATGGGGTTTCCCATGTTGGTCACGCTGGTCTCGAACTCCTGGCCTCGTGATCCACCTGCCTTGGCCTCCCAAAGTGTTGGGATTACAGGCGTGAGCCACCGCGCCTGGTTTCATTAGTTTTTAGATGTTCATAAATGGTATCACACTGTACATATTGTGCAACTGGCATTGTTCTCTCAATATTATATTTTTGAGATACATCCATATGCTCCATTGTATAAGCATGCCACATTTGTTTATCCATTCCATGATTGATGGACATTTAGTTTGCGTATTTCTTTCTTTTTTTTTTTTTTTTTTTTTGTTACAGTGTTTCACTCTTGAAACCACCATTGCAAAACTGTAACTGAGACAGTGAAAGAGATTTGACCTAACCAACTCCATCTCGCTTCTACCCTCCAAGCTATCCTTGTTCATTCCTGGGCATAGGCTGAACTGTGGGAGGAACTTAGTTTATAGTTTAAAGCAAAGACAACAACAGCCCTTTCCCAAAAGGAAACAGCCCTCTCCCCAGTCTTGCCTGGGGACTAGATTGCCTTTGTGGGACTAAAAAATTAGCCACAAGATTAGAAATTATGGTTTAGGAATCATGCAGCTGGAGGCTACAATATTCTGACCCTCTCTAAACTGCTCCTAAGATTAGTGCTACTTATATTTTGCAGACCCTGCACTTGATGAATCAGCTGGCGCCAGCCAGATCGATAGACTGGCTCATCTGATCTTGTGGCCCCCACTCAGGAACTGACTCGGTACAAGAGGACAGCTTCGATTCCCTATGGTTTCATCTCCTACCTAACCAATCAGCACTCCTGGCTCACTGGCTTCCTTCCACCCACCAAGTTGTCCTTAAAAACTCTGGTCCCGGCCAGGTGTGGTGGCTGACGCCTGTAATCCCAACACTTTGGGAGGCTGAGGCGGGTGGATCACAAGGTCAGGAGTTCGAGACCAGCCTGGCCAACATGGTAAAACCCCTACTAAAAATACAAAAATTAGCCAGGCATGGTGGCATGTGCTTGTAATCCCAACTACATGGGAGGTTGAGGCAGGAGAAAGGCTTGAACCCTGGAGGTGAAGGTTGCAGTGAGCCAAGATCGTGCCACTGCACTCCAGCCTGGGCAACAGAGTGACACTCCATCTCAGAAAACAAACAAACAAAAAAACTCTGGTCCCGGACCAGGCCCGGTGGCTCACACCTGTAATCCCAGCACTTTGGGAGGTTGAGGCAGGCGGATCACCTGAGGTCGGGAGTTCGAGACCAGCCTGACCAACATGGAGAAACCCCATCTCTACTAAAAATATAAAATTAGCTGGGCATGGTGGCACATGCCTGTAATCCCAGCTACTCAGGAGGCTGAGGCAGAAGAATTGCTTGAACCCGGGAGGAGGAGGTTGTGGTGAGCCAAGATCACGCCATTGCACTCCTGCCTGGGCAATGAGAGCAAAACTCCGTCTCAAAATAAAAAACAAAAAACAAAAAAACACCTTTGATTCCCAAATGCTCGAGGAGACTGATTTGAGTAATAATAAAACTCTTGTCTCCCACATAGCCAGCTCTGTGTTACTCTTTCTCTATTGCAATTCCCCTGTCTTGATTAATTGGCTCTGTCTAGGCAGTGGGCAAGGTGAACCCATTGGGCAGTTACACTCTGTCACCCAGGTTGGAGTGCAGTGGCACCATCATGGCTCACTGCAACCTCTGCCTACCGGGCCAAGCAATTCTCGTGCCTCAGCCTCCCAAGTAGCTAGAACTATAGGCATGTGCTCCCATGCTGGGCTAATTTTTTTTTTTTTTTTTTGTAAATACAGGGTTTCACCATGTTGTCCAGGCTGGTGGCAAACTCCTCGGCTCAAACGATCCACCCACCTCAGCCTCCCAAAAGTGCTGACATTACAGGTGAGAGCCACCGCACCCAGTGGGTGTATGTAGGGCTTTTTTTGTTTTTTGTTTTTTGTTTTTTGTGTTTTTTTGTGTTTTTTTTTTTTTTTTTGAGCATTACAAATGAGCAGATATATAATTTTTTTTTTTTTTTTTTGACAGGGTCTCACTATTGTCTAGGCTGGAGTGCGGTGGCACAATCTCGGCTCACTGCAACCTCTGACTCCCAGGTTCAAGCAATTCTCATACCTCAGCCTCCCGAGTAGCTGGGATTACAGGCATGCACCATCACGCCTGGCTAATTTTTGTATTTTTAGTAGAGATGAGGTTTCACTGTGTTGGCCAACCTGGTCTCGAACTCCTGAGCTCAAGTGATCTGCCTGCCTCAGCCTCCCAAAGTGCTGGGATCACAGGTGTGAGCCACCATGCCTGGTCTTTTTATTTTCAAGTCTGTATTCAATGATGTCAGTAGCTAGAAATCAGCCACAGTGGTAATATTCACACCATAGATATTGGCGAATGCTAGAAAAGAGAACTTTTTATCCCTGCAGAGAGCTAGTGATTACATATTTACTACCACACTACTGCATATCCTGGTGTTTATGTAAAAAGTTTCTCTAGATTATAGTCACAGAAGAAGAATTTTTAAATCTTAAGATATTAACATTTAAATTTTTACTATATGTTGTCGAATTATTCGGGGAAGTGTTTGTACCATTTTATATCCCCACCACCAATGGGTAAGTTCATGACTTTTCAAATCCTCACCAATCCTTGCTATTTATTTTTATCAAACTTTTGGCTGTGAACTGGTATCATTATTTGGTTTTTGTTTATTAGTAACCGCCTTATTGAGATATAGCTGACATGCAATAGACTGCACATGTTTAACCTGTACAAAACTCATAAGTTTATATAAATATATATATGCACCCATAACATCATCACTATATCATGACAGACAATAATGCATATATCTATCATCCTTGAAAGTTTCCTTGTGCCCCTTTGTTATTGCTCTGTCTTAGTCCATTCAGGCTGCTATAACAAATATGATAAACTGGCCAGACATGGTGGCTCACACCTGTAATCCCAGTACTTTGGGAGGCCGAGGTGGGTGGATCACGAGGTCAGGAGGTCGAGACCATCCTGGCTAACATGGTGAAACCCCGTCTCTATTAAAAATACAAAAAAATTAGCTGGGTGTGGTAGTGGGCACCTGTAGTCCCAGCTACTCAGGAGGCTGAGGCAGGAGAATGGCGTGAACCCGGGAGACGGAGCTTGCAGTGAGCTGAGACCATGCCACTGCACTCCAGCCTGGGCAACACAGTGAGACTCTGTCTCAAAAAAAAAAAAAAAAGCCATAAACTGGTTGGCTTATAAACAATAGAAATGTATTTCTCACAATTCTGGAGGCTGAGAAGCTCAAGTTCAAGGCACCCACTGATTCAGTGTCTGGTAAAGGCCCATTCCTCCTAGAGGGTGGCTTCTCGCTTTGTTTGCACATGGTGGAAGGGAACCGTGCATTTCCAACAGTATGCAAGATTGTTGTATCATATCAGGCAGAATTATGACCCAGTTATTGTCTTTATTTTGAGATTAAATATGGTTTAAGGAGATACGTATGAGTGCCAAGTTGACAAGAGGTGGACTTGTGATGGTTAGTTTTATGTGTCTACTTCACTGGGTTAAAGAATACCTAGATAGCTGGTAAAACATTATTTCTGGGTGTATCTGTGAAGATGTTTCTGGAAGAGATTGGCATTTGAATCAGTGGACCGAGTAAGGTGAGTAAGAAAGATCCATCCTTGGCTGGGCGTGATGGCTCACGCCTGTAATCCCAGCACTTCGGGAGGCTGAGGCAGGTGGATCATGAGGTCAGGAGATTGAGACCATCCTGGCTAACATGGTGAAACCCCGTCTCTACTGAAAATACAAAAAAATTAGCCAGTGGGCCGGGCGCGGTGGCTCAAGCCTGTAATCCCAGCACTTTGGGAGGCCGAGACGGGCGGATCACGAGGTCAGGAGATCGAGACCATCCTGGCTAACATGGTGAAACCCCGTCTCTACTGAAAAGTACAAAAAACTAGCCGGGCGAGGTGGCGGGCGCCTGTAGTCCCAGCTACTTGGGAGGCTGAGGCAGGAGAATGGCGTGAACTCAGGAGGCGGAGCTTGCAGTGAGCTGAGATCCGGCCACTGCACTCCAGCCTGGGTGACAGAGCGAGACTCCGTCTCAAAAAAAAAAAAAAAAAAAAATTAGCCAGGGGTGGTGGCAGGCGCCTGTGGTCCCAGCTACTCGGGAGGCTGAGGCAGGAGAATGGCGTGAACCCGGGAGGCGGAGCTTGTGGTGAGCTGAGATCACACCACTGCACTCCAGCCTGGGTGACAGAGCGAGACTCTGTCTCAAAAAAATAAATAAATAAATAAAAATAAAAAATAAATAAATTAGCCAGGGGTGGTGGCAGGCGCCTATGGTCCCAGCTACTCGGGAGGCTGAGGCAGGAGAATGGCGTGAACCCGGGAGGCGGAGCTTGCGGTGAGCTGAGATCACACCACTGCACTCCAGCCAGGGCAACAGAACGAGACTCTGTCTCAAAAAAAAAAAAAAAAAAAGAAAAAAAAAGAAAAAAAAGAAAGATCCATCCTTACCAACGTGGGCAGGCATCACCCAATCCACTGAAGGCCCAGATAAACAAAGAGGCAGAAGAAATGCTAGATAGATGGATAGATAGATAGAGATCGCACCACTGTACTCCAGCCTGGGTGACAAAACGATCATATATATATATATATTTATATATATATATATATTTATATATATACTAATATATATTTATATATAAGTATATATATAAATATATATATATATATAAATATATATTTATATATATATGTATTTATATATATATTTATATATATATATATATGTATTTATATATATACACACACACACTATGTTGCCCAGGCTGGTCTCAAACTCCTGGGCTCAAGGAATCCTCCCACCTCTGCTTCCCTAAGTGCTGGCATTACAGTGTGAGCCACTGTGCGTGGCCTAGTTCATTTTCTAAATTTTTAACTGGTATTCCATTATATGAATATACTACAATGTGTTTATCCATTCACATATTCATGGATAGTAGGATGATTTCTAGCTTTTGGCTATTACAAATAAAGCTGCTATGTACAAGCCTTCTTGTGGACATAAGCTTTCATCTCTCTTGGGTAGATACCTAAAAATGTTGTCACTGGATTATGGGCATATGCTTAATTTTATAAGACATTGCCAAACTTTTCCAAAGTGTTTGTATAATTCAACATTGTCACTAGCAGTGTATGAGAGTTCCAGTTGCTCCACATGCTTGTCAACACTTAGTATGGCCAGATTTTTTTTTTTTTTTTTTTTTTTTTACATTTTAGACATTATAATATGTATATAGTGATATCTCATAGCGGTTTAATTTGTATTTCTCTATTGAATAGTCATTATTTTATTTTATTTTATTTTATTTTAATTACAGCCTCAAACTCCTGGGCTTAAGTGATCCTCCTACCTCAGTTTCTGAGTAGCTGAGGCAATAAGCACAAGCCACCACTCCTAGCAACTGAGAATTTTAAGTATCTTTTCATGTACTTATTTTCCATCTATATATCTTCTTTGGTGAAGTATCTGTTCAGACCTTTTTCTCTTCTTGTTTGGATTGTTTGTCTATTTATTATTGAATTTAGGAGTTCTTTATAGACTCAGAATACAAGTCCTTACCAGATAAGTGGTTTCCAAATATTTTCTCCTACTCCATGGCTTGTCTTTTCCTTCTCTTAATAGTGTCTGAGCAGAAGTTCTTAATTTTGATGTATCTCTTTTTTTTTTTTTTTTTTTGGATTGTGCTTTTGGTGTAGTATCACATAAATTTTTGCCTAACCCAAGATCACAAATATTTTTTTCCTATTTAACTGCCAGAGGGGGAAAAAAGAAGATATATTAGATAGAAGACAGTTGAAGAATATCCTTAAAGTACTGGAATTCTATATCCAGTGAAAATATCTTTCAAAATTAAGACAATGTAGCCGGGCGTGGTGGCCAGCACTTTGGGAGGCCAAGGTGGGTGGATCACAAAGTCAGGAGTTCAAGACCAGCCTGGCCAAGATGGTGAAACCCTGTCTCTACTAAAAATACAAAAATTAGCCGGGCATGGTGGCAGGCACCTGTAATCCCAGCTACTCGGGAGACTGAAGCAGGAGAATCACTTGAACCTGGGAGGCAGAGGTTGCAGTGAGCCGAGATTGTACCACTGCACTCCAGCCTGGGCAACACAGGGAGACTCTGTCTCAAAAAAAAAAAAAAAAAAAAAGACAATGTAAAGACTATCTTGTACATACAAAACCTGAAATAATGTATTACCAGCAGATCTGCACTACAAGAAATGTTTCAGCCTAGGCGACATGACGAAACCCCGTCTCTACAAAAAATACAAAAATTAGCCAGGCATGGTGGTGCGCGTCTGTAGTCTCAGCTACTCAAGAGGCTAAGGTGGGAGGATCACTTGGGTACAGGAGGTAGAGGTTGTAGTGAGCCAAGATCGAGCCACTGCAGTCCAACCTGTGCAACAGAGTGAGACCCTGTCTCAAAAAAAAAAAAAAAAGAAAGAAAAGAAAGAAAGAAAGAAAAAAAGAAAAATGTTAAAGTCCTCCAGGCAGAAGGGAAGTGATACCAGACGGAAATTTGGATCTATACAAACTTACAAAGAAGGTACTACATGTATGTGGGAGTATATTAGTTTTCTATTGTAACACATTATCACAAATTTGGTAGATTGAAGTTACACCACCATGCCCGGCTAATTTTTTTTTTTTTTTTTTTTTTTTGTATTTTAGTAGAGATGGGGTTTCACCATGTTGCCCAGGCTGGTCTCGAACTCCTGAGCTCAGGCAATCCACCCGCCTCTGTCTCCCAAAGTGCTAGGATTGCAGACGTGAGCCACTGCACCCAGCCAAATTTATCATTTTACAGGTCTGTAGATCACACGTTGATATGTGTCTCACCAAGTTAAAATCAGGGTACTAGAAGGGCTACATTCTTTTCTGGAGGCCCTAGGGAAGGATTTATTTCCTTGCTGTCTGTCAGCTGAGGGGGTTACCCTAAACCTTTAGAGTTCTGTGATCCTTGCACATGACCTCCTACATATCAGAATCTTTCTTACACTTCCATCACTCTGACTCACTCTTTCACTTCCCTCTTCCACTTTTAAGACTTGTGTGATTATATTGGACTTACCTAGTGATTCAGAATAACCTCCCCATCTCAAAGTCCATGACCTTAATCACATCTCCAAGGTCCTCTGGCCATGAAAAGCAACATATCCACAAGTTCTAGGAATTAGGATGTGGACATCTTTCTTTGAGGGATCATTATTCTGCCTACCACAGTAGTAAATATAAACGACCATTTTCTCATTATTTAAGTAACTTTAAAAGATAATTGAATGTTTAAAGCAAAAATAAAAACAATATCTTGTGGGGTTTATAAGATGTAAAGGTAAAACATATGATAACAATAGCACAAAAACCTAAAGGGGAGAAATAGAAGTGTAATGTAAACTCTTTTTCTTTTATTTTTTTAATTTACATTTTTAAATTTTAGTAGAGGTGGTGATATGGTTTGAATTTGTGTACCTGCCCAAATCTCAATTCGAATTTTTTCTTTTTTTTTTTTTCTTTTGAGACAGAGTTTTGAGTTTGTTGCCCAGGCTGGAGTGCACTAGCATGATCTCGGCCCACTACAACCTCCACCTCCCGGTTCAGGGGATTCTCCTGCCTCAGCCTCCCACGTAGCTGGTATTACAGGCACTTGCCACCATGCCCAGCTAATGTTTTGTATTTTTAGTAGAGATGAGGTTTCACCGTTTTGGCCAGGCTGATCTCAAACTCCTGACCTCAGGTGATCCTCCTGCCTTGGCCTCCCAAAGTGCTGAGATTACAGGCATGAGCCACTGTACCCGGCTCATGTCAAATTGTAACCACCTATGGGCTGGGCGCGGTGGCTCATGCCTGTAATCCCAGCACTTTGGGAGACCGAGGCAGGTGGATCACAAGGTCAGGAGATCAAGACCATCCTGACTAACACAGTGAAACCCCGTCTGTACTAAAAATACAAAAAAAATTAGCTAGGTGTGGTGGCGGGCACCTGTAGTCCCAGCTACTCGGGAGGTTGAGGCAGGAGAATGGTGTGAACCCGGGAGGTGGAGGTTGCAGTGAGCCGAGATTGCACCACTGCACTCCAGCCTGGGCAACAAAGCGAGACTCCGTCTCACAAAAAAAAAAAAAAAAAAAAAAAAAATTTAACCCCCAATGTTGGAGGAGGGGCCTGGTGGGAGATGACTGAATAATGGGGGTGGATTCCCCCTTGCTGTTCTCATGGTTGTAAGTTTCCTGAGGCTTCCCCAATAATGCTTCCTATACAGCCTGCAGAACCGTGAGCCCATTAAACCTCTTTTCTTTGTAAATTACCAAGTCTCAGGTAGTTCTTTACAGCAGTGTAAGAACAGAGATGGGGTCTTAAGCTATGCTGCCCAGGCTGATCTTTAACTTTTGGGTGCAAGCGATCCTCCTACCTCAGCTTCTCAAAGTCCTGGGATTACAGGCATGAGCCACTGTGCCTGGCCTAAAGTTCTAATACTAAACATTAAGTAGTATAATAAGTTAAAGATGTTGCCAATTTTAGCTAAGAAATGTACATCCTTGTACATTTTTCCTCGTATTTCTGAATGAGAACTTCTGTAGTTTTTTATCAATGAAGTGAATTTGTAAGGTCAAAGAGCATGTGCTTATTTAATATCTTCATTAGAGAGAACGGGTGGAGTGGCTCATGCCTGTAATCCCAGCACTTTGGGAGGCCAAGGTACAAGGATCACTTGAGCACAGAAGTTCAAGACCAGCCTTGGCAACAAGGTGAGATCCCGTATTTACAAACAATTTTAAAACTATACATGTGTACTAGTGTACACTTGTGGTCCCAGCTACTTGGGAGGCTGAGGTTGGAGGATTGCTTGAACCTGGGAGGTCGAGGTGGCAGTGAGCCAAGATCATGCCATTGCACTCCAGCCTGGGTGACAGAGCCAGATCCTGTCTCAAAAAAGAAGAAAAACATTTCACTAGAAATTGCCAAACTGGTTGTATTCATTTATATTTTTATTAGCAAACAATGAGACTTCCTGTTTTATCATGACAGTACTTGGTGTTGTTAGACTGCTTAACTTTCGTCAACCTCGAGGATACGAACATAATATGCCATTTTATTTTACATATTCAGCATCGGTTCATGTCCTTTCATATGCTTATTAACCATGCGGATTTCCTTGCCTGCTAAAGGCTTATTGTCCCTTTTTTATTATTTTTCCTTGAATTTATAGAAATTCTTTGCAGACAGTCTGTATATTAATCTTCAGGCAGTTATGCATACTGAAAATGTCTTTTGGCCGGGCATGGTGGCTCACGCCTGTAATACTAGCACTTTGGGAGGTGGAGTTGGGCAGATCACTTTAGGTCAGGAGTTCGAAACTAGCATGGCTATCATGGTGAAACCCCATATCTACTAAAAATACAAAAATTAGCAGGACGTGGTGGCAGGCACCTGTAATTCCAGCTACCCAGGAGGCTGAGGCAGGATAATTGCTTGAACCTGGGAGGTGGAGGCTACAGTGAGCCAAGATCGTGCCACTGCACTCCAGCTCAAAAAAAAAAAAAGAAAAAAGAAAAAGAAAAGAAAGCCGGGCACGGTGGCTCACGCCTATAATCCCAGCACTTTGGGAGGCTCAGGCAGGCTAATCACCTGAGGTCAGGAGTTTGAGACCAGCCTGGCCAACCACCATGGAGAAACCCTGTCTCTACAAAGGCATGCCAGTGGCGCATGCCTATAGTCTCAGCTACTCAGGAGGGTGAAGTGGGAGAATCACCGGAGCCTGGGAGGTTGAGGCTGCAGTGAACTGTGATCATCCCACTGCACTCAAGCCTGGGCAACAGAGACCCCTTCTAAAAAAAAAAAAATTTAAATCTATACAAAAAAAGAGACCACCAGCAATGTGAAAAACACAAGCCAGAGACTCATAAAAATACATTTTCTTTTCTTTTTTTTTTTTTTTGAGACCTAGTTTCGCTCAATCTGAGCCACCAAATTAAAAAAAAATTCTAATTCAGCCAAACTTATGGATCTTTCCTTTGATTATTTATATTTATTTTTATGTCTTGCTGGAAAGAAACTACATTTTCTTTTGCAAGTTTTTATTCTCACATTTAAGCCTTTAGTTCATCGGAATTCATTTTTGTTTAAGACCAAATTGTTTTTCTGTTTGGCTTCAGTTGCCCCAGTATCAGGTCATCTTTTCCCTATTGATTTATAAAGCTACCTCTGCTGTATATGAAATTTCCATAATTTTTGGGGTCTGTTTCTAAGTTTCTAAACTTATGTTCAATTAATCTATTTATCTATCTCTGAACTATTAGCACACTGGTTTATTTTACTATCGCTTTGTAATAAGTTTTAATGTTTGGTAGGGCAAATCTCACTTCTTATTCTTCAGAAACTTATTGAGTATTCTACAGAATTTCCTCACATTGCAGACAGAGTTTTTGTTTTTTGTAATTGAGATTAGCACTAAGGCATTGTGCAGTTCTCACCACACTTGGAAAAATCTGAATTCCTTACCCTGACCTACAAAGTCCTCTGTGATCTACCCTTGATACCTTCCTTTTTTTTTTTTTTTTTTTGGAGACAGAGTCTTGCTCTGTTGCCCAGGCTGGAGTAGTACAGTGGTATGATCTCGGCTCACTGCAACCTCTGCCTCCCAGGTTGAAGTGATTCTCATGCCTCAGCTTCCTGAGTAGCTGGGGCTACAGGTGCCCCTCATCACACCTGGCTAATTTTTGTACTTTTATTTATTTTATTTATTTATTTTTGAGATGGGATCTCCCTCTGTTGCCCAGGCTGGAGTGCAGTGGCATGATCTCAGCTCACCGCAACCTCTGCCTCCCAGGTTCAAGTGATTCTCCTGCCTCAGCGTCCCCAGTAGCTAAGATTACAGGCACCTGCCACCACACCTGGCTAACTTTGTATTTTTAGTAGAGACAGGGTTTCACCATGTAGGCCAGCTGGTCTCAAACTCCTGACCTCAAGTAATCTGCCCACCTCGGCCTCCCAAAGTGCTGGGGTTATAGGCATGAGTCATCCCGCCAGGCCTAATGTTTGTATTTTTAGTAGAGATGGGCTTTCACCATGTTGGCCAGGTGAGTCTCGAACTCCTGACCTGAAGTGATCTGCCCACCTCAGCTTCCCAAAGTGCTGGGATTATAGGCCTCAGCCACCGCACCTGGCCTTACCCTTCATACCTTCTATCGTGTACTTCTAATCTTTTATATGAGTTTTAGAATTCACTTGTCAAGTTCCAAGGAAATTCATGTTTAGATTTTGTTTTGAATTGCCTTGCATTTGTAGATTTCTTTCTTTCTTTCTTTCTTTGTTTTTGAGATGGAGTCTCACTCTGTCACCCATGCTGGAGTGCAGTGATCTCGCCTCACTGCAACCTCCCCTTCCTGGGTTCAAGCTATTCTCCCTGCCTCAGCCTCTTGAGTAGCTGGGATTACAGGCGCCTGCCACCATACCTGGCTGATTTTTGTATTTTTAGTAGAGACGGGGTTTCGCCATGTTGGCCAGGTTGGTCTCCAACTCCTGGCCTCATGTGATCCGCCAACCTCAGCCTCTCAAAGTGCTGGGATTATAGGCGTGAGCCACCGTGCCTGGCCGAATTTGTAGATTTCATCTGTTCTGTGATGCCATAGACTATGAGACACATCATTATTTTATGTGCCACTAAGAAAAATTGCACTGGGCATGGTGGCTCAGGCCTCTAATCCCAGTACTTTGGGAGGCTGAGGCGGGCAGATTGCCTGAGCTCATGAGTTCAAGACCAGCCTGGCCAACATAGCAAAACCCCATCTCTACTAAAAATACAAAAATTAGCCTGGTGTGGTGGCACGTGCCTGTAGTCCCAGCTATTTGGGAGGCTGAGGCAGAAGAATCCCTTGAACCTAGGAGGTGGAGGTTGCAGTGAGCTGAGATCACGCCATTGCACTCCAGCCTGGGTGACAGAGTGAAACTCAGTCTCAAAAAAAAAAAAAAAAAGAAAAGAAAAAGAAAATTGCTTGTTATCACTTAAATTGTTTAGTTTATACTCATTGAAAGAGCTCCTTTAGACTTATTTAGATACATACTTTTATCATATATTTTTCTCGTGTGTTCATAAACATGAAAATGTATGTGAAATAAATTAGTTAAGATATCTCTAAAACTTCTTGACATTCAGAATTTGACTTTTCTGGATCACTATAAAACTTCAATATCCATGTTTTTCTACACAATAATAGCCTCTGTGCCATCAAGGACATTGGTAATGCAGCATTTATTATAAGAACAGTCCATCCACTGCTGTCTCTGAAATGTTCTTCCCAGCCACAGTAACAAAACATAATTCAGTTTCAACCGCTGTGCGTATCTGCCTGTTTTAGACCCTATAAAGCTCTTGACTGTTCTTTGCAAGAAAATATGCAATTTCAGCCATTCTTCTGATAACATAGATTTGCTTCCTTGATATCAAATTTATGCCTGCTGCTCTGTTTCTGTGCCTTTCTGTACACACAATAAATTTTCACTTTATTTTTATTTTTATTTTTATTATTATTTTTTTTTGAGACGGAGTCTCGCTCTGCCGCCCAGGCTGGAGTGCAGTGGCCGGATCTCAGCTCACTGCAAGCTCCGCCTCCCGGGTTCACGCCATTCTCCTGCCTCAGCCTCCCGAGTAGCTGGGATTACAGGCGCCCGCCACCTCGCCCGGCTAGTTTTTTGTATTTTTTAGTAGAGACGGGGTTTCACCGTGTCAGCCAGGATGGTCTCAATCTCCTGACCTCGTGATCCGCCCGTCTCGGCCTCCCAAAGTGCTGGGATTACAGGCTTGAGCCACCGCGCCCGGCTATTTTTATTTTTATTTTGTTGCTTTGGGGACGGAGTTTCTCTCTTGTTGCCCAGGCTGGAGTGCAACGGCGCAATCTCGGCTTACCACAACCTCTGCCTCCCGGCTTCAATCTATTCTCCTGCCTCAGCCTTGCAAGTAGCTGGGATTACAGGCATGCGCCACCACACCCCGCTAATTTGTATTTTTAATAGAGACGGGGTTTCTCCATATTGGTCAGGCTGGTCTCGAACTCCCAACCTCAGGTGATCCGCCCGCCTCGGCCTTCCAAAGTGCTGGGATTACAGGCGAGAACCACTGCGCTCAGCCTAAATTTTCACTTTAATGCTAAATCACAGTATTACCATTTTAAGACATTTTAAACAGCTGTTAGGCACATAGTTCAAAAATGCACATGACTTGAAGTAACAAGAATATGAACAGCTATGACCAAAAGTTTACCCAGGTTTAGGCAATGACAGCTACAGTACAATCTATCCTAGAGGATAAGGTGTAATAAAATATTTGCTGTAAGAAAGTTCTGGAGCCAGTTTTAAAAATGTTTAAACTGTTTGAACTTCTGATGAACAATGGTATTTGTAGCAGAATTGTTTTCTTTTAAAAATGAAGTTAAAGCTGGGCACGGTGGCTCATGCCTGTAATCCCAGCACTTTGGGAGGCCGAGGCAGGCGGATCACCTGGTCCACTGGTCAGGGAGTTCGAGACCATCCTGGCCAACATGGTGAAACTCCGTCTCTAGTAAAAATACAAAAATTAGCCGGGCATGGTGGCACATGCCTGTAATTCCAGCTACTTGGGAGGCTGAGGCACGAGAATCGCTTGAACCTGGGAGGTGAAGGTTGCTGTGAGCTGAGATCACGCCGCTGCATTTCTGTCTGAGTGACACAGCGAGACTCTGTATCAAAAAAAAAAAAAAATTAAGTTATAGAAGTATTCGAGATGAAATTATGTCTCAGATTTGCTTCAGTACAATCCTGTGCTAAGGTGGGAGGGGAAGAGTGGTGAGAATCCAGATGAAACAAAAATAGCAACTGTTGACAGTTATTGAAGTTGGGTGAGGAGTATGTGAGTGTTCATTATGCTAGCCTATCTTTGTATATATTTGAATTTCTTTTCACCTTTTTAAAAGGGAAGTTGTTTAAATAAACTAAGGTTTAAACATATAACTTAAATAATATTAACGAAGACAAAATCAACCATAATTTCGCATACCTTCATGATAATCGAAAGGAATAAAAATTTAAATTAGAGGTTAGTGAAAACAAATATTTTTTTTTCCCTATTATGTTTATAGACCCCTGAAATCTACTCAGAGACTCCTCTGGAACCTGAGGAATCCATGGATCTCAGATTAGGAACTCCTAACTTGAGCAAAACCAAAAAAGGTCTTGGGACTTTCCAGAAATGGAATTGAAATATCCATGGGTACGACCAACTTAAGATGGGGGACTAAATAGAAGAAACATTGTAGAAACAGAAAAATGTATGCCTCACATCCTTTTTTGTTTGTTATTTTGAGACAGTCTCGCTCTGTGGCCCAGGTTGGAGTGCAGTGGTGCCATCTCAGCTCACTGCAACCTCCGCCTCCTGGGTTCAAGCGATTCTCCTACCTCAGCCTCCCGAGTAGCTGGGATTACAGGCGCCCATCACCACACCCCGCTAATCTTTTCTATTTTTAGTAGAGACGGGGCTTCACCATATTGGCCAGGCTGGTCTGAAACTGCTGACCTCAAGTGATCCACCCGCCTCAGCCTCCCAAAGTGCAGGGATTACAGGCAGGAGCCACCGGCAGCGCCGGGCCTGCCCATTCTTTAGGTCCACAATGACTAGAAAATATGTCTGAAGTCAGAGCCTCAAGGTGCAATTAGCAATTAATGAGAAAACTTGAAAATAATATGAACACTATTGGTATACTATCACACCTGGTTAGATAAAAAACAATTTAGGGCCGGGAGCAGTGGCTCACTCCTGTAATCCCAACACTTTGGGAGGCAGAAGCCGAGGCAGACGGATCACCTGAGGTTGGGAGTTTGAGACCAGCCTGACTATTATGGAGAAACTCTGTCTCTACTGAAAATACAAAATTGGCCGGGCGCGGTGGCTCAAGCCTGTAATCCCAGCACTTTGGGAGGCTGAGGCGAGTGGATCACGAGGTCAGCAGATCGAGACCATCCTGGATAACACGGTGAAACCCCGTCTCTACTAAAAAAATACAAAAAACTAGCCGGGCGAGGTGGCAGGCGCCTGTAGTCCCAGCTACTCGGGAGGCTGAGGCAGGAGAATGGCGTAAACCCGGGAGGCAGAGCTTGCAGTGAGCCGAGATCCGGCCACTGCACTCCAGCCTGGGCGACAGAGCGAGACTCCGTCTCAAAAAAAAAAAAAAAAAAATTAGCAGGGCATGGTGGCACATGCCTGTAATCTCAGTTACTCAGGAGGCTGAGGCAGGAGAATTGCTTGAACCCGGGAGGTGGAGGTTGTGGTGAGCCAAGATCACACCATTGCACTCCAGCCTGGGCAACAAGAACGAAACTCCGTCTCAAAAAAAAAAAAAAAAAAATTTAGAAAATATTTACAAACCATTTCCCAGGCCAGGCGTGGTGGCTAACGCCTGTAATCCCAGCACTTTGGGAGGCCAAGGTGGGTGGATCACTTGAGGTCAGGAGTTTGAGACCAACCTGGCCAACATGGTAAAACACTGTCTCTACTAAAAACACAAAAATTAGCCAGGTGTGGTGGCATGCACCTGTAATCCCAGCTACTCGGGAGGCTGAGGCAGGAGAATCATTTGAACCTGGGAGGTGGAGGTTGCAGTGAGCCAAGATCGCCCCACTGCACTCCAGCCTGGGTGACAGAGGGAGACTCCACCTCAGAAAAAGTTAACTTGTAACCTCAAAATTATAAATGTCCATTATAGGAAATTAAAATTATTAAAATGTAAAAGAAGGAGTTAGTTACATAATTCTTAAATGTCATAAATGGAGATTTACAGTGACTTTTTTGTCTTTTCATAATGCTTTGTATTTTTTCTTTTAGTTTTTTGCTATTAAAATACTATATATATATATATATATGTATTTTTTTATTTTTTATTTTTTTGGTGAGACAGAGTCTCACTCTGTCACCCAGGTTGGAGTGCAGTGGCACAATCCCAGCTCACTGCAACCTCCACTTCCTGGGTTCAAGTGATTCTCCTGCATCAGCCTACCAAGTAGCTGGGACTACAGGCGTGCACCACCACACCCAGCTAAACTTTGTAAAATACTATGTTTTTCATCCAGGAAGGAAGGCAGCTAAAAAGAGAAAAAAAAGTAATAAAATAATGTATTTTATACAATTGCATTTTATAACTGATTATGGGGTTTAGGAATATTACTATTATTTTACATAGTGATCTTGTATTCAGCAACTCTGCTAAACTAGTTCTAAAGATTTTCCTAGTTTTCTATCTAGACAAATCATGTTGTCTACAATTAACAGCACTGGGTCTCTTCCTTGGCAATCTATGCTTCCTAATTACTTTTCCTTTCTTATTACATTGTCTAGGACAACTAACACAATTTGGAGTAAATGTAATTATTATGGGCATATTTGTCTTATTTAAAAAGTTCATGTGGCTGGGCATGGTGGCTCACACCTGTAACCCCAGCACTTTGGTAGGCCAGGGCTGGTGGACCACTTCAAGCCAGGAGTTTGAGACCAGCCTGGCCAACATAGTGAAACCCTGTCTTTACTAAAAACACAAAAACAATTAGCCGGGCATGGTGGCTCATGCCTGTAGTCCCAGATACTCAGGAGGCTGAGGCAGGAGATGGAGCAGAGCCCAGGAGGCAGAGGTTGCAGTGAGTGGAGATCATGCCATTGCACTCCAGCCTGGGCAATAGAGGGAGACTCTGTCTCAAAACAAAAAACAAACAAACAAACAAAAGTTAATGTTTCTTTATTTTCACCATCAAATGGGAAGTTTGCTCTAGGTTTTTTTCAGATACCTTTCTCAAGGTAAGGCCATTTCCTATATTCTCAGTTTGCTATAAATTTTAATACTGAATTACTGATGAATTTTATCATATCTCTTTTCTATTTACTAACATGACCCTGTAGTTCTTTTCAAAAAAATTTTTGTAGAGACAGAATCTCACTATGTTGCCCAGGCTGGTCTTGAACTCCTGAGCTCAAGTGATCCTCCCACCTCAGCCTCCCAAAGTGTTGGAATTACAGGTATGAGCCATCATGGCTGGCTGAGTTCTTCTAATCTGCTAATATGGTTAATTCTGTTGGTAAAATGTTCAGGTTTTCAACAAGTCTTGTACTCCTGCCATAAATCCTACCTAGTCATAGTATTTCTTTTTTAATTCAGAGTTTTATTTAAATTGTCATTATTTTATTTCAGATTTTGGAATTTGCAATTAGATGTAAAGTTAATCCATAATTTTCTTGTTCCTCATAAAACACATTAAATAGCTCTCTCTTGCTATTATCTGATATAGCTTGCATAAATGAATCTCAAGGATTTCATAAAACTCACCTGTAAAACTATCTTAACCTGGGACTTTGATGATTTATGATTTATTACCAATTAAATTTCTCCCCATGGTTAGTAGTCAGTCTCCTCACATCTTCTATTTGTTCCTTTTTTTTTTCTGAAACGGAGCTCCCTCTGTCACCCAGCCTAGTCTATTTCTTCTTGGATCAACTTTGGATATATATATATTTTTAAATATTATTAATATGTTAATTAAACATATTATGTATTTAATTACCCATTTTATATGTTCTTTATTGGCACAAATTTGTTAACAGTGTTATCTATTATTTCTGAATTTCTACCTTAATTTAATAATAATTGCCTTTTATTCCTAATTTTCTTTTACTCATTTTTTTCTTGATCAGTCTTGCTAGAGATTTATCTTTGTAAATTTGTGAAGAAAATTTTCCATAAGTATTTTGCATAAAAATATTGTCTGTTTTTTCTCAGGTACTTTTTTTGTTATTTCTAGTATCTATATTGAGATTTTCTCATTTAAAAAGTAATACTTGTTCAATATTTTAAGATTTTAAGAGTAACTGTTGAATGTAGCAAGTGACCTGTTTGCTTATTTATCATTAGCTTTAAAAGTATGATCTTACAATACATACTGTGTTATACCTTTCTATTATCTTGTATGATATTTCCTTTCTCAAATAAAGATATTTTACTTAGAGCCAGGAAGTTATTAGCCTTACTAATAGTAATTTAAATCTGAACAAAATTAACTAATCTGCTAACTTGTTATTTTGGCTACAGACATTAACCTTTGACCTGCAATATACATCATATTCAAGATGAATCCTACAATGCATGTAAACATTTAACTTTACTGTTTTAATTTACAGGGATGAATAACAAAAGACTTTCTTTTTCTTGGATTAGCTTAATAACAGCTCACATTTCACCCTTAAGTATATTGGTTTTGAATGTAATCCTTTTTGTTTTTAATGTAGCTACATTTTTTCATCTTAAAAATATTTATATTTAGCCAGGCGCAGTGGCTCACGCCTGTAATCCCAGCACTTCGGGAGACTGAGGCTAGTGGATCACCTGAGATCACGAGTTCGAGACCAGTCTGGCCAACATGGTAAAACCCCATCTCTACCAAAAATACAAAAAATTAGCCGGACGTGGCAGTGTATGCCTGTAATGCCAGCTACTCGGGAGGCCGAGGCAGGAGAATCACTTGAACCTGGGAGACCAGGAGATGGAAATTGGAGTGAGCCGAGATGTCACCATTGCACTCCAGCCTGGGTGACAGAGCAAGACTCCGTCTAAAAAAAAAAAAAATTATATTTCTCTTTTCCGGTTTGAAAGCCCCTATAAAAGCTCCATGGACGTCTGTTGTAGCTCTTCCAGAACAAGGACCTCAGGTCTTTCTGTTTATGAATCTCCAGCCTCCAGCACAATGCCTGGATCATTACAGATGATGACATTATCGATAGCCACCATCCATTGAACACTTGCTGTATTCTAGGAACTGTGCCAACCGTTATGCATGCATTACAAAAATTAGATGAGAAAAAATTATTTTTAAAAATCAGGCTCTTTTATAACAGAAAGTAGAATGATGGTTGCCAGGGACTGTGGTGAGGGGAAAATGGACAGTTGTTTAAATGGGTACAGAGTTTCAGTTTTAAAAGATGGAAAAGTTCCTGAGATCTGTTGAAAAACGACATGCATATAATTAACACTTTTATACTGTACTCTTAAAAATGGTTAGGATGGTAAATTTTATGTTATGTGTTTTTTACCGCAATAAAAAATTGTTTTTTACATCAGGCCCTCTTAAATCAAAACCACGATGAGATATTACCTCACACCTGTTGGCATGACTATTATTAGGGAAACAAAAGAAAATAATTGTTGGCAACTGGGCGCGGTGGCTCACATTTGTAATCCCAGCACTTTGGGAGGCTGAGGCAGGCGGATCACTTGGGGCCAGGAGTTTGAGACCAGCCTGGCCAACATAGTGAAACCCTGTCTCTACTAAAAATAAAGAAAAAAAAAAATTAGCCAGGTGTGGTGGTGGGTGCCTGTAATCTCGGCTACTCAGGAGGCTGAAGCAGGAGAATCACTCGAACCCAGGAGGTGGAGGTTGCAGTGAGCAGAGATCACGCCATTGCACTCCAGCCTGGGTGACAAAAGAGAAACTCTGTCTCAAAAAAAAAAAAAGAAAAGAAAAGAAAAGAAAATAATTATTGGCAAAGACATAAAGAAATTGGAATCCAAATGTTCGTGGGAATGTAAAATTTTGTAGCTGCTAAGGAAAACAGTACCAAGTTTCCTCAAAAAAATAAAAATAGAACTACCGTAGGCTCTAGTAATCCCATTTCTGAATATAAATCCAAATGAAACAAATTCATTATCTTAACCCCTACAGTCCTCCGCTTTACCAGCTAAGCTATCAAAGAGCATCAAATTCATTATCTCAAAGAGATGTCTGCACTTTCATGTTAATTGCAACATTATTCACAATAGTCAAGAAGTATGTATTAGTCTGTTCTCACACTGCTATAAAAAAATACCTGAGGCCGGATGCCATAGCTCATGCCTGTAATCCCAGCACTTTGGGAGGCCAAGGAGGGTGGACCACCTGAGGTCAGGAGTTTGAGACCAATCTGGACAACATGGTCAGATACAAAAATACAAAAATTAGTCTAGGCACGGTGGCTCACGCCTGTAATTCCAGCACTTCAAGAGACTGAGGTAGACAGATCACTTGAGGTCAGGAGTTCAAGACCAACCTTACCAACGTGGTGAAACCCTATCTCTACTAAGAAAAAAAAAAGAAAAAAAATACAAAAATTAGCTAGGCGTGGTGGCAGGTGCCTGTAGTCCCAGCTACTTGGGAGGCTGAGGCAGGAGAATCACTTGAACCTGGGAGGTGGAGGTTGCAGTGAGCCCAGGTCATGCCACTGCACTCCAGTCTGGGCAACAAAGCTAGACTCCATCTCAAAAATAAATAAATAAATACAAATAAAAATATAAAAATCAGTTGGGCATGGTAGCACACACCTGTAGTCCCAGCTACTCAGGAGGTGGAGGCAGCAAAATAACTTGAACCTGGCAGGTAGAGGTTACAGTGAGCCAAGATCATGCCACTGCACTCCAGTCTGGATGACAGAGCGAGGAGACTTGGTCTCAAAAAAAAAAAAAAAAAAAAAAAAAATTAGCCAGACATGGTGGCAAGCGCCTGTAATCCCAGCTATTTGGGAGGTTTAGGCAGGAGAATCACTTGAACCCGGGAAGTGGAGGTTGCAGTGAGCTGAGATTGCGCCACTGAACTCCAGCCTGGGCAAGAAAACGAAGACTCCGTCTCAAAAAAAAAGAAAGAAAGAAAATAGTATACACATACAATGGAATACTCTTCAGCCTTAAAAAGGAAGGAAATCCTGGCTGGGCATGGTGGCTCACACCTATAATCCCAGCACTTTGGGAGGCTGAGGCAGATGGATCACCTGAGGTCAGGAGTTCGAGACCACCCTGGCCAACATGGAAAAACCCCGTCTCTACTAAAAATACAAAAATTAGCCAGGCTTGACGGCACGCACCTGTAGTCCCAGCTACTTGGGAGGCTGAGACAGGAGAATCACTTGAGCCCGTAAGGCAGAGGTTGCAGTGAGCTGAGATCGTGCCACTGCACTCCAGCCTGGGTGACAGAGCGAGACTCTGTCTCAAAAAGAAATTTTTTTTCAAAAAGAAAAACATAAATAAAGGAAAGAAATCCTGACAAATGCTACAATACGGATGAGCCTTGAAGACTTTATGGTAAGTGAAATAAGCCAGTCACAAGAAGACAAGTACGGTATGATTTCACTTATATGAATTACCAAGAGTAGTCAAATTCATAAAAACAGTAGAATGGTGGTTGTCAGGGGCAGGGGGATGGAGAACAGGGAGTTGGATATGGAGTTTGACTTTTTTTTTTTTTTTTTGAGATGGAGTTTCACTCTTGTTGCCCAGGCTGGAGTGCAATGGCGCGATCTTGGCTCACTGCAACCTCTGCCTCCTGGATTCAAGTGATTCTCCTGCCTTAGCCTCCTGAGTTGTTGGGATTACAGGCATGAGCCACCATGCCCTGCTAATATTGTATTTTTACTAGAGATGGGGTTTCACCATGTTGGTCAGGCTGGTCTCGAACTCCTGACCTCAGGTGATCTGTCTACCTCGGCCTCCCAAAGTGCTGGGATTACAGGCGTAAGCCACCGCACCCGGACAGAAAACTATTCTTTGTTACTTACGTTTTCGGGTCACAAAAAGTACATTGAATTGTGGGCAAGTTAGTAAACTCTATTTACCTAGAATGGAGGATTATATCATGAGGCTTTCTTCATCAAGAAAGCAGAGGGGGCTGGGCGAGGTGGCTCACGCCTGTAATCCCAGCACTTTGAGAGGCCAGTCAGGAGTTCAAGACCAGCTTGGCCAACGTGGTGAAACCTCCTCTCTACTAAAAATACAAAAATTAGCCAGGTATGGTGGCCCACCCCTGTAATCCCAGCTACTGGAGAGGCTGAGGCAGGAGAATCGCTTGAACCTGGGAGGCGGAGGTTGCAGTGAGCCGAGATTGTGCCACTGCACTCCAGCCAGGGCCACAGAATGAGACTGTCTCAAAAAAAAAAAAAAAAAAGAAAGAAAGAAAGAAAAAAGTAAAAAAGAAAGCGGAGGGGAGTCTAACAGCTTTTGAGTGCCAGGTTGTGTTTCTGTTCATTCTCCTTTGATAAAAAATACCAAACCTCGGCCAGGCGCGGTGGCTCATGCCTGTAATCCCAGCACTTTGTGAGGCCGAGGCAGGCGGATCATCTGAGGTTGGGAGTTCGTAGACCAGCCTGACCAACATGGAGAAACTCCATCTCTACTAAAAATATAAAATTAGCCGGGTGTGGTGGCACATGCCTGTAATCCCAGCTACTCAGGAAGGCTGAGGCAGGAGAATCGCTTGAATCCGGGAGGCGGAGGTTGCGGTGAGCTGAGATCGTGCCACTGCACCTCCAGTCTGGGCGACAAGAGCGAAACTCAGTCTCAAAACAAAACAAAAACAAACAGAAAAATACCAAACCTCTCTAAATATCATCCCAAAGTTCCATGCTTATAATTTACGGTAACATTTAGTTAACTCCCGAATAGCACACATCCTTGTCAGATTGTTTTCTTACTTCCAAGTCAACATTTTTTGGGTGCCCATCCAACCTGATGCATATAAATCTTCATTTCCCATTGGAGTGTACCCAAAAGTATTCAGTATTAATGGATCATTTGTTCGTGTCTTATGCTAAAATTTGTTTAAGATGAGTAGGTGTCTTGTTTGTTCTGTCATTAGAGAGACCATATGTTAGCACAGCCATATGTGGGAGTGTTTTTATTCTTTTAAGAGTTCAAAACAGGGCATCTCCTAAGAAGCCTTAATTGCGTGTCCAAGTACAATATAAAAGCAAAACAATAACTGATGTCCTAGTCATTCCAAGCAGCTATTTATTTTATTCCATTTATTTCCAATATTAAGCTTAATGTCTAAAAGCAAAGCAAAACAAAACGAAGCAGAAACTAATTTTATTATACAGCTAGACACCGTATAATCTTGGTGCCTAAGAAAACGATACCTGCATATTTTTGAACTCCTGAGCTCAAAGCTATCCGCCTACCTCGGCCTCCCAAAATGCTAGAATTACAGGCATGAGCTGGCGCGCCTGGCCAATACTCGCATATTCTGAGCATAATAGCAACTCTAGGCAGGGCACAGTGGCTCACGCCTGTAATCCCAGCACTTTGGGAGGCTGAGACAAGGGGACCGCTTGAACCCAGGAGTTGGAGATCAGCCTGGATGACTTGGCAAGACCCTTTCTCTACCAAGAAAAACCTTTTTTTTGAGACGAAGTCTTGCTGTTGTCGGCCCGGGCTAGAGTGCAACGGCATGATCTCGGCTCACTGCAACCTCCACTGCCCAGGTTCCAGCAATTCTCGGGTCTCAGCCTCACAAGTAGCTGAGATTATAGGCACGTGCCACCACACCCGGCTAATTTTTGTATTTTTAGTAGAGACGAGGTTTCACCATGTTGGCCAGTCTGGTCTCGAACTCCTGACCTCAAGTGATCTGCCCACCTTGGCCTCCCAAAGTGCTGGGATTACAGGCGTGAGCCACTGTGCCTGGCCAAAAATTTTTTAAATTATCCAGACGTGGTGGCACATGCCTGTAGTTCTAGCTATTCAGGAGGCTGAGGTGGGAGGATCACTAGAGCCTGGAAGTTGGGAGGTTACAGTGAACTGTGATCATGTCATTGCACTCCAGTCTGCACGACAGAGCCAAAGTGAGGAGATCCCATCTCTCTCTTTCTCTCTAAAAAAAAAAAAAAGGGATTCTATAAGCCTAATCAAATGATACACTAGTATATAGCAGCCAGACCCCAAAATAAGATTATTTCCTTTCCATGCAGTGAAAAAAAGTTGTTTTTTTGAGGTTTTGTGTGTGTGTGTGTGTGTGTGTTTTAAAGAGTCAGGGTCTCCCTCTATTGCCCAGGCAGCCTCAAATTCCTGGACTCCAGCAATCCTCCCACATCAGCCTCCCGGGTAGCTGGAACTAAAAGTGTGCACCATCACGCCCAGCTAATGTTTGTATTTTTTGTAGAGACAAATGTCTCCCTCTGTAACCCAGGCTGGTCTTGAACCCCTGGACTCAAGAGGGTCTCCTGCCTCCGTCTCCTGAAGTGCTGGGATTACAGGCGAGAGCCTCTGTGCCCAGCCTAGAATTAAGTCTTAACATGGAGAAGTGTTTATTGTCCTTTGATTTGATAACTGGTTTTATCTTCAACACTACTTATAAATTTTTTAAGTGTATAATAACTTTCCCAAAGTAAAGCCTCCATTTAAATATAAAATAATATATATTTCTTACAATGCACAAGTTATTTTTTAGAAAATAGAGACCCACTTTTTTTGAGGACTTTTCAAACTAGATTTTTATGATGATTTCCCCTTTCAAAACATTTATTCTTTACCCTTTAAAAGGAATTTATGCATCTGCTGTTTTGAAAACATCTCAAGGTCTTCTTGAGAATACACATATTATACTCTGAAATCTTGAAAGAGCTGGCATTCTGGGATGTATACTCAAATTACTTAAATTCTTAAGATGATGAGCTCTTATTTTCTCAATGTTTGCAAGTTTTCAATTCTTATGGTCCTGGGTTTCTAAGTATCATATTTTAATCTATGACTTTCCTCCCTCGATGTAGCAGGTTGCAATATCATGGAGTTAAGAGTCACTGCTGAGAAATATCTTTCAGGCCAAGCATGGTGGCTCACACCTGTAATCCCAGCACTTTGAGAGGTCGAGGCAGGAGGATCCCTTGAGACCAGGAGCCTGAGCAACATAGTGAAACCTGGTCTCAGAAAAAAAAAAAAAAAAAAAAATTAGCTAGGCGTGGTGGTGTGCACCTATAGTCTCAACTACTTGGGAGGCTGAGACAGGAGGAACACTTGAGCCCAGGATATTGAGGTTGGAAAACAGAGGGAGACCCTGCCTCTAAAAATAAAATAAAATAAAATAAATCTTCCTTAGTAAGTCTTTATCTTAAGCCTTTGAAATGCTCAGGCTAAGGTTTCTCCTCATCAAAACACAGAAGAGTGGAAGCAGAGGTTAGTGCAAGAGGGAGTCTCATTTGTGCAGTTTTTCAGTCATTTATGTGCTAAAAAGGTTAAAACTTCTAAGGCTCTGAACGTGATGCCTCCTTGTTGATCTAATTTAGAGGAATTAAACGTTTCCAAAGGAGTTTGTTCAAGAATACACGGATCTATGTTTTGGGATAGCTATGGCGGATTAGTATTCCTTGTGTGGCTGTAGGATGGTTTATTCAATAGTTCCCTATTGACATGTAGATTGCTCCCAAACTTCTGTTTGTACGAATAATGCTCATTGGCCGGACGCAGTAGCTCACGCCTGTAATCCCAGCACTTTGGGAGGCCGAGGCGGGCAGATCACCTTAGGTCAGAAGTTCAATGAGGTCAAAAGTTCAAGACCAGCCTGGCCAACACGGTGAAACCCCATCTTTACTGAAAATGCAAAAATACAAAAATACAAAAAAAAAAAAAAAAAAAAAAAGCAGCTGGGCGTGGTGGCAGGTGCCTGTACTCCCAGCTACTTGGGAGGCTAAGGCAGAAGAATTGCTTGAACCAGGGAGGCAGAGGTTGCAGTGAGCCAACATGGTGCCACTGCACTCCAACCTGAGTGACAGAGCAAAACCCTATCTCAAAAAAAAAAGCTCAATAAATAACCTTGTACATATATTACTTCAAATCTGTTCAGGTGTAATTTGCATTTCCCTTTTGTTTATTTTGGTAGAGATTAGGGTCTCACTATATTGCCCAGGCTGGTCTTGAACTCCTAGCCTCAGGCAATAACCACCCCTCACAAACCGCGCCCCCCACCTCCCGCCCCGCCTCTGCTTCCCAAAGTGCTGGAATTCCAGGCGTGAGTCACTATACCCTTCCAATAATTCACAATTGATTTGTAGTGGAACTTCTGGGCCAAATTGTAAACACATTTGCATTTTTGCTAGTTATTGCCTCTGCTGCCCCTTCGTCCCCCCGCCCCCAACTGTTTTAACACCTTAAACCCTGCATAAAACTCTTGGTATAATTTCAGTGTATGTTCTTACCACCTCCACAGTGATACTACTGCACTGGGCTACTCAAGGGTATAATGTTGGTGTCACCTCTGGGAAGGACAGGCAGGTATGACCACCACGGTGACCAGAACACATTTGCCTGTCCTCCTCCATTGCCGTCTTCCTCTGTCAGTGTCACTCTCTTCAGAGCCTTTGTGAGGCCCCAGAGGTTGGGGGTTGATGAGGTTGCTCCCCAGGAAACCCTGGCACTGCCTCATCCATCCCTGCCATCTCTCTAGTGTCTTAGAATGATCTCACATCATCGAGAAGCAACTCCTACATCCCCCCGAGGCCTTCTCCGAAGATTTATAAATAATCCACCACAAAGTTTTAATGACATCATGAATTACCGAATGGGGATTTCAGTTAAACACTGCTTTTCCCGAAGGACAAAGCCTAATGGTGGAAATTTCCATACCCAAGGCAAGCCTAGTGATAAGTCACTGCTCTGCAGGGAGCCTTTGCTGATGCTCCACCACCACCCCTTCTGTCCCCTTCCCCCAAGGCAAGGCAAGGTGTTGAGTGTTCCCTTCCCAGACTTCTTTTTTTTTTTTTTTTTTTTTTTTTGAGACAGAGTCTTGCTCTGTCGCCCAGGCTGGAGTGCAGTGATGTGATCTCGGCTCACTGCAATCTCTGTCTCCTGGGTTCAAGCGATTCTCCTGCCTCAGCCTCCCGAGTAGCTGGGACTACAGGTGCACACCACTACGACTGGCTAATTTTTTGTATTTTTAGTAGAGACAGGGTTTCACCTGTTATGCCCAGACCCTCTATTCCCCAAAGAAGACCACTAGAGTCCAGAGTCAAAGCCAAGCGGCAAGGATCTTTATGACAAATTCGAACTTGGTCCCTCCATTACACAGCATACAAGAGGGCCCTGAACAATGCGAGTGTTTGCTTTTTATAGCCCGAAAGTTACAAGGGAACAAAGGAATTCTTTTGGTTCCCGCGCTTTCAGTAAAACTTTGAACGGCTGCCTCCTTATCGGAGACTTTTCCAGGTGGTGTTTGTACTGGGCTCAGGAAGTTTGAGAGATATATGGCGATATGTGGTGGGATGGGAGGATGGGATGTGTTTGTATTGGGCTTGTTTGTTTTGAGCCCGGGGCTGAGGAATGTGCCCAGCTCCTCTCACACCATGTTGGCCAGGCTGGTCTCAAACTCCTGACCTCAGGTGACACACCTACCTCAGCCTCCCGAAGTGCTGGGATTACAGGAGTAAGCCGTGCCCCGCCGAATGAGATCGAACTTAACCTACTCCATCTTGCTTCCAGCCTCCAAGCTGTCCTTGTTCATTCCTGAGCCTAGGCTGAACTAACTTTGGGAGAAACTTGAAGCTATAGCTTATAGTTTAAAAAAAAGATGATAACAGCCCTTTCCCAAAGCAGACCTTCTTGCTTGGGGACTGGATTGCCTCTGTAGGACTAACATTAGCCAGAAGATTAGAAATTATGGTTTAGGAGTCATGCAGCAGGAGGCTACAAGGTTCTGACTCTCCCTAAGCTGCCCCTAAGACCAGTACTTGAGATATTTTGCAGACCCTGCCTTTGATGGATCAGTCGGCACTACCCAGATCGAAACCCTGGCTCATCTGATCTTGTGACCCCCAACCAGGAACTGACTCAGCGCAAGAACACAGCTCCGACTCCCTATGATTTCATCCCTGGCCAATCAGCACTCCCAGCTTACTGGCTTCCCCTCACCCACCAAGTTGTCCTTAAAAACTCTGCTTCCCGATTTGATTTGAGTCATTTGAGTAATAATAAAACTCTGGTCTCCTGCACAGCCGGCTCTGCGTGAATTACTCTTTATTGCAATTCTTCTGTCTTGATGAATCGGCTCTGTCTAGGCAGCGGGCAAGGTGAACCCACTGGGCAGTTACAATAACGGTTCACTGCTGCCTCGACCTCACGGGCTCAAATGATCCTCTTGCCTCAGCCTTCCTAGTAGCTGGGAATACAGGCATGCTCCACCATGTCTGGCTAATTTTTGTAGAGACAGGGTCTTGCTATGTTACCTAGACTAGTCTTGAACTCCTGGGCTCAAGCCATCCTCCTGCCTTGGCCTCCCAAAGTGCTGGGATTCCAGGTGTGAGCCACTGCGCCCGGCCAAGTCGAAACTCTTAATAAGGTCAACTCATTGAATGATAGTTTTCTGATAGGGTTAGGGTCAGTTTATTCAAAAAAAGAGCCTCAGACCACTCTCTTTCACCAGGCTTCCCGGCTGTATTTTTATTGTCTGACTTGAAAATCCAGGACTTTTCTCAATATGAGTAAAGAGTAAGGAAACAAGTGATGCATCCCTTGTATAAGCCTGTGGTTAGAGAAGCCTGTGAGGGGCCAGGAGTGGTGGTTCGCACCTGTAATCCCAGCACTTTGGGAGGCCGAGGTGGGTGGATCACCTGAGGTCAGGAGTTCGAGACTAGCCTGGCCAACATGGTGAAACCCTGTCTCTACTAAAAATACAAAATTAGCCAGGCATGGTGGCACATGCCTATAATCCCAGCTACTCAGGAGGCTGAGGTAGGAGAATTGCTTGAACCCAGGAGGCAGAGATTGCAGTGAGCCGAGATGGCCTCTGCACTCCAGCCTGGGTGACAGCAAGACTCTGTCTTAAAAAAAAAAAAAACAGAAAAGTTAGATCTCATTCACTGTCTCAGTCATAATTTTGCAAGGGTGGTTTCATTATCGCACCACTGCACTCACGTCTGGGCGACAGTGACACCCTGTCTCAAAAAAAAAAAAAAAGAAAAAGTTTAGATTTGATGACTGGTCAATCGGCAAATATCTGTGGGGCAAACCTTCCACCCAAGAGTGACAGGAGACAATGAATCAATTCATTCCTCTTTGGTGTCCCTGTCTCCTGCCCCAGCTTCCTCCTGCTTCCACCAGCTAGAGAAGTCCTGAGACTGACGAAATGGGGCTTCTCTGGGGCACAGTCCCACAGATTGAGCAATCATATTGCACATAAAGATGGCCAGCTTGATAACACACCATTTCATTGGCTCTCCGTCCTTCTCTGCTTTGCTCCCCCAATGGGAAACGGCATACATGTCCTCTGCCTCAGGCTTTGCTTTCTGAGGAAATCAATCTGAGATTAAAAAGAAAAAGGAGTGACAGGAGCTATAGTGTAGCTAAAATCTCTGATTCTAATTGAGAAAGGCTGATAGAGAGAAGGAGTCAGATATCGGTGAGCAATGATTCAGAGTAGAATATAGCTCAGCATAGACTCAGAAGGATAAAGGACAGAAAGGCTCCTTAGGCTGCGAAGCATCAACAGTCCTTTCGTGTTAAAAACTGAAAAAAGGCCAGGTGCGGTGGCTCACAGCTGTAATCCCAGCACTTTGGGAGGCCAAGGAGAGCAGATCACCTGAGGTCAGGAGTTCGAGACCAGCCTGGCCAACATGGTGAAACCCCATCTCTACTAAAAGTAGAAAAATTAGCCAGGGCGTCTCAAAACAAACAAAAAATAATAATAATTGAAAAAAAAAAGTTGGGGGGCGCATGGTAAAAAACCATAGACGTGGACAAAAGAAATACAAGAAACAGGCCGGGCGCGGTGGCTCAAGCCTGTAATCCCAGCACTTTGGGAGGCCCAGGCGGGCGGATCACGAGGTCAGGAGATCGAGACCATCCTGGCTAACATGGTGAAACCCCGTCTCTACTAAAAAAAATACAAAAAACTAGCCGGGCAAGGTGGCGGGCGCCTGTAGTCCCAGCTACTCGGGAGGCTGAGGCAGGAGAATGGCGTAAACCCGGGAGGCAGAGCTTGCAGTGAGCCAAGATCCGGCCACTGCACTCCAGCCTGGGCGACAGAGTGAGACTCGGTCTCAAAAAAAAAAAAAAAAAGAAAAAAAAAAAGAAATACAAGAAACAAAAAATTTGCAAATTATAATTATGTTGCAAAAGTTCTTAACAATTGAGAAGAAAAAAACAAATAGAAAAATCAGTGAAAGACATGATCAGAGGGTTCACAGAAAAAGAAAAGCAAGGAGTCTCAAACATGAAAAAATGTTCAACTTCACTCATAATAAGGGAAATGCAACGGATCGGTACACTGAAATATCATGTCTTGTTGATCAGATTGGCAAAAATTCAAGTTTGAAAATGTACTCTGTTGGTGAGCCTGTGGAGAAGTAGGCGTTCTCATTCATTTCTGGTTGGAGTGCAAAATATTACAGGCCCTATGGAGAGGAATTTGATCATATTTAGCAAAAAGGCAAATGCATTTACCGTTTTTGACCCAGCAATCCCACTTCTCGGAAATAAATGTAAATTATACCTGGGCATTATCTGTACAAACAAAAGTTTGGGAGCAATTCATGTGTCCATCAATAGAAAACTGATTGAATAAACCATTGTACAGGCACAGAAGGATACTATTCAGTCATTCAAAAAAAAAAAAAAAAAGCATGAGGAAGGTCTCTGTATTAGTTTATTGTGACTGCTGTAACAAATTGCTATAAATTTGGTGGCTTAAGACAACGGAGTTTTATTATCTCACAGTTCTGGAGGCCAGAAGACCAAAATCAAGGTATCAGCAGGGTTGATTCCTTCTGGAGGCTCTGAAGGAGAATATGTTCCATGCTTCTCTCCTTGCTTCTGCATCACTCTAATCTCTACCTCCATCTTCACATGGCCTTCCCCTCTGTCTCAAAACTCCCTTTTTTTTTTTTTTTTTTTAAGGTGGAGTCTTGCTCTATCAGCCAGGTTCGAGTACAGAGGCACGATCTTGGCTCACTGCAATCTCTGCCTTCGGGGTTCAAGCGATTCTCCCACCTCAGCATCCTAAGTAGCTGGGATTACAGGCGCGTGCCACCACCCATGGCTAATTTTTGTATTTTAGTAGAGACAGGGGTTTCACCATGTTGCTCAGGCTAGTCTTGAACTCCTGACCTTGTGATCCACCCACTTTGGCCTCCAAAAGTGCTGGAATTACAGGCATGAGCCACCTCGCCCAGCCAAAACTCCCTCTCTTTTATAAGTACACTCCTAATTGGATTTAGGGCTCACATTAATCCAAAATGGTCTTGTCTTTTTTTTTTTTTTTAATTTTTGGGGCAGGGTCTGGCTCTGTTGCCCAAGCTGGACTTCAGTGGTGCGATCTCGGCTCACTGCAACCTCCACCTCCCGGGTTCAAGAGATTCTCCTGCCTCAGCCTTCCAAGTAACTGGGATTATAGGCACCCACCACCATACCTGGCTAATTTTTTGTATTTTTAGTAGAGATGGCATTTCACCATGTTAGCCAGGCTGGTCTCAAACTCCTGACCTCAGGTGATCTGCCTGCCTTGGCCTCCCAAAGTGTTGGGATTACAGGTGTAAGCCACAGTGCCCAGCTTAAGATTCTTACCTTAATTGCATCTGCAAAGACCCTTATTCCAAATAAGGTCGTATCCTCAGGTTCTGGATGAACACATCTTTTGGGGGAAAAAATTTAACCCACTACAGTAGCTGTATAATAATACCAATTAATTTCCAAAATGTATCATTATGTCTAAAAAGCAAGATGCAAAGCAGTGTTGACCAGGCACGGTGGCTCATACCTGTAATCCTAGCACTTTGGGAGGCCAAGGCGGGCAGATCTCTTGAGGTCAGGAGTTTGAGACCAGCCTGGCCAACATGGTGAAACCTCATCTCTACTAAAAATACAAAAATTAGCTGGGTGAGGTGGCATGCTCCTTTAATCCTGGCTACTCGGGAGGCTGAAGCAGGAGAATCTCTTGCACCCTGGACGTGGTGGTTTCAGTGAGCCAAGATCACACTGCTGCACTCCAGCCTGGGCACAGAGCGAGACTCCATCTCAAAAACAACAACAACCTTATTTATTTATTTATTTATTGATTGATTGATTGATTGATTGAGATAGAGTCTCGCTTCCGTAGCACAGGCTGGAGTATAGTGGCACGATCTTGGCTCACTGCAACCTCTACCTCCCGGGTTCAAGTGATTCTTCTTCCACAGCCTCCTGAGTGGCTGGGATTACAGAAATGTGCCAGCAGGGCCGGCTAATTTTTTTTTTTTTTTTTTTTTTAAGACAGAATCTCGGCCGGGCGCGGTGGCTCAAGCCTGTAATCCCAGCACTTTGGGAGGCCGAGACGGGCGGATCATGAGGTCAGGAGATCGAGACCATCCTGGCTAACACGGTGAAACCCCGTCTCTACTAAAAAATACAAAAAACTAGCCAGGCGAAGTGGCGGGTGCCTGTAGTCCCAGCTACTCGGGAGGCTGAGGCAGGAGAATGGCGTGAACCCGAGAGAAGGAGCTTGCAGTGAGCTGAGATCCGGCCACTGCACTCCAGCCTGGAGGACAGAGCAAGACTCCGTCTCAAAAAAAAAAAAAAAAAAAGAAAAGACAGAATCTCGCTCTGTCGCCCAGGCTGGAGTGCAGTGGCGCCATCTCGGCTCACTGCAAGCTCCGCCTCCCGGGTTCATGCTATTCTCCTGCCTCAGCCTCCGAAGTAGCTGGGATTACAGGCATGTGCTACCATGCCTGGCTAATTTTTTTGTATTTTTAGTAGAGATGGCGTTTCACCATGTTGGCCAGACTGGTCTCAAACTCCTGACCTCAGGTGATCCGCCCGCCTCGACCTCCCAAAGTGCTAAGATTACAGGCGTGAGCCACCGCACCCAGTCAAACAGTGTTTATAGTATGCTATATTTTGTGTGAGAAAAGAGGAGAAATAAGAATACATACACATAGACACATATATGTACGTATTTATACGTGCATATATTTTCAAACAGTAATGCTAGAATAATAAACTAGAAACTGATCAAAATAGTTAACTCAGGGGGTGGGGAGGGAGGTGAGAAGACAGGAATAGAAGAGAGACTTCTGAGTATACCCTTTTATATCGTTTTGGCTTTTGAAACATGTAAATGTTCTGCCCATTATTTAAAATTATTATTATTATTATTATTATTTTGAGATGGAGTCTTGCTCTGTCGCCAGGCTGGAGTGCAGTGGTGTGATCTCGGCTCACTGCAATCTCTGCCTCCCAGGTTCAAGCAATTCTCCTGCCTCAGCCTCCAGAGTAGCTGGGACTACAGTCACGCACCACCATGCCCGGCTAATTTTTTATATTTTAGTAGAAACGGAGTTTCACCATGTTGGCTAGGATGGTCTCCATCTCCTGACCCTGTGATCCGCCTGCCTCGGACTCCCAAAGTGCTGGGATTACAGGCGTGAGCCGCCGTGCCTGGTCAATATATTATTATTTTTTAAAGACAGGGTCTGACTCTGTTGCCCAGGTTGGAGTGCAGTGGCATAATTACAGTTCACTGTAATCTCAAACTCCTGGGCTCAAGTGATCCTCCTGCCTCAGCCTCCTTAGTAGCTAAGACTACAGATGCATGTCACAATGGTCGGCTACTTTTTTAAAATTATTTTTTGTAGAGATAGGGTCTTGTTACGTTGTCCAGGCTAGTCTTGAATTCCTGACTTCAAACAATCCTCCTGTCTTGGTCTCCCAAAGTGCTGGGATTACAGGTATGAGCTGCTGAGCCTGGTCAAATTAAAACCTAACTTAAACATTTTTTTGAAATCCCAAAATTGAAAACAAATTTGAACAAATGAACCTAATTCTATATCAGGTAGTATCACTACACAGAGAAAGTATTTACTTTATATGATTATTTTAATATTGAAATATAGTATATCCTTATAGGTACATATTCTAAGATAAAAATAATTGCAAACACGTCTTTTTTTTTTTTTTTTTTTTTTTTTGAGACGGAGTCTGGCTCTGTCGTCCAGGCTGGAGTACAGTGGCCAGATCTCAGCTCACTGCAAGCTCCGCCTCCGGGGTTTACGCCATTCTCCTGCCTCAGCCTCCCAAGTAGCTGGGACTACAGGCGCCCGCCACCTCGCCCGGCTAGTTTTTGTATTTTTTAGTAGAGACGGGGTTTCACCGTGTTAGCCAGGATGGTCTCCATCTCCTGACCTCGTGATTCGCCCGTCTCGGCCTCCCAAAGTGCTGGGATTACAGGCTTGAGCCACCGCGCCCGGCCTTTTTTTTTTTTTTTTTTTTAGACAGAGTCTCACTCTGTTGCCAGGCTGGAGTACAGTGGCGAAATCTCAGCTCACTGCAACCTCCACCTTCTGGGTTCAAGCGATTCTCCTGCCTCAGCCTCTTGAGTAGCTGGGATTGCAGGCGACTGCCACCACGCCCGGCTAATTTTTGTATTTTTAGTAGCGACAGGGTTTTACTATCTTGGCCAGGAAGGTCTTGATCTCTTGACCTCATGATCTGCCCGCCTCGGCCTTCCGAAGTTCTGGGATTACAGGCATGAGCCACCGCCCCCGGCCATATCTTGTATATCTTATCTTGTATATCTGAAAATAAACTTTTACATTTTAATTAGAAATATAAATAATAAAAGAAAAACAGAGAAAATGAATGAGACCAAAAGCTGTTGTTTTGAAAAGATCAATAAAATTAAAAAAATATATAAAAGTAATAAAAGAAATAAGATCAATAAAATTGAATTTTTCCATTTCATCTGTATTAACACATATATTGGAATAAAGCTGTTCATAGTGTCTCCTTACTAGCCTTTTTTGTGTGTTTTTCTTTTTTTTTGAGACGGAGTCTCGCTCTGTCACCCAGGCTGGAGTGCAGTGGCCGGATCTCAGCTCACTGCAAGCTCCGCCTCCCAGGTTCACGCCATTCTCCTGCCTCAGCCTCCCGAGTAGCTGGGACTATAGGCGCCCGCCACCTCGCCCGGCTAGTTTTTTGTATTTTTTAGTAGAGACGGGGTTTCACCGTGTTAGCCAGGATGGTCTCGATCTCCTGACCTCATGATCCGCCCGTCTCGGCCTCCCAAAGTGCTGGGATTACAGGCGTGAGCCACTGCGCCCGGCCATGTGTGTTTTTCTTAAGACAACGTCTTGCTCTGTCACCCAGGCTGGAGTGCAGTGGCATGATCTCGGCTCACTGCAACCTCTGCTTCACGGGTTCAAATGATTCTCCTGCCTCAGCCTCCAGAGTAGCTGGGACTACAGGCACAAGCCACCACATCTTGCTAATTTTGTTTATTTTTTGTAGAGACAAGGTGTCCCTATGTTGCCCAGGCTGGTCTCTCGAACTCCTGGCCTCAAGTGATCCTCCCACCTCAGCCTCCCAAAGTGCTTGGATTATAGGTGTGAGCCACCACACCTGGCTTAACTAGCCAGGATGTCTGTGTTACCATAGATGTCTATAGGCTCTATGGTGGTGAACCCTCCTTAATCTCTGATGCTGGTTTTTCCTTTTTTTTTTCTTTTTTTTTTTTAAGACGGAGTCTTGCTCTGTTGCCAGGCTGCAGTGCAGTGGCATGATCTCGGCTCACTGCAACCTCTGCCTCCCGGGTTCGAGCAATTCTCCTGTCTCAGTGTCCCGAGTTGCTGGAGCTACAGGGGCGCACCACCACACCCAGCTAATTTTTGTATTTTTAGTAGAGACAGGGATTCGCCATGTTAGCTAAGATGGTCTGGATCTCTTGACCTCATGATCCGCCCGCTTCGGCCTCCCAAAGTGTTGGGATTACAGGGGTGAGCCACCACACCCGGCCAATACTGGTATTTTTTTGTCTTCTCTTGCTTTTTCTCTTTCTTTTCTTTTTCTTTCTTTTGTTTTACCATTCTGGTGCATTTTTTTCCCCAGAAGCAAGGAGATCCTCAAATATTAATGGAGGCTTCAGAAAAGAGCTTGTCATTTAAAAAGAAAAAAGGTTAATGAAAGCATATTGAAAAGATAAATGAATTAGATTTAAGCGGCTCCCACTGATTAAATTTGTGATTATTTGAGCATAAAAAATAATGAATATAATTAAGCAAAACACATGAAATAAGAAAAAAAATACACCAAAAGCCCAAAACCAAACCAAATCTTATTTCTCAACCTGTGAGGTAATTATTATACATGCTCCTAATTCTGAAAATTGGTTGTTACAGGAGATGATCTAAGCAACTGTTTTGCCTTCTCCGTAGGAATTGTATTTCAGGGGTAATAAAATGGTCTTAGCTGAAAACGAAACTCTTCTTTTCTGAAGACTGCCTGCTAATAAATGGAGAAGAAATAATAAAATTGGAACAACCCCCAGTCCAGGCATGGTGGCTCACGCCTGTAATCCCAGTACTTGGGGAGGCCGAGATGGGTGAATCATTTGAGGTCAGGAGTTTGAGACCAGCCTGGTCAACATGGTGAAACCTTGGTCTCTACTAAAAATATAAGAATTAATCCCAGCTCCTTGGGAGGCTGAGGCAGGAGAATCACTTGAACCTGGGACGGGGAGGTTGCAGTGAGCTGAGATCACGCCACTGCACTCCAGCCTGGGCAACAGAGCGAAACTTCGTATCAAAAAAAAAAAAAAAAGGAACAATCCCCATTTTGCTACCCTCAGTGAAATAACTGATTCAGACAAAAATTATCAATGAGTGGGGCCGGGCGCGGTGGCTCAAGCCTGTAATCCCAGCACTTTGGGAGGCCGAGACGGGCGGATCACGAGGTCAGGAGATCGAGACCATCCTGGCTAACACGGTGAAACCCCGTCTCTACTAAAAAAATACAAAAAACTAGCCGGGCGAGGTGGCGGGCGCCTGTAGTCCCAGCTACTCGGGAGGCTGAGGCAGGAGAATGGCGTGAACCTGGGAGGCGGAGCTTGCAGTGAGCTGAGATCCGGCCACTGCACTCCAGCCTGGGCGGCAGAGCGAGACTCCGTCTCAAAAAAAAAAAAAAAAAAAAAATTATCAATGAGTGTGTTAAAATCACTACACAAAACCATTACATCTCCCCTACATCCTGGAACCTGGATGTTCCCATGGCACTAAGTATGACTCCACAGATAACTCCCTGATTGAAAAGTAAAAACTGTTAATGTTGTAATAAAAAGATTTAGGGTGTGGGAAAAAATCATGAAAGACTTTGAAATGAATCAAAGATTCTATTCTTCTATGGAAAATAGATGTTGTCCAGGTTATCTGATTCCACTGGCCTTTTACTATTTCTGAGCTATTTTTCAAGCTTATAAGTTCTAGAATATTGAGAACACTGCAAATGATTCAGGTCCTTAGAAAAATGGAAATTGTCTAGTAAAGGTGCAGTTGATTATTGCCCTATGGATATTGACCAGTTTGAGCAAATCCATTTTAACTTTTATTCAGCCTGTATATGTGTCTGCTTTTTGGATTTTCCTTTAAACCAATTGTAATATCTTACTGGTTTCCTCACTAATTAATGAACTAAATAACGTCTTTGGCATATGTTCGTTTTGTATTTGTTTGAGAGTCCCGAGCTTACCCTTTTTTTTTCCCAGTTAAGCTTGCTAAGGATTACCCTTATCAAATATTGTCCTTTAACAAGCAAAAAACACCTTAATTCAGTGAACAAAGTTAGCATCATTAATAATAGACACATTAAAAAAATGTGCCTCCTGGCTGGGTGCAGTGTCTCACACCTGTAATCCCAGCACTTTGGGAGGTGGAGGTGGGTGGATCACTTGAGGTCAGGAGTTCGAGACCAGCCTGACCAAACTGATGAAACCCCGTCTCTACTAAATTAAAAAATTAACTGGGAGTGGTGGTGCCCGCCTGTAATCCCAGCTACTTGGGAGGTTGAGGCAGGAGAATCGTTTGAACCTGGGAGGCGGAGGTTGCAGTGAGCCGAGATTGTGCCATTGCACTCCAGGCTGGGCAACAAGAACAAAACTCCTTCTCAAAAACAAACAAACCAAAAAGTGCCTCCTGATGTGATATATATAAAGCATACATCACCTATGTAGTATTCTTAATCAAGCTTTTAGATCTAACTTCCTCTTCACAAATTAATTGCAAGAAGATAAACAATCTGAGTGTTATGACACAGAAATAATTATATAAAGTTAAAACGTGAGACATGCTACAAAATATTTGATCATTCTCTTCCAAAAGTCAGTGTCATCAAATAAGAAAAAAGAAGGTCTGGCTGGGTGCAGTGGCTCATGCCTGTAATCCCAGTACTTTGGGAGGCCGAGGCAGGTGGATCACCTGAGGTCAGGAGTTCGAGACCAGCCTGGCCAACATGGCGAAACCCCATTCTCTACTAAAAGTATAAAAATTAGCTGGGCATGGTGGCAGGCGCCTCTAATCCCAGCTACTCAGGAGGCTGAGGCAGGAGAATCGCTTGAACCTGGGAGGTGGAGTGTGCAGTGAACCGAGATCGCACCACTGCACTCCAGCCTGGGCTACACCTCAGAAAAAAAAAAAAAAAAAGTGAGAGTCCACCTCAACAACAAAAAAAAAAAAAAAAAAGAAAAAGAAAAAAGAAGGTCTAAATTTTAAAAGGCCAAAGAGATATAAGTTTAAGACAGTCAATGATCCTTGACTGAATTCTTACTGTTAGGAAGGAAGGAAGGAAGGAAGGAAGGAAGGAAGGAAGGAAGGAAGGAAGGAAGGGAGGGAGGGAGGGAGGGAGGGAGGGAGGGAGGGAGGGAGGGAGGGAGGTGAGGGGGGAGGGGAGGGGGGGGGAGGGAGGGAGAGGGGGGAGGGGGGAGGGGGGAGGGGAGGGGGAGGGGGGGAGGGAGGGAGGGGGGAGGGGGGAGGGAGGAAGGAAGGAAGGAAGGAAGGGACTATAAAAGGCAATTTTTTTTTTTTTTCTTTGAGATGGAGTCTCACTCTGTCGCCCAGGCCGGAGTGTAGTGGCTATTTCGGTTCACTGCAAGCCCCACCTCCCGGGTTCACGACATTCTCCTGCCTCAGCCTCCGGAGTAGCTGGGACTACAGGCGCCCGCTACCATGCCCGGCTAATTTTTTTGTATTTTTCGTAGAGACGGGGTTTCACGGTATTAGCCAGGATGGTCTCAATCTCCTGACCTCGTGATCCACCCACCTCGGCCTCCCAAAGTGCCGGGATTACAGGTGTGAGCCACCGCGCCCAGACTTATAAAAGGCAATTTTTAGGCAATTGAAGACATTTGCAAAGGAATTGGGTATTAGGTAATAGTAAGAAATTATTGCTCGTTTCCTTACGTTTACAGTATTGTTGTGGATACATAAGAGAAAGTTATTTATTTAGAGATTGCTATGGGCTGAATGTTTGTGTCTCCCCAAAATTTATATGTTGAAATCTTAAACCCCAGTGTGATGGTGTGAGGAAGTGAGGTTGTTAGGAGGTGGTTTGACCATGAATACTCCACACTCTAAGGGATTAATACTTTCATAAGAGACTCCAGAGAGCTCCCTTTCCCCTTCTACCATGTGAAGACACAGCAAAGAGATGGCTCTATGAAATACGAAGAAGGCACTCACCGAATCTTCTTGATCTTGGATTTCCCAGCCTCCAGAACTGTGAGAAATAATTTCTGTCGTGTATAAGCCACACAATCTATAGTATTCTGCTAGAGCAGAACGAAGGAACTAAGAAAGAAAAAAAAGAATTTTTTTTTTGAGACAGAGTCTCCCTCTGTCACCCAGTCTGGAGTGCAGTGGTACGATCTCAACTCACTGCAACCTCCACCTCCTGGGTTAAAGCAATTCTCCTGCCTTAGCCTCCCGAGTAGCTGGGATCACAGGCGTGCACCATCATGCCTGGTGAACTAAGACAGAGATTAATGTTAAAGTTTTTAGAAGTGAAATATCACGATATCTGTACTTTAAAACACTGCAGAAATGAAGCAAATGTGGCAAAAGGTTAATGATTTTTCAAACTACTTGGTAAGTACAAGGATGTTCAATTTCCTATTCTTTTTGCTTTATTTTATTTTATTTATTTTATTTTATTTTGAGATGGAGTTTTACTATGTGGCCCAGGCTGGAGTATAGTGGCTATTCACAGACTCAACTGAGTCTAGCTCACTGCAGACTGCATAGCACACTGCAGCATTGAATTCCTGGGCTCAAGTGGGCCTCCTGCCTCAGGCTCCTGAGTAGCTGGGACTAACTTTGCTCTATTTTTGAAATACTCATAATAAATAATGAGAATAAAATGAATCCTTATGTGGCAGCTCCATGGACATTTCATTGAAAACAATACTGACTTACGAAGGTAGCTTCATTCATATTTGTTTCCTTTTTTTAATTCACCCTTCATACCCCAATTTCATAATGGAACTTTATGACAATTAATGGTGATCAGACCGGGCACAGTGGGTGGCTCACGCCTGTAATCCCAGCAGTTTGGGAGGCCGAGGTGGGCGGATCACTTGAGGTCAGGAGTTTGAGACCAGCCTGGCCAACATGGTGAAACCCCATCTCTACTAAAAATACAAAAATTAGCCAGGTGTGGTGACGGGCACCTGTAATCCCAGCTACTGGAGGGGGCTGAGGCAGGAGAATCACTTGAACCCAGGAGGCAGAGGTTGCAGTGAGCCAAGATTGCACCACTGCACTCCAGCCTGGGTGACAGAGAGAGACTCTATGTCAAATAAAACAAAGCAAAGCAAAACAAAACAAACAAAAAAAGAAAATGAATGGTGATCAACTCATAATGATATAATAACCTGTATTCAATTTCATTAATAACTTTTCAGTGGTACGCCCATCTAACAGCAACCTGGTGACAGGAGTGGCCATCATGGTGGTCTATTAATTCCTGAGTACCAAATAATTAAGTGAAAATTCAATATTTTTGTTTGTTTCTTTTTACTTTTCCATGAGCTTTCAACTCTGAAAAAAAAAATTCTATTAAATTAGACAAAATCTATGTATGTAAAGAAGTTCAAATGGACTGTTCCCCAGAGTCAAATAAATCATTTATGGCCCTGGGGCCTAGGGTATTTTTCAAGCACATAATTGTAATAGACAGAAATATAGGCACTGGAAGATCAAATCTTATAGCTAGTGGCAGGATTGAAACGAGAATATTTAGGTATTCTGAATATTGGGTATATTTATTCCTCAATGGCCCTCAACAGGTGGGCCCCCACCTAGAGAACACTTGGACATGTGTTATAAATGGGATTGTTTTGGGTTGTCATAATGACTGAGAGTTGCTTATGGCAATTAGTACCTAGAGGCTGTGGATGCTAAAAGTGAGGCAATTTCAGAGAAAGTCTCACACTATAAAAAACAAAATAAAACGAACTGTCCTAATTCAAATGCCACTAACTCAGCTTCCCCTACCACATCACCACACACTGAGAAATTGCTACCCAAATACAACTTAATGTCAATTTGGCTGATTAAAGGCACAGTGTAATAACGAAGAAAATTCAAAACAGACAAGAAAAAAGACAATTTCTTTTTAGCCATTGATATTTTTAAGAATAAAATGTCACCGGCACAGTGGCTTACGCCTGTAACCCCAGCACATTGGGAGGCTGAGGCAGGTGGATTGCCCAAGGTTGGGAGTTCGAGACCAGCCTGGCCAGCATGGTGAAACCCCATCTCTACTAAAAACACAAAAATTAGCCGGGCGTAGTGGCAGGAGCCTGTAATCCCAACTACTTGGGAAGCTGAGGCAGGAGAATCACTTGAACCCAGGACGCCGAGATTGTAGTGAGCCGAGATTACACCATTGCACCTCCAGCCTGGACAACACAGCGAGACTCTGTCTCAAAAAAAAAAAAAAGAAAAAAAAGAATCAAATTTCATTTCCACTGATAGTTGTTTCCTGTTTGTATTAAACTTTACTTGGATTTTTAAGTCAAACATCAAATGGAAGAATTGTGACATCCTGAAGTACACTGAAGAAATCTTGAGATTAAAGCTAATTCACATGAAACTTATATGTTGGCATAAGCTGAGAACCAAAATTAAAATGAACTGAACTAATTTACTAAGAAGCAAAAGCAATAAAGCAAGCAAACAACAAAAATTTAAAAACCAGTATAGTGAGCTCATTTGACTTGAAAGTGAAACTCCTTTTGTTTTCCAAACTCAGCAAACTGGAAGGGAAAAAAGAACCATAATATACTCAAAACAAACCAATATTTGATTCTTTTCAAGACCGTCTCAGTGAACAATATGTGTCAAAGAGCTGTGGTTAATTGAAATCCATGACTGTACTGTATATTGCAGACTTCTGTACTTTTTTTTTTTTTTTTTTTTTTTTTTAAACAAGGTCTCTTTCTATTGCCTAGGTTCCAGGCTACAGCCTCATCCTCCCAGGATTAAATAAACCTCTGACCTCAGCCTCTTGAGCAGCTGGGACTACAGGTGCATGCCACCACGCCTGACTAATTTTCAATTTTTTTGTAGAGATAGAGTCTCACTATGTTACCCAGATTGGTCTCAAAACTCCTAGGCTCAAGCGATCCTCCCACCTCAGCCTCCCAAAGTTCTGGAATTACAGGCATGAGCCACTGCACCTGGCTTACTTTACTCTTAATAGTAACATAGCTATCACCTTTTGCTCTTATCTTGCCAACCAGTGTTTAGCAGACATACTTTAACTGATTTTAGAGGTAAATATATGGAAACAGAGAATGCATAAAATGTTACAGAATACACTTTGTGGTCCTGAAATGCTGTGGGATATCCATTAATTAACTCTTGGCTGAGTACCTGCTATGTGCCAGATTCTGTCTAGCACTGTAGTAGGTACTAGAAATAAAGTGTCTCTTTTCTTTTCCTTTCCCTTCCCTTCCCACCCCACCCCTTCCCACCCCTCCCCCACCCCTCCCCCACCCCTCCCCTCCCCTCCCTTCCCTTCCTTTCCTTTCTTTTCTCTTTTTTTTTTTAAGACAGAGTTTCGCTCTTGCCCCCGAGGCTAGAGTGCAATGGTGCGTTCTCTGCTCACTGCAACCTCCACCTCCTTGGTTCAAGCGATTCTCTAGCCTCAGCCTCCCAAGTACCTGGGATTACAGGCACCAGCCACCACGCCGGGCTAATTTTTGTATTTTTAGTAGAGACAGGGTTTCGCCGTGTTGGGTTTCACAATATTGGCCCGGCGCAGTGGCTCACGCCTGTAATCCCAGCACTTTGAGATTACAGGCCAAGGCGGGAGAATTACCTGAGGTCAGGAGTTCGAGACCAGCCTGGCCAACACGGTGAAACCCCGTCTCTACTAAAAATACAAAAAACTGGCACAGGCAGTGCTCGCGGCGGCAGCGGCGGCAGTGGGAGGTTCAGTTGTGCCCCGTTGGCTCCGCAGCGCCGCACTAGGCGGCCGCCATTGCAGTCTGTTTCCACTTGCTTTTTAAAGACAGAAAGCTCATGGTGCAAATTGTTATCTCCAGGGAATCCCTGTGCTGATCCTGTATGGGAAAATTATCCACCTGGAGAAACCTTTTGCAGTCCTTGTCAAACACACCCTTGAGTGTCAGGACTGTGATGAACTTGGCGGCGAGACTGGCACTCGGTACCTGGTGAGAGCACTCATCAAAGACAGGATCCTTTTCAAAACTCGCCCCAAGCGCATTATCACCAGCGTTCCCAAGAAAGTATGAAAGAGCCTCGGGGCCGGGCGCGGTGGCTCAAGCCTGTAATCCCAGCACTTTGGGAGGCCGAGACGGGCGGATCCCGAGGTCGGGAGATCGAGACCATCCTGGCTAACATGGTGAAACCCCGTCTCTACTAAAAAAATACAAAAAACTAGCCGGGCGAGGTGGCGGGCGCCTGTAGTCCCAGCTACTGGGGAGGCTGAGGCAGGAGAATGGCGGGAACCCGGGAGGTGGAGCTTGCAGTGAGCTGAGATCCGGCCACTGCACTCCAGCCTGGGCGGCAGAGCGAGACTCCGTCTCAAAAAAAAAAAAAAAAAAAAAAAGAGCCTCGGATTTTCCCTAGAGAGAGGCCAACTCCTTGGACTCGTGCTCCGCTGCCACCTCGAGGACGGCTGGACGGTTCCCTGGGACCACAGTGGGGTCCTGTTCTGAACATAGGCCACCCACTGGGTGTGTGAACTCGGATCCCTTCCTTATGGCGGCCGGTTTTCTTGGTGGAAATCTGGCCCCATTTCCAAGGAACCCATCTCCTTTTCCAGCTTCATCAGGCTTATTGGCTTCAAATCCAGCACCTTTCCCGGCTGGTGCTTGTGACCCAAGCATAGCTTCTTTTCCAGGAGGGATGAATCCCACTGGCACAGGTGCAGTTTCTTTCCCAAGGCCTGGTGGCCTCTTGGGGCCAGGCCCAAGATGAGGCCCCACCCTAAACCCTAGGACAGTGGCTCTTCCAGGCCCGGGGCCTCTGTCTAACCCCAGGTTAGGGGGTCTCCCAGGACCAGGTCCTATGTCCAACCTAAGGGCAGGTGGTCTCCTGGGAGCAGGTCCTGACCCCAGAAGTGGTGGTCCCATGGGCCCTGGATCTGGACCTAACCTGAAAGCAGGTGTTCTGTTGACCTTCAGGAATGGTCCTCCCAATTCTAGGCCAGTTGGCCTGGGCCCAGGACCTAACCCCAATCTGAGATCAGGCTTTATAGGGACAAATCCTGCCCCCAGGTTAGGTGTGTTTCCAGGCCCAGGCCTTGGGCCCAATCCAAGACCAAGTGGCCTGGGCCCAGGCCCTAATCTAGATGCCAGAGCAGGTGGTCTCTTGGGCACAGGACCTGGTCTTAAGAATGGTTGGACCTCAAGGCCTCCATCTTGTCCCCATTCTAAGAGCAGCAGGTCTTTTAGGAGCAAATTCAGCTTCTTTGTCACAGGCTTCTGGAAACATGGGCACAAGCCCATCTTCCATGGCAAGAGTACCTGGCCCCATGGGCCCAAACTCGGGTCCTGGCTCTCGCCCAATTGGCCTTCCAGGACCAAATCCATCTCCCATCTCAAGGGCTCCTGGCCCCATAGACCCTAATTCAGCTCATTTCTCAAGGCCAGGGAGCCCCATGGGGGTAAATGCTAATCCTTTTCCCAGGGGAGTGGGTTCATCTGCCTTCTCTCAGTCTTCAGGCACATTGACATCAAATCCAGCTACCTTCCAAAGGTCCGCTGGCCTCCAGGGCTCAAATCCAACAGTTTTCCCAAGAGCCTCTGGGCCACTTGGCCCCAAGCCAGCTAACTTCCCAAGGACCGCTGGCCTGCAGGGTCCAAGTCCGACTACCTTCCCGAGGTCTACTGGCCCATTAGGCCCCAGTCAAGTTACTTTCTCCAGGTCAGCTGCCGGGCACCTGGGCTCTTCTCCAGCAGGCCCTAGGGGTATCAACCCAGCTCCTTTCACGAGGCCAACTGGGACCCTGGGTCTCAACCCAGCTTCCTTTCCAAGGATGAATGGCCCTGCAGGCAAGAGTTTGGTCCCATTTCCTAGAGTGGGAAGCCTCCCTGGCACAAACCCAGCTGCTGTCCCAGACCAGGGGGTCCAATGGCTGCAGTGTCCCCAAATGGAATGTTACTCCCTTAAACACCATTTTCCCTCCATGACTATCTTAGTTTATAGGCACTGTGGTTCTTAGCAGGGACTATCTCTTAGGTAAAAGGGTAGTTGTGGAGCTGCATTCTGAAGAGCATAGCTGGGCCTTAAGTTCAAATGAGCCATCTTTTTCCTCTGCATTTTTCTTGACTGAAGGTGAGATGTTATTTCTGGCATGTGAACTGTGGCAGGTGGGAATAATCCTGGCCTTGAGAGAAAGGATCTCCAGCCTCCCAGAAGCCTGCTGTGCTTTCATCACACAGTTTTCTGCCCATTGTTTCTTACTAGTTTCTTGAATTGCTCTTGTGGACTTTTCCTCAAGGATACATTGGCCTGCGGGTCCCAGTTCACATGTAGTCCCCTGGTCACCATTGGAGAATCAGTTCGCTGCTCTCTAGAAATGTGGCGTTGGTGAACAGACCATTCTTCCATGGCTCTGACCTGGGCAGCTTGGACCTGGTCATCCTCTACCACCATACCTTTCCCTGGGGGCTTGAACACAGAACAGGGAGATGGACAACCACTTCAAAGACCCACCAAATGCAGTTTCTGCTTGACTGACTGGGCCTGCAGCTCCCTTCTCCTGGGACTTAGAGGTAGGCAGATTTAAGGCTCCTCTACTCATCCAGCTCCCTCTTCACTGGTACTCCCAATCAAAGAACCTCAAAATTTAAACTGATGTGGATGGGAATATGGGAATTGGGGTGAGGGGGATGAAGGGAAGAAATCACTGTGCTTCGTTCAGCCTGCTGTGAAAGGATGGTTGGTGGTTTTCCTGCATTGTATCTTTTCTTACTGTGTCTTTAATAAATGGGATGAGAGGACAAAAAACAAAACCAAAAACAAAACACTTAGCCAGGCATGGTGGTGCACGCCTGTAATCCCAGCTACTCGGGAGGCTGAGGCAGGAGAATTTCTTGAACCCAGGAGGCAAAGGTTGCAGTGAACTAAGATTGCGACACTGCGCTCCAGCCTGGGCGATACAGTGAGACTCCATCGCAAAAGAAAAACAAAACAAAAAAAAGAAATCAGCATATCATGGTGGATCACAGACCACGCTCTGGGCTCAGGGAGATCTGGGTTCAAATCCAACTCTACCAGCTCATGACTATGAGTTATAGCCAGATAAAAATAGAAGATACAGGATAAAATAGAATATTTAAGGAATTCAGGGATAAAGAGAGTTTAGTCTGCCACTTGAGTAGGGTTGCAGGTTTCTGTTTAACCCAGTCAGGTAACTAAAACTTTATAGCTAAAAGGTATGGCCTTACGCCCTCCCATGAGCAAAATGGCTATTTAAAAAAAAGGGGGGGGGTCCCAATTTTTGCTATGAATAAAATTATTGTGACTAATTTTGTAAGAAAAATATGATATAGTTCATTGTTTTTTTTAAAAACCAAGCTTACTGACATAACAATAAACTGCCTTTATTTAAAGCATAAGTTTTGAGGCCAGGAGCAGTGGCTCACGCCTGTAATCCTAGCACTTTGGGAGGCCGAGATGGGTGGATCTCCTGAGATTTGGAGTTTGAGACCAGCCTGGTCAACATGGCTAGAAACCGTCTCTACTAAAAATACAAAGCTTAGCCAGGCGTGGTGGCACACGCCTATAGTCCCAGCTACTTGGGAGGCTGAGGCAGGAGAATTGCTTGAACTTGGGGGGTGGAGGTTTCAGTGAGCCAAGATCACACCACTTCACTCCAGCCTGGGTGACAGAGCAAGACGCCATCTCAAAAAAAAGTGTAAGTTTTGATATATGTATATACCCTTAAATTCATGTCAGCCCTCAAGGTAATGAACATATCTATCCCCCTATGGTGGTCTCTCTCTTCTCCTTGAACCCCCATCTGCTTTCTGTCACTACAGATTAGTTTGCATTTTCTAGAATTTAATGTTAAAGGAATTATATAGTGTGGATTCCTCTTTGATTGGTCTCTTCCATGTAGCATAATGATTTTGAGATTCATCCCTGTTGCAGTGTGTATCAGTAGTTCTTTCTTTTTTATTGCTGAGTAATATTCCATTGTATCAGTACATCACAATTTGTCTGTTGATCTGTTGATGGACACTCGGTTTGTATCCAGTTTGGGGCTATTACAAAGAAAGCTGCTATGAACATTCATGTAAAAAAAGGGGGGGTTCCTGTGTACCCCGTGACTAAGATAGAATCATTCAGGAAGCATGAGGCTCTTAAATCCTATGTCTGGGTCTTGAATCTCTAACTACACAAACACATCCTGAGGGGAAAAGCCACCTTCTGACTTCAGCTCAATTTACCTGATATAGTAAATCTACTACCCTTATAGTAAATCTACTACCCTTATTTGAGTAAGTGACTTTTCAATCCTGGGGAGAATTTAGAATGATATGATGAAGTAAATAGCCATAGTAGTAACACTTTGTATAAATTAAAAACAATTTCTTTGTAATGTTTAAGAGAATCGAGCATTTTAGGAAATCTATTAGATTAGCCTTGAGCAATTGATTTTGACTTGTAATTTCACATAGAAAAGCATAAGAGATTTTCACAGGCGTATTAACAGTATTGAAATGTTTATGAGAGCTCAAGATTCAACAAATTTATAGGCTTAATCTATTATCTTCACCAGAGTCATTTAACTGGTAGAATTTTGTTTGTTAGGATTATACTTACGCCTTGTCAGGCATTTGAAGGGCTCAGAAAGTTCAAATATATTACATTTATGAGTGTAGTTTAAAAAGGGGAATAAAATAAACTTATAAATGGGATTAATTGTTTAAAGTGATTTTAATCTGTTTGAATTGTGTTGACTATTAATCAAAGAACAAATGAAAGTAATTGCTCTTATTTTATACAACAATTACAAGATTTATAAATATGCAAGTTAGAAATTGCATATTACTATAAAACCCAACTAACTATAGGTAGTCCAAGAGACCCCTAGTTATGTCACCTTGGGATGAGCTTCAGTAGCCTCATCTGGAAAATTTCTAGAGTGTTTGTGAAGACAATTAAATGAGATAATATGTCCAAATCACTTAGTCCAGTATCTCTCATAAGGTTTAACTTGACAGATCGTTCTATGTTTAAAAGCCTTCAAAAATACGAATTTAGCCTGGATGCAGTAGCTCATGCCTGTAATTCCAACACTTTGGGATGCCGAGGTGGGCGGATGACTTGAGGTCAGGAGTTCGAGATCAGCCTGGCCAACATGGTGGAATCCCATCTCTACTAAAATTACAAAAAAATTAGTTGAGCATGGTGGCAGGGGCCCGTGATCCCAGCTACTCGGGAGGCTGAGGCAAGAGAATCACTTGAATCCGGGAGGCAGAGGTTGCGGTGAACAGAGATCACACCACTGCACTCCAGCCTGGGCAACAGAGGGAGACTCCATCTCCAAAAAAAAAAAAAAAAAAAAAAAAGGATTTAAATATGTGGATTCACTGTCAGGTGGAAGAGGAGCCAAATGCATTCTGTAATGACCTGGGGAATGGAGCTGGTAATACCATGAAGATGGAGACTATAACAATACAGGTCCAAGGATGCTGGGTACTTAACTACGTTCCAGGCACTGTAACGAGTGCTTTACATAGATTATTTCATTTATTTGTCGCAAGGTACTGGTATTATTGGGGTTTGATCAGAGAAGCAGAGCCACTGTGAGTTAAATAAGAAATTTAGCTTACAGATCAGACTTTACGAATATTGAGAGCTGTGTAGTTTGTGTATAGCTCTTGCTTCTGCATCTGGTTTTGGGCCTGAAGTCAGCATCTCCAGGAGTTGGGAAGGGAAAATGGATGTAAAGTGGAAGAGAGCAAGAAAGAGCTGAAACTCACATCTGTCTCTCATCAGAACTTACACTGGTCACATTGGTATCACACTGGAATCTTCGTCAGTCTCTCACTGTCTCCAAGCCTCTGACTTTAAAGATGCCAGTGACCTGTAGAAGAGCTGGCACACTTCACCACGGAACTTCACACAGAGTTGGCCCAGGATCCAGAGATGCTGAAGAAGAGCTGGCCAGGGTTGGAAGAGCTGCATGCCCAGTTGGTGACCTACTTGAATAATGCAAACCAGGCCTGTGCTGATGTAGGGAAACTACAACAGCAGTGGCCCTATACCCTACTTCCTGCCTTACTTCTGCCCTCCAATTTCCCCTGTGGTCAACTCTAACCCAGGACCAAACAAAGAAGGGAATTCTGGGAGTCTTAGTTCCAACTTAGCTAAATCGATACAACGCAAAGCTACTGTTATCCCCATTTTACAGAGAAACAAACTGGATTAGAAGGTTAAATAACTTGCACAAGAGCACACAGATGGTAAGTGGGAGAGCAGGAACATGAACAAAGGCAGTCTGGCTCAGAACCGGAATCTTGACCACTGCCTTCTACTGCCTTTCCCTAATGCGTGAAAATTAAGAAGAAAGCAGCCAGACTCAGTGACTCATGCCTGTAATCCCAGCACTTTGGGAGGCCGAGGCAGGTGGATCACCTGAGGTCAGGAGTTTGAGACCGGCCTGGCCAACATGGCGAAGCCCTGTCTCTACTAAAAATCCAAAAAAATTAGCTGGGCATAGTGACATGCACCTGTAATACCAACTACTCAGGAGGCTGAGGCAGAAGAATCACTTGAACCCGGGAGGTGAAGGTTGCACTGAGCTGAGATTATGCCACCGCACTCCAGCCTGGGCAACAGAGCAAGACTCTGTCTCAAGAAAGAAAGAAAGACAGAAAGAAAGACAGAAAGGAAGGAAAGAAGGAAGGAAGGAAGGAAGGAAGGAAGGAAGGAAGGAAGGAAGGAAGGAAGGAAGGAAGGAAGGAAGGAGAAAGGGAAGAAAGGGAAGAAAGGGAGGAAGGGAGGGAGGAAGGAAGGAAGGAAGGTAGGAAGGAAGGAAGGAAGGAAGGAAGGAAGGAAGGAAGGAAGGAAGGAAGGAAGGAAGGAAGGAAATGAAAATTAGAAGAAAGCAAGTTTCAGCTCAATGGCAATATGATCAGTTTAGCAGTATGAGCTCGCCCACAGTGGAACAAGCTGCTTTGCAAAGCAGAGGGTTCCCTGTCCTAGATGATGCTCAAATACAGGCTGGGTGGCCATCTGTCAGAGATATTACACAAGAGGGTACCCGCTGGGAGGAAGAATGAACTATGTGGCTACCCACAGCACTTTCAACTCCAAGATTCTATGTTTCTAGAACATACAGTTCAGGGAAAGGGCTGGAACTCACAGCGTACAAGGAACATAACAGAAGGGATGGAGAAGACAGAAATGCTCAAGGGTGGGCTAGAAAGAGCCTTAGCCAAGCTGTGCCAAGTGGTGCCAAAATCCACTGTGAGAAAAATAAAAATTATGGTCAACCCAAGAATTGTTCTTCACACACATGGTGCCACATTAAAAAGAAACTCTTTAGTGTTTTTTTTTTAATTCCATTAACTGACTTGATCTCACTGAATTGACAGGCCATTTTTGTTGTTGTGTAGGTGTGATCTTTAAAAGACCTGTGGAAAGGCTGCACATTAAGACATGCTCTCCATTGACTCTTTAAAATGAAAGTTTAATCAATTGAGGGCATGACAAAAAGTTTGAAGCAAATATCCAAATACTTCAAAGAATGGTTTAGAAAAGAATTTTCACATTTGAATCTCTGCCAACATAAACACATAATAGTGAACCTTATGTCTCAGTTACAGTTTAAAAAATTAAAAGAAAAAGACAGTGACTACTCCAATGTTTCTGTAGCAGATGCATCCTAATAGCATCTTTCCAAAGCAGATATTACAATAATTTTCTTTTCTCCCCTCAAATTCTACACAGGCTGGTTCACCAACTATACACATTGGAGGCCATGAAAAATCAAGGTAAAGGTGTTAGATGAAATTGACTTCTCACCAAGAAAATTACCAATCTGTAAAGTTTATGGAATAACCAAACCTCAAAGCCAATAGATAGAAACGAAATCCCATGAGAAAAGTTATTGCAGGCCAGGTGTGGTGGCTCACGCTTGTAATCCCAGCACTCTGGGAGGCTGAGGTGGGTGGATCACGAGGTCAAGAGATTGAGACCATCCTGGCCAACATGGTTAAACGCTGTCTCTACTAAAAATACAAAAATTAGCCAGGCGTGGTGGCACATGCCTGTAACCCCAGCTACTCAGGAGCTGAGGCAGGAGAATCACTTGAACCCGAGAGGCAGAGGTTGCAGTGAGCCGAGATAGCGCCACTGCACTCCAGCCTGGCAACAGAGCAAGACTTCACCTTAAAAAAAGAAAAAAAGAAAGGTTATTGCAGTGTGGCAGATATCTCTCTCCACCGTTCTTTGCCTGCTCTCTGCCCAGGTGGCTGACTTGAATGGAGCACAATTAGTGGGCATCATTGTTCTCTGGTTTCCAGTGGGGTGTAGCCAATGCACAGTCCCAGAAGATCAGAGGGAGGAAGGAGAGTCAAGTTGTGGTATTTATTCTCCTAGCATTCTCCTTTCAAGGTCACCTTGGGCAACAGAAGATAGTGTTATTTATTTATTTATTTATTTATTTATTTATTTATTATGTATTTATTTTCGAGAGAGAGTCTTGCTCTGTTGCCCAGGTTGGAGTGTAGTGGCGATCTCGGCTCACTGCAACCTCCGCCTCCTGGGTTCAAGCAATTCTCCTGACTCAGCCTCTTGAGTAACTGGGATTACAGGCATAAGCCACCACGCCCAGCTAATTTTTGTATTTTTAGTAGAGATGGGGTTTCACTATGTTGGTCAGGCTGGTCACGAACTCCCAACCTCAGGTGATCCACTCCCCTTGGCCTCCCAAAGTGCTGGGATTACAGGTGTGAGCCACTGCGCCCGGCTGGATAGTGTTCTTAAGGCATCTCTCTCTCTGTCCAGGTCTCTCTCTTTCTCATCCCATTGTTCATATACACGGTAAAGGCTCTCCACTGTTAAGAGACTCAGGGGACTGGCCGGGCGCGGTGGCTCAAGCCTGTAATCCCAGCACTTTGGGAGGCCGAGACGGGCGAATCACGAGGTCAGGAGATCGAGACCATCCTGGTTAATACGGTGAAACCCCGTCTCTACTGAAAAGTACAAAAAACTAGCCGGGCGAGGTGGCGGGCGCCTGTAGTCCCAGCTACTTGGGAGGCTGAGGCAGGAGAATGGCGTGAACCTAGGAGGCGGAGCTTGCAGTGAGCTGAGATCTGGCCACTGCACTCCGGCCTGGGCGACAGAGCGAGACTCCGTCTCAAAAAATAAAAACAAAAAAAAACAAAAAGAGACTCAGGGGACTACACTCTCCTCTGTGGTCTCCCCTGCCCCACACCTTTGTAAGCAGTCAGTTATTAAACCCTCCTCAAGTTATGTTAATTAGAGAATGCTTTCTGTTTCTTGCTGGGTCCCTGACTGATACACACAGAATTATTAAAATACTAGTAATTGTCAGATCTCAGTATTAGTGCTGTGTCCACCATTTTCAGAAAGTTAGATTCTCACATTTCTTTTTTTAACGTCTCTTAAACATCTTTTCACAAAGATTCTCACATTTCTATTTCTGAAAATTCTAATTGTGACTGAGACGGTTACACCTAGAGTTTGGTGTTGTTAATATTTCACACTCTGCAGCCAGAATGCCCGGGTTGAATCTCAGTTCTAATGCGTACTACTTGTGTAATTTGGGCAAATCATCTAACCCAGTGATTCTCAACCTGGGGGTAGTTTTGCCCCTCAGGGAACATTTGGCAATGTCTGCAGACATTTGGATTGTCAAAACTGGGGTGCAGGGGTGTTGTTAGGCACCTAGTCATGGAGAGAAAACAGAGATCTTGCTAAACATCATACAAGTCCCCCACAGGACAGTCCCCCACCACAAAGAATTATATGGTCCGAAATGTCACTAGTGCCAATAGGTTGAGAAACCCTGATGTGACCCTTCTGTGCCTCCATTTCCTAATCTTTAAAGTGTAGTTAACATTAGCACATACCTCATGGGATTGTCTGAGGGTTCAGTAAGCTAATACATGCAAAGCACTTACAACAATGCCTGGGATATAGTATGCGCTCAATAAATGTAAGCTGACATTGTCATCTTCACCATCATTATCAGGCTTTCTAGATCTCCTAGTACACAGAGGACTTGCTCAAAGCCAGGCAGTTAGAAATGCATTATGAAAGAGAATTTACTAAAGCACTGCGAAAGCAGAGATCTTGTCTGGCTTTATTCTACTGTATCCTCAGCACCTTAGTGTCTAGCATCTATTTTATTTGTTGAATATATTGCACGGACTAGAATTCCTTACACACACACAGTAGCTGCTCAATAGTAGTGGTAGCTGTGGTGGTTATAATGGATTTCATGACAGTATGTCTTTGGAGCCTGAAAACAAGAACCAGTAGGTCTTTTCTTTCACTTTCTTGCTCAAATCTTTTTAATTTTGTTCAACAACTGTTCAACAACTCAAGGCCAAGAAGAAATTCACAGATAAGTTACATGATTTCTAAAACTGCAGAATGCATATTTATATTTTCCACATATTTTTAAAAGGTATTGATTTAGAATTATCTTAAGTGGCACTTTTTAAATTTTTTTATTTTTACCTTGCTTCAGTCCAACGAAAGAGTTAGAGTTGGATGGCAATGTCTAAAAATTAAGCAAGATGATAAGGCAAAAGCAAAAATGAGGGTAGAAAAAAATAGATGAAGCAAAGAGTTAGGTTAGAACCCCCCAAAATACCCTGTAAGAACCTAGCCCCCTGCCAGAAAGTCACGAATGTGGCAGGTAAATGCAGAGAGTAACACCTGATCCATCACGTATTTTGCACACTCATACAGTAAAAAACTACAAGAAAAGAACAATTATTCTTTGTGATGAAACGCGAAAGTTCTCCCTACACAGAGAATACTGAAATGAAATTAATCTCTTCAGTGGCGTCTTTATAGAGAAGTCAATAGTTTATGGGGCTATTCTTTATAATGTCCTGCAGTGTACACAAAAGGTGTGATGCTAAAGCACAGTCCAATAAAAGTAACTCTACAAAAGGGTAAAATGACACAATTTGGGTGTAAATCTTTCTAGTAGTCTCTCCTAGTCCTGGGCTAACAGGGCGCTGTAAGGAATGGCCAGAGCACTGTAAAGAATGGCCTCCCTAAGCTGAGCTGCTCACACACAAGCTCAGGTACGGCTGTACCTGGGCAGGACGATCTGGGTGGCAGACAAGTGCAGACACATGGTCTTTAGTGGTCCGCTCAGCAGGCGATCAAGCTGACACAGCTTGTGGAAATTGAGGGGCTTAATGATGACCAAACATGTTTCACATTTATGAGGTATTTTCTTGTGCCAGTCATTGTCCCAAGGGTCTTAGAAGTATAAGCCATTAGGGCCGGGTACAGTGGGTCATGCTGTAATCCCAGTACTTTGGGAGGCTGAGGCGGATGGATTACTTGAGGCCAGGAGTTCAAGACCAGCCTGGCCAACATGGTGAAACCCTGTCTCTACTAAAAGTACAAAAATTAGCTGAGAGTGGTGGGGTGCACCTCTAGTCCCAGCTACTCGGGAGGCTGAGGCAGGAGAATTCCTTGAACCCAGGAAGTGGAGGTTGCAGTGAGCTGAGATGGCACCACTGCACTCCAGGCTGGGTGACAGTGAGACTCCATCTAAAAAATAATAATAATAATAATAAACATATATATATATATATGTTATATATATATATGTAAAGTCCTACAACTTCATGGCAGGAGTATAATTAGTAAATCTCTCATTTTGCAGATGAGGAGACTGAAGAGGTAAATACTTGCAAAACGTTATCAAGCTAATAAGTGACAGTACAAGGAATTGGGCACAGGTAGCTTACATGTATGAGGTCTATATCACATGCAGCCTAAGAAGGGACAACGCTTCCTCCTGGCCTCCACACTTTGCCAAGTGTTCTAGACCTCCAAGCTCAACCCAAGTCCTACTTACCCGAAAGCATTGCCACTGGTTTTAGCCCACATCAATCTTTTACTCAGTTTTTGTTTATTTGTTTGTTTGTTTGTTTTTTGAGATAGAGTCTTGCCCTGTCACCCAGGCTGGAGTGCAGTGGCGCGATCTCGGCTCACTGCAACCTCCGCCTCCTGAACTCAAACGATTCTCCTGCCTCAGTCTCCCAAGTAGCTGGGATTACAGGCACCCACCACCATGCCTGGTTAATTTTTGTATTTTTAATAGAGACTGGGTTTCACCATGTTGGTCAGGCTGGTCTCAAACTCCTGACCTCGTGATCCGCCCACTTCGTCTCCTCAAAGTGCTGGGATTACAGACGTGAGCCACCACGCCCGGCTAGTTTTTTATTTCAGGAAAATCTGCATGCACTGCAGGGGCAGGAAGGCAATTGTTGCAGCTCTCAGACAACAGTCTCTGCCTTCAAGAAGCAAAATGGGATCCCCAGACAATCCGGAGACTCCAGAATCTCAAAGCCTAACTGTCAGATTAGTGTCCCAAACAGGAAACGAGAGAAGGAAGACCTAGACAAATGAAAGCTATTGCATCAGGGGCCTCCACATACAGGAGGGGTCTCCAGGTGGGCTGAGAGAGAAGGAAAGAAGGAGAGAAAGAAAGGGGAGCAGAGAAAGCCACCTTGGTCGGAGGCAATATACTGAATGAAGGCTCCCAAAACCATGTATGGCACAGTGCCAGGAACTATTCGAAGTGCTTTGCACATATTAACATATTAATGTTCACCACCACCATGCATGAGGTAGAGATTATTATCATTCACCTTTCATATGAAGAGAGTAAGCACAGATGGGTTAAGCAACTTGACCAAGATCACACAGCTAATGATAGGCAGTCTGTCTCCAGAGTCATTGCTCCTACCGTCTATGCTGTACTGCTTCTCTAGAAGGAAAACTTCCTGCAGTGGAGCATGCAGAAATGACGATGGCAAGGTAAGTAAAAGTCAAGGCAATGGAGAGCCTTGGAGGCCAGATTAAGGAGTTGCTAATTATGGATGCTGTAAAGGGCAGAAAATCAAGTGTCAGGAGAGCTTCAAGCCAGAAGATCCCCAACATGGGTACCCTGCTACTGGGTCATGGAAACTATTGTTGCATAACAAACCATCCCCCAAATTAGTGGCTTAAAACAACCATTTATTTGTTCACAGTTCTGCATTTTGGCTAGAGATTGGCAGGGATGACATGTCTCTGCTCCATGTGATGTTATCTGGGGTCAGTCATATGGCTACACTGAATTGGGAGCCTGGCTAAAGCTGGAACATCCAAAATGGCCCCAGTCGTGTCTGGTGCCTCAGCCTGGGTGGTAGCAGTGACTGGACACCTAAGCTCTTCTCTATCTGACCTCTCTCTCTTCTTCCATGTGATTGCGCATCATTCAGAAGTCTAGCCCAAGCGTCTTTATGTAACAGCTGGCTTCTAAGAGGGTGACAGCTGAAGGTGCCAAGTTTCTTCAGGTCTAGGCTTGGAATTGGTACCGCATCACTGTAACCGCCCAAGGGGTTCACCTTCCTCACTGCCTAGACAGAGCTGATTTATCAAGACAGGGGAATTGCAGTAGAGAAAAGAGTAATTCACACCCAGCTGGCTGTGCGGGAGACTGGAGTTATTTTTTTCTTTTTTTGAGACGGAATCTCGATCTGTTGTCCAGGCTGGAGTGCAATGGCGCGATCTCAGCTCACTGCAATCTCTGCCTCCCTGGTTCCAGCGATTCTCCTGCCTCAGGCTCCTGAGTAGCTGGGATTACAGGTGCATACCACCACGCTCAGCTAATTTTTGTATTTTTAGTAGAGATGGGGTTTCCCCATGTTGGCCAGGCTGGTCTCGAACTCCTGACCTCATGATCCACCCACCTTAGCCTCCCAAAGTGCTGGGATTACAGGCGTGAGCCACCACACCTGGCTGAGACCGGAGTTTTATTATTACTCAAGTCACTCTCCCGGAGCATTCGGGGAGCAGAGTTTTTAAGGACAACTTGGTGAGTGGAAGGAAGCCAGTGAGCTAGGAGTGCTGACTGGTCAAGGATGAAATCACAGGGAGTCAAAGCTGTCTTCTTGTGCTGAGTCAGTTCCTTGGTGGGGCCACAAGATCAGATGAGCCACTTTATCAGTCTGGGTGGTGCCAGCTGATCCATCAAATGCAGGGTCTGCAAAATATCTCAAGCACTTATCTTAGGAGCAGTTCAGGGAGGGTCAGAATCTTGTAGCCCCCAGCTGCATGACTCCTAAACCATAATTTCCAATCTTATGGCTAATGTTAGTCCTACAAAGGCAATCTAGTCCCCAGGCAAGAAGGATGTCTGCTTTGGGAAAGGGCTGTTATTGTTTTTGTTTTATTTTTATTTATTTATTTGTTTATTTTTGAGACAGAGTCTCACTCTGTCGCCCAGGCTGGAGTGCAATGGCGCTACCTAGGCTCACTGCAATCTCCGCCTCCTAGGTTCAAGCAATTATCTACCTCAGCCTCCCCAGTAGCTGGGATTACAGGTGCCCACCACCATGCCCGGCTAACTTCTTTGTATTTTTTTTTTTAGTAGAGACAGGGTTTCACCATCTTGGCCAGGCTGGTCTTGAACTCCTGACCTCGTGATTTGCCCACCTTGGCCTCCCAAAGTGCTGGGATTACAGGCGTGAGCCACCGCGCCCAGCCTATCGTCTTTGTTTTAAACTGTAAACCATAACTAAGCTTCTCCCAAAGTTAGTTCAGCCTATGCCCAGGAATGAATAAGGACTGCTTGGAGCTAAGAAGCAACTTGGAGCTAAGAAGCAAGCTTGGAGCTAAGAAGCAAGATGGAGTTAAGTTAGATCTATTTCACTGTCTCAGTCACAATTTTGCAAAGACGGTTTCATCACTTCTGCCATATTCCATTGGCCAAAACAAGTCCTAAGGTCAGCCCATTTTTAAGGGGAGGTAAATAGACCTCACTACTTGATGGGAAGTGCCTGAGGCACATAGCGGGATGGGTGGGATTGTTAGCAGCCATCTTTACAAACAATCCACCACAATGACACCAGAGATCTCTGATTTTGTTGCTCTTGTTCTCCCTCTAATGCTCTGTCATAAATAACATTCTCTCCACAGATCCCCAGATTTGTGGAAGGACATCATAGCAACATTCCCTATGCACTTACTCTCATCCAAATGACATGTAAGCTAACGAAATTGTATATCCAGGGTGTCATCAGGGAAAGTCATTTTAGATATCGCACGGGTCTCATGGGAAAGAACTCCGCTCAGGTCAAAGAGAACCAGAGCACCAAAGGTCACCAAGTACTCCACGGCTTGAGGTGATGGTACACTGCAAGGACTCTAATTTTCCTCCAGGAAATGAGTGGGTAAACTGGGACCCTGTGGCAAAATCTTGCTACTCGCCCTTTCTGTAGACAGTTTTATTGGAGCACAGCCACGCTCATTCATCCAACTATTGTCTATGGCTGCTTTAGCATTTAAACAGCAGAGTTGAGTAGTAATGACAGAGACTGCATGGTCCATAACACCTAAAATATATGCTGTCTGCCCCTCTACAGAAAAAGTTTGCCAAGCATGGCACCAGGAATAATGGTCAGTAACTGTACTCTTTCTCATACTTATTTTATTTCCAGAAATTACACTGACCCCAAGGTTCACATTTTAACTGGCAGTAATAGGCAATTCTTGGGCTGGTCCATTCAATTCCTTGAACAGGCAAGATAATGTAAACCTTTCAGTAATAAAATGTTAAGGTGCTTTTAAAGTCAAACTAACTTGTGCCCTTAGCATTTTTAGAACCTATTTTCAAGCCTTTACTGGCATACTCCCTCTATGCAAACCTCACATTATTCCCAGAACAGAGAGTTGTAGTAGATTTTGAATGCTCAGAGATTTTTTTTTTTTAATCGTAGGCAAATTGGTCATCTTCAGTGGATAATTACTGTGCCAATTCACAATCAAGAAAACCCGACAGAGCTCTCGAATTTTGCTAACCTAGTAGTACCTGAACTTTTTAAAAAATTCAAGGTAATTATAGAGGCCTGCCCTTTTGTCTTCACTTGCTTGTATACATCAAAGACTTTCAAAATACCTACTTTTTAAAACACATTTGATAATGTAAAATTGTGCTGTTTATGAGTAATGACTTTGACCATGTTCTCATATACAAAGTAAAATCAAAAGATCACTTCAGCCCAGGAGTTGGAGACCAGCCTGGGCAACCTGGTGAAACCCCTTCTCTACTAAATATACAAAAAATTAGCTTGGCGTGGTGGTGCTCACCTGTAGTCCCAGCTACTCAGGAGGCTGAGGTAGGAGGAACGCTTAAGCCCAGGAGTTAGAGGCTGCAGTGAGTTATGATCATGCCACTGCACTCCAGCCTGGGTGACAGAGAGAGACCCTGTCTCAAAAACAAAAACAAAAACAAAAAACAAAAAAAAAAAAGGTTTTTAAACACACATATCCACTGACCCAGCAATTCTAATTCTACAATTTTTTCCAAAGTTCATGATATGGTATAATTCAAGATTATTCACAGAACTGTTTGTAATAGCAGGAAAGCTTAAGTAACCTAATATCCATCAATAAGGGACTGGTATCGTTATCAGTAGAAGGTGTCCAGGTTCTTGGCTTCTCGAACAAAGAATTGGACAAAACTCACAATATGAAAGCAGTCAGCTATAAACAATACATAAACAAATAAGCATGATTGTGTTCCAACAATTTAATTGCAGTACATCTCCTTGTTGGATTAAAAGGAATAGAAAGCGGCCAGGCACGGTGGCTCATGCCTGTAATCCCAGCACTTTGGGAGGCCAAGGCGGGCAGATCACCTGAGGCCAAGAGTTCAAGACCAGCCTGGCCAACATAGTGAAACCCCGTCTCTACAAAAATACAAAAATTAGCCAAGCATGATGGCGGGTGACTGTAATCCCAGCTACTCAGGAGGCTGAGGCTGGAGAATTGCTTGAACCCAGGAGGCAGAGGTTGCAGTGAGCTGAGATCGTGCCATCACACTCCAGCCTGGGCAACAGAGTGAGACTCCATATCAAAAAAATAAAAAATAAAAGGAATGGAGAGAATCTTTAGAATCGTATATAGAACTCCAGGATTATTGCTAAATGAAAAAGCAAAGGGTTGGATAGGGTATAAAATATGTTATCATTTGTGAAAAAAAATAGAAGGGAGAGAACAGATATAATTTACTTCTATATGCATAAAATATTCTGGAAAGACACACACAAGAAACAGATAATAGTATTTCGTTCAGAGGGAAATTAATAGAAGAAACTGGCTACACAGGTGATAAAGAGTTAGGACACCAAATAGAAGATTATGAATTAACCTTAAAGTTATTAATAGCAAGAAATGACTACCAGCCTTACGGATGAAGGAACACAGGGAGGAGGTGTTGTTACCAGATCCCAGAAGCTGGGCCAATTCAGCAGTAGTAGAATCATGGTGGGGGCTGCCCAGAGGGGAGCTGGAGCCAAGAAGTTGCAGCAACTGCGGGAAACCCTACGTAAAGCATAAGGAGACAGAGAAATACCTTGGCTCTGCCTTCCTTGCACCCTCCAGTCTGTACCAGTGCCTGCCCTTCCTCCATTGCCTGAAGCTAGCCAGAAGCCACCAAGCAAAGGAACCTGGGAAATGTAGTTTCCTGCAATAGAAAACAGAGCTGACAAAGAGCAGGGAATGGATTTGTGAAGAAACAGGCAAATACCTGACAAGCCCAGAAGGAAATGTGTTGACCTGGGAGTTAGCAGTGGCAGGGGGATATTTTGATGTTTACCCTCTTGTGCTCCCTGAATTTTGAACCCTGTGAATATATTGCCTATTAAAATAAGTATAATTAAAACAAAGAATACGTGAAATAAATACGTGTCTAATGGAGTGTAATTTTTTTATTAGAAGAGGAAATTTCAAAGAAATGTCAAGCTAGAAACAACTGAATGATCACTATCAAGGGAATGGTGAAAGTATGGTGCTTATGCACAATGCACAATTAAATAACATACAGCTATTTAAAAGAATGAGTCATAGAGTACCTATGGAAAGACACACAAGAAAGTGGTGGCCAGGCACGGTGGCTCACGCCTGTAATCCCAGCACTTTGGGAGGTCGAGGCGGGCGGATCATTAGGTCAGGAGTTCGAGACAAGCCTGACCAACATAGTGAAACCCCATCTCTACTAAAAATACAAGAATTAGTTGGGCTTGGTGGCACATGCCTGTAATCCCAGCTACTCAGAAGGCTGAGGCAGGAGAATTGCTTGAACCCGGGAGGCAGAGGTTGCAGTGAGCCGAGATCACGCCACTGCACTCCAGCCTGGGTTACAGAGCGAGTCTCCGTCTCAAAAAAAAAAACAGGGGTGTCAACTGATGCTCAAGGGAGATGATGAGTAGATGGGTGGTTGTGGGACGGATGAGAAGACTAGGTGACAGGGAAGGTCCATAGTGAAAACACTGTATGCCTTTTTGCATTTTCTGATTTTGGTACCATGTGTACGTATTGCCCATTCAAAATAGGAATCAAGATTATTTTTCTCCCCCTTACCCTTTTTTTTCAAGACAGGGTCTTACTCTGTCGCCCACGCTGGAGTGCAGTGGTACAATCCTAGCTCACTGCAGCATCAACCTCTTGGCTCAAGTGATCCTCCTACCTCAGACTCCTGAGTAGCTGGAACCATAGGCGCACACCACCATGCCCAGCTAATTTTTTCCCCTAAAGAAATTTTAAGCAGTTGGGCATGGTGGCTCGCACCTGTAATCCCAGCACTTTGGGAGGCTGAGGCGGGCAGATCACCTGAGGTCACGAGTTCGAGACCAGCTTGGCCAACTGGTCTCGAACTTGTCTCTACTAAAAATAAAAAAATTAGTTGGGCGTGGTGGCAGGTGCCTGTAATCCCAGCTCCTCGGGAGGCTGAGGCATGAGAATCACTTGAACCCGGGAGGTAGAGGTTGCAGTGAGCTGAGATCATGCCATTGCACTCCAGCCTGTGCAACAACAGTGAGACTCCATCTCAAAATAAAATGAAAAAAAAAAAAACTCTGCTAAAATGCACATAACATAAAGTTTGTCATCTTAATCATTTTATTTATTTATTTTGAGATGGAGTCTCACTCTGTCGCCCAGGCTGGAGTGCAGTGGCACGATCTCGGCTCACTGCAACCTCCCCCTCCAGGGTTCAAGTGATTCTCCTGCCTTAACCTCCCGAGTAGCTGGGATTACAGGCACCCGGCCACCACACCCGGCTAATTTTTATATTTTTAATAGAGATGGGGGTTTCATCATGTTGGCCAGGCTGGTCTGGAACTCCTGACCTCAAGTGACCTTCCTGCCTTGGCCTCCCAAAGTACTGGGATTACAGGCGTGAGCCCCTGGGCCCGGCCCATCTTAATCATTTTGAAGTATACAGTCCAATGGTGTTAAGTATATTCACATTGTGCAACCAATCTCCAGAACTTTTCTGTCTTGCAAAACTGAAACTGCACCCATTAAGCAACAGCTCCCCATTCCTCACAGCTTCCAGCCCCTAGCAGCCACTATTATGTTTTCTGTCTCTATGAATGTGACTATTCTAGATATCTCATATAGGTGGAATCATACCATATTTGTTTTTTTCATAACTGCCTTATTTCACTTAGCATAATGTCCATCAGGTTCATCCATGTTGTAGCACACATCAGAATTTCCTTCCTTTTTGTTCTTTTGTAGAGACAAGGTCTCACTCTCACCCAGGTTGGAGTGCTCTGGCACCATTATAGCTCACTGTAACCTCAAATTCCTGGGTTCAAGCAATCCTTCCACGCCAGCCTCCTGAGTAGCTGGGACTAAAAATGCGTGCCACCACACCTGGCTAAGTTTTTGTTTTTTGTTTTTTGTTTTTTTTTTGAGACAGAGTCTCGCTCTGTTGCCCAGGCTGGAGTGCAATGGCACAATCTCAGCTCATTGCAACCTCCGCCTCCCGGGTTCAAGCAATTCTCCTGCCTCAGCCTCCCAAGTAGCTGAGATTACAGGCGTGAGCCACCATGCCCAGCTAATTTTTTGTATTTTTAGTAGAGATGGGGTTTCACCATGTTGGCCAGACTGGTCTCAATCTCCTGACCTCAGGTCATCCACCCATGTCGGCCTCCCAAAGTGCTGGGATTACAGGCGTGAGCCACCGAGCCTGGCCTCTAGCTAATTTTTTTTTAAATTTTGTATAGAAATAGGGTCTCCCTATGCTGCCCAGGCTGGTCTCAAACTCCTGGGCTCAAGGGATCCTCCCACCTCAGCCTCTCAAACTGTTGTGATTACAGGCATGCACCACCACACCCAGCCCCTTCCTTTTTTAAGGCTGAATGATACTCCATTGTATGGATACACCACATTTTGTTTGTGCATTCATTCATTTATGGACACTTGAGTAGCTTCCACCTTTCTGGTTATAAGAAATCAAGATTTTGGCCAGGCACGGTGGCTCACGCCTGTAATCCCAGCACTTTGGGAGGCCAAGGCAGGCAGATCACCTGAGGTTGGGAGTTTGAGACCAGCCTGACCAACATGGAGAAACCCTGTCTCTACTAAAAATACAAAATTAACTGGGCGTGCTGGCACATGCCTGTAATCCCAGCTACTCTGGAGGCTGAGACAAGACAATTGCTTGAACCCAGGAGGCAGAGGTTGCGATGAGCCGAGATCATGCCATTGCACTCCAGCCTGGGCAACAAGAGTGAAACTCCATCTCAAAAAAAAAAAAAAAAAAAGAATAAAAGAAATTAGAGACTTTCCTATATTTATGCTAAATGTTTTAATGATGAATATTTTTAGAAGGACAGGTAACAAAATGGAACGTACAGCATGATTCCAATTTAGGGGAAAATATATATGCATACACAGAAGAAAGTACTTCAAGATCAGAAATGGAAATCCCTCAATAGATTGAACAAAGAGAGATCTAAAGACGGAAGGAATCTAGACATTGGGTTGGCACATTACCCCAGGCATCAAAGAAAGAGGCCAGAGGGGAAGACGGAGGGTCTGCAATGGCACTAAGGAACCACTAACTTAACTGACCCAAGTGTCACTTGTTTCTGGATTTCTTGTTAATGGGAAAATAAAATTTTCTGGATTAAACTAACCAGAAACTAAACTATCAAAAGTCCCTTTTGATTACATGTCCTCCTAAGTTCTAATCCTATTTGATCTAATTTTCTCCATTTTACACGCTGTTTTTGTCCAGTATCTTAGTTCCATTATGTGTTTGTCGTTCTTTTTTAGTTTATTTTATTGTATGCAACTCATAACCTGAAGTTCCATTATGTTTTAATGCCCCCTTAATAACCATCCTTAAAAATATGTAGTAAATTCCTGTTTAGCTTTACTTACACATTTACCAATATATTTGTTCTCATAGGTCTTCCATCTGAACTCTTGTTTCCTTGCTCAAATATCTTTTTCCTTATGAACATCCTTTGCTTTTTTTTCTCAGTAAGGATTTAAACAAATTTTTGGTTTTTTGAGATGGGGTCTCGCTATGCTGCCCAGGCTGGTCTCGAACACCTGGGCTCAAGCCATCCTCCTATCTCAGCCTCCCAAAGTGTTGGGATTACAGGCATGAGCCACAGTGTCTGGCCCACAAGGATGTGTTGGTAGTAAATTTGTGTAACTCTTTGTCTATAAATGTTTTTATTTAACTCTTTCAATCTAATGATGGTTTAACTTCACAATGAATTCCTTTGACTTGCATGAGGCAAGGAATTGGAATGTCATATTCTACATAACTCCTGGGCCTTGAAGAGATGAACCATTAGTAAAAAGTGGAACAGAAAAAAACTTACCTACTAGCACAAGCTGACAACGAAGAATGTATTTATTTGCCTGGCCTCTGGGTAGAAAAATATCTCCCCTGAAAAATGTACAACCCTGAGCCATACCATACGACCTGCATGGACCAAGAACTGCTACAATGAAAAGTTGACATAAAAATGTTTCCCAGTCTCTGGTGTCTGGCAGAAACAAATACAAAAATACTTTGGAAGCCCACATCCCAAACCTGAGATACACAGGACCACACAGGTAAAGCTCCACCGATGCTGCACTTAAACTCTGAATTATAAACACGGCTGGGTGCGGTGGCTCACTCCTGTAATCCCAGCACTTTGGGAGGACAAGGCGGGCAGATCACCTGAGGTCAGGAGTTTGAGACCAGTCGGCCAACATGGTGAAACTCTGTCCCTACTAAAAATACAAAAATTAGCTGGATGTGGTGGCGCCCACCTGTAATCCCAGCTACTCAGGGGGCTGAGGCAGGAGAATTGCCTGTACCCAGGAGGCAGAGGTTATAATGAGCCGAGATCACGCCATTGCATTCCAGCGTGGGCGACAGAGTGAAACTCTGTCTCGAAAACATAAAAATAAATAAGTAAATAAATAATAAAACAGAAAATGAAAAGATTCCACGGGGAGAAAAAGTGGGTGCAAAACTGCAGATCAGTAGCCCCAAAGTACCTCAAATAATATAAAAACCTAATGGAAAGGAGAAAATGAATCTGTTTAAAATGATTAAAGACATAAATGGAAGCACTGTCATCCATAAGAACAAGTCGCTATTTTAAAAATAACCAACAGATTTTGAACCAAATTGGTCTCCTAGAAATGAAATATATAAATATTGAAATCTAAAACTCAGTGGACTTTTATATCATATTTAACATTGCTGAAGAGAATTACTGAACTGGAGAACATATCTGAAGAATTTACTCAAAATGCAGCACAAGAGGATAAAAAGATGGAATACATGAATTATGGAGCATATGAAAAAGAAGTTATGATATATCCAGGATAGAATGAGATAGTTAAATATATCACTAACAGGAACTCCCCAAGGAGAAACCAGAAAGATTGTAGGGATAGTGGGATGATGGAGAATTGATATTTTAAAACATAATGGCTGACAATTTTTTCTGTATTGATTAAAGCCATAAATCCCAGTTTTAAGAAGCACATCCATGCCAAGCAGGGAAAATAAAAATAAACCCAGACCGGGCGCGGCGGCTCATGCCTGGAATCCCAGCACTTTGGGAGGCCGAGGTGGGTGGATCACTTGAGATCGGGAGTTAGAGACCAACCTGGCCAACATGGTGAAACCCCACCTCTACTAAAAATACAAAACTTAGCCGTGCGTGGTGGCAGGCACCATAATCCCAGCTACTCAGGAGGCTGAGGTAGGAGGATCACTTGAACCCAGGAGGTGGAGGCTGCAGTGAGCCAAGACCATGACACTGCACTCTAGCCTGGGCAACAGGGCAAGACTCCGTCTCAAAATAAAATAAATAAAATAAAATAAAATAAAATAAAATAAAATAAAATAAAATCAACCCAGGCCGGGCGTGGTGACTCACGCCTGTAATCCCAACACTTTGAGAGGCTGAGGCGGGTAGATCACCTGAGGTCAGGAGTTCAAGAGCAGCCTGATCAACATGGCGAAACTTCACCTCTACTAAAAATACAAAACATTAGCCCGGTGTGGTGGCAGGCTCCTGTAGTCCCAGCTACTCGGGAGGTTGAGGCAGGAGAATCGCTTGAACCCAGGAGGCAGAGGTTGCAGTGAGCCGAGATTGCATAATTGTACTCCAGCCTGGGCGACGAGCAAAACTCTGTTTCAAAAATAAATAAATAAATAAATAAACCTAAACTTAGACACATTACAAAGAAACATCAACTACTAAAGTTAAACAGAAGCTCTTAAAAGCCGTCAGAGAAAAATGACAGAGCAACTTTAAAAAAACAAGAATTAAATTGAAAAGAGATATTGCATCAGCAATATTCAAAGCCAAAAGATAATGAAATAACATTTTTACAGGGCTGAGAGACAAGAGCTATCAGGTTGGAAATTCAATATCCAACTAAATCATCATTTAATCCAGAAGATTAAATAAAGACATTTTCAGACAGAGACTGAGAGAGTTTACTATAAACAGATCCTTGCTGAAAACAAAGCCCCCTAAAATATTATCAAAGATGAAGAGGGACATTTCATAATGACAAAGGGGTCAATTCATCAAAAAGACATAAATTCTAAATGCATATGCACCAAGCAGCAGAGCTTCAAATTACATGAAACAAAACCTGAGAGAACTTGAAGGAGAAATAGACAAATTCACAGTTATTATTCAAGATTTCAATACTCCTTTAGCAATAATTAACAGAACAAGCAGACAGAAAATCAGTAAGGATATAGAAGAATTAAATGCCATCAACCAACTTGACATAATTAACATTTATAGAACATTCTACCCAACAACACATTATTTTCAAGTGCACATGTAAGAATCACCATGATAGATTATATGTTATGTTATAAAATAAGTCTCAATAAATTTAAATGGATTGTAATCATACAACATGTGTCCTCTGACCACAAAGGAATAAAATTAGAAACCAGCAATAGAAAGATAACCAAAAGATCTCCCAAATATTTGAACACTAAACAACATACTTTAAAAAAAAACAAAACAAAAACAAAAACAAAAAAAAACAAAAAAAAACCACCCATAGGTCAGTTGAGAAATCAAAAGGAGATTCTGAATAAAGAAAGATAAAAATAAAGTATCATATTTGTGAGATGCTACTAAAGCAGTGCTTAGAAAGAAGTCTACAGGTGGCAGAAAGAGGGTGAGAGAATTCTTTGGGGTATTTTATAAGGGCACTAATCCCACTCACGAGGGCTCCACCTTCATGCCTAATCACCTCCCAAAGGCCCCCACTTCCTAATACCATCATGTTGAGGGATGAGACTACAACATATGAATTAGTGGGGACACATATTCAGTCTATTGCGATGAAGGTAAAGTAAAATATTGCCCTGAGCTTTATTGTCTGAGTAAAAAAAAAAAATTTTTTTTTTTTTGGGATAGAGTCTCGCTCTGTGGCCCAGGCTGGAGTGCAGTAGCACGATTTTGGCTCACTGCAGCCTCCGCCTCCCGGGTTCCAGCAATTCTCCTGCCTCAGCCTCTGGAGTAGCTGGGATTACAGGCACCCGCCACCACTCCTGGCTAATTTTTGTATTTTTAGTAGAGACAGGGTTTCACCATGTTGGCCAGGCTGGTCTCAAACTCCTGACCTCAGGTGATCTGCCTGTCTCAGCCTCCCAAAGTGCTGGGATTATCTGGCCCTGGTAAATGATATTTAGATTATATTTTCCTGGCTGGGCGCGGAGACTCACGCCTGTAATCCCAACACTTTGGGAGGCTGAGGCAGGCAAATCAAGAGGTCAAGAGATCGAGACCATCCTGACCAGCATGGTGAAACCCCATCTCTACTAAAAATACAAAAATTAGCTGGGCTTGGTGGTGCATGCCTGTAATCCCAGCTACTCAGGAGGTCGAGGCAGGAGAGTCACTTGAAACAGGGAGTCGGAGGTTGCAGTGAGCCAAGATCATGCCACTGCACTCCAGCCTGGCAACAGAGTGAGACTCTGTCAAAAAAAAAAAAAAAAAAAAAAAAAAAGAGGATCTCCAACCTGGTGACAGAGTGAGACTCTTTTCCAAAAAAAGAAAAGAAAAGAAAAGAAATTCTATTTTTCTGACTATAAGAACATTTGATCTTTGAGCATATTTCATATGTTACCCATTTGGATTTATTCCTCTGTGAATTGCCCATTCAAACCTTTTTGCCATTGTTTTATTGGACTGATTGTCATTTTGCCGCTGATACATTATTAACGTTCTTTGTAAGCTGAGATTACCAGTCTTCTGTTAATTAGATGTGTTACAAAAATATTCTGCCAGTCGCATCTGGACTTTGTTCTTAGGCATCATCTGTTTTTTCCTATCTCTTATACAAACTTTTTAAAATAGAGATTTTCAAACATACAACAAAGTAGAAAGAATTGTATAATGAACCTTTGGGTACCCATCATCTAACGTTAACAATGATCATAACCAATCTTGTTTGATTTATACCCAACCTAATTCCCAGCCCTCCTCTCAACCCTCACACCTCACCAATCCCTCTCCTTGCTTCCTGGTTATTTTGTAGTAAGTTCCAGATATTACATAACTTCATAAATATTTCAGTATAAATATTTTAAAAGGTAAAAACTTTTTTAAAAACATGGTATGGCTTGGTTTGTCATTTTGTTTTTGCGTCTTCTTCATACAAAAGTTAAAACATTTTTAAAACAGTCTAATATATCAAAATATTTCAAAGTTTTGCTTTTCACACTGAGGTCTTTAATTAACCAGAATTATTTCTTTTTGGTGCAGAGTGAGGTTTGATTATAATGTTAAAAAAAATTTTTTTTATATCTAGCAAATTGTTCCAGCACCATTTAATGAATAGTTCATCCTTTTTAGACTTTTGCCAATAACAGTACTTCTAATTACTGCAGCTTTATAATAGACTTAATATCGGAAAGACAAATCTTCCCTTCTCCTCTTTAAGATTTCAATGGCTATTCTTGGTCCTCTACCTTTTTTATGGATTTTAGGTTGAGACGATCAAGTTCCCTGAAAGATCCTGTTGAGATTTTGATTGAAAGTACACTGAATTTATAGATCAACTTTAGGAGACTGTATATCTTTATGATGCTGCAAATTTTCATGTACAAATATGGGATAGCTTACCATTTTTTGTCATCTTTTATATCTTTCATTAAAATTGTATAATTTTCCGGCTGCGCATGGTGGCTCGTGCCTGTAATCCCAGCACTTTGGGAGGCAGAGGCGGGCGGATCACCTGAAGTCAGGAGTTCGAGACCAGCCTGGCCAGCATGGAGAAACCCCATCTCTATTAAAAATTAGCTGGGCGTGGTGGCAGATGCCTGTAATCCCAGCTACTCGGGAGGCTGAGGCAGGAGAATCGCTTGAATCCGGGAGGTGGAGGTTGCAGTGAGCTGAGATTATGCCGCTGTACTCCCACCTGGGCGACAGAGTGAGACTATGTCTCAAAAAAGAATAATAATAAAAATAAACAAATAAATAAATGAATAAAATTGTATAATTTTCATTATGAAAATCCTACGAGATATTTTTGTTAAATTTATTTCAAAGAACCTTCCTTCTCTAGCTATTTTAAATGTTATCCTTTTCAAAATTACGTTTTAGTTTTTTAATGCTGGTATGGAAGAAGGCAAATGGTTTTGTATTTGAATTTTACATCTAACAACTTTGTTGAACAATCTCTTAGTTCTAATAGTTTGTCAATTCTTTTTTTTTTTTTTTTTTTTTTGAGACGGAGTCCCACTCTGTCACCCAGGCTGGAGTGCAGTGGCCAGATCTCAGCTCACTGCAAGCTCCGCCTCCCGGGTCTACGCCATTCTCCTGCCTCAGCCTCCCGAGTAGCTGGGACTACAGGTGTCTGCCACCTCGCCCGGCTAGTTTTTTGTATTTTTTTAGTAGAGATGGGGTTTCACCGTGTTAGCCAGGATGGTCTCGATCTCCTGACTTCATGATCCGCCCGTCTCGGCCTCCCAAAGTGCTGGGATTACAGGCTTGAGCCACCGCGCCCAGCCAGTTTGTCAATTCTATAAAGATAATTTTATCATCTACAAATAACAAGTTTTGTTTCTTTTTTTTTTTTTTTTTTTTTTTTTTTTTTTTTTTTGAGACAGAGTCTCACTCTGTCGCCTGGGCTGGAGTGCAGTGGCACGATCTTGGCTCACTGCGACCTCCACCTCCCGTGTTCAAGCAATTCTCCTTGCCTCAGCCTCCTGAGTAGCCGGGATCACAGGTGCCTACCACTACACCCGCAGGCACCCACCACTATGCCCAGCTAATTTTTTGTATTTTTAGTAGAGATGGGGTTTCACCATGTTGGCCAGGCTGGTTTCAAACTCCTGACCTCAAGTGATCCACCCGCCTCGGTCTCCCAAAGTACTGGGATTATAGGTGTGAGCCGCCGCGTCCGGCCAACAAGTTTTGTTTCTTGTATATTTTAATTATTTTTCTTTTCCTAACTCACTGGCAAGAATCATTAATACAATATTATATAAAGTAGTGATAGTGGAGATCCTTTTCTGTCTTAAGTTTAAAGAGAATATTTATAATGTTTTGTGTAACAGTCAGGGTTCGATCTGAGAAGCAGAGCCACTAGGAGATATATATTTATTATGTATTTGTTACAGAAATTTGACCTTACAAAATGGTAAGAGCTGGTTAAGCAGTCTCTCTGAGGCTTTGTGCTGGAGCTTGAAGTCCACAGTGGGGAAGGGAAGATGGATGTAAAGTGTGGGAAGATGAAGGGAAAGATTGAACCCCTAAGCAAAAACTGGAGCCCATGAGGACTGTTGGAAACTTGTATCAGCTCTTGTCACTTCTGACCTTGATGGTCAGGGCTTCTTGTTACAGACACCCTGCCCTGGCATCAGAAAAACCCCACCAGGTAAAGAACCATGACCAGCTGAGGAGCTTGCTGAAGGCAAAAGGAAGATGTGATGAGTAGTGGAAGAAGATAGTTATAAACACCAGCTATGACCATGTGACCAATTGTAGAAACAAGGACTGTGTAGTTATGAGTATTTCTTCCTTATTTTAATGTGAATAAGTTTATATATATTAGCCAAATATTTTTGTTTTCTTCCTTTCTGGGTCTGAGCTACCAGAGAGCTCAGATCACCCTCCCCCATCCCAGTAACTACAGTGGCCCTTATTATTGGCATAGTTGTGGTCTCCCCTTTTGTCTCAATCATTTCCTCATGATTGCATTTGTCTCTTTTTGTTAATCAATTCATATATTTTTGGGAGGGAAGAATTAAAGTAGAAGTCAAATAAGCAAACAATGATTCTAGTAGTAATCAGCTTTTGGATATTTCTTTTATTTTCCTTTTTACATAATACACATTTATAGTGGTACTACACATTTTTTCCTTGGGAACACACACACACACACATATATATTTCACTCTTGTTGTCCAGGCTAGAGTGCAATGGTGCGATCTCAGCTCACTGAAACCTCCGCCTCCCAGGTTCAATCGATTCTCCTGCCTCAGCCTCCCAAGCAGCTGGGATTACAGGTATGCGCCACCATGCCCAGCTAATTTTGTATTTTTAGTAGAGATGGGGTTTCTCCACGTTGGTCAGACTGGTCACGAACTCCCGACCTCAGGTGATCCACCTGCTTCAGCCTCCCAAAGTGCTGGGATTACAGGCGTGAGCCACCATACCCGGCCAGGAACATATTATGTGTAATAACGATGAAACAGAGGCTGAAGAAAGTTTTCTTCCTAAAGGGGCTTTATCAGTCAAGATTAAATCAGAGAAGCAGAACCATCAGGAAAAATTATATATATATATATACACACACAAAATATACATGTTATTTTATACACACACACAGACACACACATGAATTTGCTACAAGGATTTAACCTTAGGTGGTAGGAGATGGTAAAATTCTCTGTAAGGTTATTGTCTTCACATCTGATGCTGGAAATTCAAGTCCGCAAGGCAAGCAGTCGGCAAGGGAAGAGGGATGTAAAGTAAGAAAGAGCAGAGGTAAGTCTGAGCCCACAAGCACAAGTTGAAGCCTGTGAGAACCAACTGAAACCCACGTGTATTATTAGTCTGTTCTCATGTTGCTAATAAAGACACATCCCAGACTGGGTAGTTTATAAAGGAAAGAGGTTTAATGGACTCACAGTTCTGCATGGCTGGGGAGGCCTCAAAATCATGGTGGAAGACAAAGGAAGAGCAAAGGCACATCTTACATGGCGGCAGCCAGGAAAACGTGTGCAGGGGAATTCCCCTTCATAAAACCATCAGATCTTATGAGACTTACTCACTATCACAAGAACAGCATGGGAAAACCCGGCCCCCATGATTCAATTACCTCCCACAGCGTCCCTCTTATGACACATGGGGATTATTACAATTCAAGGTGAGATTTGGGTGGGGACGCAGAGCCAAACCATATCACCAGATTAGTTATTGTTGCCCCTGACTTTGATGGAGCTTTGCAGCCACTGCCTCACACCAACAAGGTGAACCAGAAGATAAGTGACAATACATGTGATTTACAAAATAGCTGCTGTTTCACTTCCAGCCTCCAAATCTCAGACAAGAATCTCTCTTATGGCTCCCACTTACTGGAGACACACAGGAAGGGGAATATGGGGAAGTGTGAGTCAACTCAGGCAAGCTGACAAATTGCGAACCCATCACAAACTCTTTGTTGTTGTTTTGTTTGTTTGTTTGTTTGTTTTTTGAGACAGAGTCTCACTCTGTTGCCCAGGCTGGAGTGCAGTGGCGTGATTTAGGCTCACTGCAACCTCCACCTCCTGGATTCCAGCAATTCTCCTGCCTTCCAGCAATTCTCCTGCCTCAGCCTCTTGAGTAGCTGGGATTACAAGCGCCAGTCACAACATCTGGCTAATTTTTGTATTTTTAGTAGAGACGGGGGTTTCGCCATGTTGGCCAGGCTGGTCTCGAACTCTTGACCTGAAGTAATCCACCCACCTTGGCCTCCAAAAGTGCTGGGATTACAGGCATGAGCCACTGTGCCCCGCTGCTTTGTTGTTTTGTAATAGCAGCTTTATTGACGTGTAACTTACAATAGAATGTGCCCATTTTAAGTGTCCAATTTGATGAGTTTTGATAATTGTTATTGATTATACCCATATAACCAATAACCACCAGCACAGTTAAGATATAGAACATTTCCATCCTCCGTTGAAAGTTCTTCATGCCTTTTTGTAGTTAATTCCCCTCTATCCTCAGCTTCAGGCAACCACCGGTCTGCTTCTTGTTGATATAGATTAGATTTGGCTGATCTGGAATTTCCCGTACATGAAATCATGTGTCTATTTCACTCAGTTAAATAATTTTGAGTTTCACATATGCTGTTGCATGTATCAATAGTTCATCCTTTTTATTGCTCAGTAGTATTCCATGGCATGGATATATCACAATTTGCTTATCCATTCCCCGTTAATGAACTTTTGACTTATTTCCACCATTCGGCTATGATGAATGGAGTAAATTCATGTATGAGGGCATTACATGGACATATTATTTTTCTTGTATAAATGCTTATGAGTGAAATTCTTAGTCTATTCAAACATTTTCCCCCTGTGGCAAATTTGGTTTGTTATTGTTCTTATAATTGAGTTTCAAGACTTCTTTATATGTTCTGGATACAAATTCTTTGTCAGATATATGAATCGTAAATATTTTCTCCTAACCTGTGGCTTGCCTTTTTATTTTTTCAAAGATGTGTTTCAAATAGCAGCTGTTTTAAATTTTGAAGTATAATTTGCTAATTCTTTTCATGACTAGTGCTTTTTGTGTCCTAAGCAGTATTTTCTTCCCTCAAGGTGTATAATTTTCTCCTATGTTGTCTTTTATATATTTTATAGTTTAATTTTCACATTTGGATCCATCATCCATTTGCAGTTAATTTTTCTATATGTGGTGAGCAATGAAGTCTATTTGAAAAACACGGATAGGCCAGACACCTGACATCCACTTTGGGAGCACTTTGGGAGGCGAAGCTGGTGGACCAGTTGAGGTCAGGAGTTCGAGACCAGCCTGGCCAACATGGTGAAACCCTGTCTCTACTAAAAATAAAAAATTAGCTGGGTGTGGTGGCGCATGCCTGTAATCCCAGCTACTCAGGAGGCTGAGGTGGGAGAATTGCTTGAATCTGGGAGGCAGAGGCTGCAGTGAGCTGAGATTGCGCCACTGCACTCCAGCCTGGGTGACAGAGCGAGACTCCATCTCTAAATAAATAAATACATAAATAAATGCATAAAATAAAATAAAATAAAAAATATGGACAGTCAGTTGTTCCAGCATTACCTTGTCACTTTTCTCAAAGATCAATTGACCATATATGTGTAGGTCTATTTCTGGACTCCATATTCTGTTCCATTGATCTACATGTCTGTCCTTAGGCCAGTATCACACTACCTTCATAGCTGTAGCTTTATCATCAGTACTGTAAGACCTCAAAGTTTATTCTTGCTTTCCAAAATTGTTTGGCTATTTTTGGTCCTTTTGTATTTTAAATCATTTATCAGATACATTTTAAATCATTTATCAATTTCTGTTAAAAAGCCTGCTGGGATATTGATTGAGATTACATTGAATCAATAGATCAATTTAAGGAGAATTTCTATCTTAACAATATTGAATGTATCAAACCAGAATCATATTATTTCTTTTTAATTATTTATGTCTTCTTCAATTTCTCACAATAATGTTTTACCATTTTTAGTGCAGAGGTTTTGCACATTTGTTAGGTTTATTCCTACATATTTCAGTTTTTTGTTGCTATTTGTAAACTGTAGCTTTTAGAATTTCAATTTCTAATTGTTTGTTGATGGTCAGTGGTCTCTGTTCTTATATTTATTATTTCCTTTCTTTCAGTTACTGGGTTGTTTGTTTGTTTGTTTGTTTTTTGAGATGGAGTCTCGCTCTGTCACCCAGGCTGGAATGCAATGGCACGATCTTGGCTCACTGCAACCTCTGCCTCCCAGGTTCAAGCGATTCTCGTGCCTCAGTCTCCCGAGTAGATGGGATTACAGGCGTGCACCACCATACCCAGCTAATTTTTTTGTATTTTTAGTAGAGATGGGGTTTCACCATGTTGGCCAGGCTGGTCTCGAACTCTTGACGTCAAGTGATTTGCCTGCCTTGGCCTCCCAAAGTGCCGGGGTTACAGGCGTGAGCCACCACGCCCGGCCTCTTTCAGTTCCTTTGGATTTAGTTTGCTCTTCTTTTTCTAACTTTGTATAGGTGGAAATTTAGATCATTGATTTTAAACCCTTCTCTTTTTTTTCCTAAAATAAGCATTTATACCTATAAATTTCTCTCTAAGCACTGCTCTGACAGCACCCCACAAATTTGATATTTCATTTTTATTTTTATTCAGTTAGAGTGTCCTTTGTGGAGAATCTCTTTTGGAGGATACAATGAGAACATGGCAGTTTGACAGCCCTCACCAGAACCCAACCATGCTGGCACCCTAATCTCAGACATCCAGTCTCCAGAACTGTGACAAATTTCTGTTGTTTAAGCCACCTATCATACTTAGTTAAAGCAGACATTCATCTAAACAGTTGCCTTGGCGTTTATTTATAAGATCCTAGAGTCTCATGAATGTGTCATTATAAAACAATTTTAGAGTTTCAGGCCTAGACTTAGTATCTAGTTCAACATCCAAATAGGTCAGAAGTTTTCCCAATGAACAGACCACAAATAAAAATACAGAGGGCAAACGTCTGGGGTAGCAGGTAGGGTGACCCAGGTATAGAAGCTTCTACTTTCCACATAAAAATCATTTTATTATTGCTGTTATAAGCAGTGCTAAGGCAATGCTGTCATTTTAATATTAATTTTGAACACTGTCTTGTTTTATGCTAATTTAAGAAACAATTCTTTAGAATGGCTATGACCCACTTGAAGAAAACAACCTATGGAGATTACTGGAGCCCCAGTTCCAGGCCTTAAGAATCCTAGGGGTAGATTGGAATCACTGAGAAGAAGGCCTCTTGTGAAATTATACTGTATAAATCAGCATTCTCAAGTATCTTTATTACAGTTTCCCTCAGCTGGTAAAATATTCTTTTCTCCATCCTCTACATGCATAAACACTCGACCTAAGCAAATTTTGGCTTTGCAACATCAGGATCAAAGAACAAATGGTAAGGCCATAAAAGCATCATGTAGAGTCCCAGGAATATGTCTCCACTTATGCCAGCAGAGACTTCCTTCCAAGATCTCAAACCCGGTTGCAGGCTTAGTGAGGTTGTCCTAAAATGTGAGATACACAAAGGATTGGCAAGGTATGAAATGTATCACGGGTTTTTCCTTCTTCAGAATTGTAGCTCTCAGACAGGAGGAAGACAAATGCGACATGAGCTCTGAATTATTCTTTTTTATTTATACACTTCAGCAGTTCATTGTTGCCTTATCTCCTGGAGGTTGAAACTAATGAGAGGCTGAATAATTTCATGTAAGTCAAGAAAATGGAAATTGGATATGTTTGGAATAGTCGTTATATAAAATATGGCTGTTTTTATTACTTTTAACTTTTGTATGGTAGACTATCTTGTTAATTCAATAAAAAAATTTATGAAGGTGAATAAGTAATGTTTGTAAGTTTCTCTAAGCTCCTTAGATGAAAGGTGCTATATAAAACCAAAGTATACTGTGTTGCATTATTATTTTATTTCATAAGCTCTGCAGCATAAAAAGCTGCAAATAAAATCTCCCACTGGGTTGGGGAAGATGATTATTATCTTCCTACTCCTGGAAATAGATTTTCAGGCTTTTGTGAAAGCAGCAACCCCTGTTTTTTGTTGCTGCACAAGTTTTTTATGCTCACAGGCAGATATCGACAGGTCAAGTTTCGTACGAGTTGTGTGGATAGCACGCGCGTGCGTGTGTGTGTGCGTGCGCGCATGCAGTGGACATGTGCATTCAAATGGGAAATAAATCATGCAAAGGATGAATCAGACATTTGATTAGGTGTCAGTTTATGTCAATATTTATTTCTGATGCTAGTGTGTGTTGCATTTCTGAAACTGGTATATTATTTTAAAAGTAGGTAATTTGGGAGGAACTTATTTTCAGGGTCCAGAAAGTGAAAAGAAAAATTTGTGCTTTGTCATCTTGTGACAGCACTGAAATTTACACGTCATGCTCCAGAATTCAATCACTCCACAAAGATAAATTGAGTGCACTTATGAAATTCTCACACCATAATCCCAAGCTGTGTTTGATGAATTAGGAAGTTTAATAAATGTTTAATAGCTTGACTACATTCAGGAAGCAATGAAGGGCAGCAAAGTGCATGTGCATCAAAAGTTTAAAAACTACAAAAGACAATAGTATATGTCAAAACATGCAAAATGAGTCATCTGAGGAGTAAAGGCTGTGTATACAGAGGCAGGAGATGCAGCCAAAAAATTAGAGGTAAATGTGACAGCAGAGTCATCAGAGGAACTAGTTGCTGGAATGGAATTTTCAGGGAGACCATGGGGGAGGTGAGGTTGGAAATTTAGCTTGATAATACAATAAATTGCAGTAATAGCCTAAATAGTTCTCCATTTTCTCTCTCAATTGTAATTACCTACAATTGTTTTGCCCTTGATTTAAATCGGTACATGTGAGTACGCCTGCTGCCCAGGATGAAGACACACAGTTGGTCTTGCTTTTCCAATAAGTACAAAAGGACAGGCAATGACAAGCATCTTGGTTGATGATGATAATGTTTAAAATATTTTATTTAACAAGTTTTTATCCTAACTCTTCTTCATCCAACAGGCTCACATCACTGTCAGCAGCCCTGAAACACTTTCTATGGTTGGTATATCTCTTTCTATTTCTCTCCATCTTAACATCCTGGATCAGCTGTCAGCAGTCTTGAAAGTTTGATTTAAAGCAAAATCAAACAGATGTGGAAAAATTGGAACCCTCATCCATTGCTGGTGAGAATGTAATGGTGCAGCCACTATGGAAAACTGTTTGGCAGTTCCTGAAAATAGTAAAGACAGAGTTATTAAATACCACATGACCCAGAAATTCCTAAGTATATACCCTAGAGAAATGAAAACATGTTCACACAAAGACTTGTACGTGAACGTTCATAGTGCCATTATTCACAGGGGCCAAAAAGCAGAAACAACTCAGGTGTCCATCAACTGATGAATGAACAGGTATAAAAAGCAAGAAGTATTGACACATGCTACAACATAGATAAACCTTTTCCACAGGGAGTTGGACAATGGGGAATGACTGCTAGAGGACTTTTTGGGGGGTGATGAAAGTATTCTAAAATGAGATGGTAGTAATGGTTGCACACTGTGAATATGCTCAAAACCATTGATTTGTACACTTCAAGTGGATGAATTGTATGGTATACGAATTGTATCTCAATAAAGCTGTTTTAAAAATCAAACACAGCTGGGCATGGTGGCTCATGCCTGTAATCCCAGCACTTTGGGAGGCTGAGGCAGGTGGATCACGAGGTCAGGACTTCAAGACCAGCCTGGCCAACATGGTGAAACCCCGTCTCTACTAAAAATACAAAAAATTAGCCGAGTGTGGTGGCAGGCACCTGTAATCCCAGCTACTCAGGAGGCTGAGGTAGGAGGATCGCTTGAACCGAGAGGCGAAGGTTGCAGTCACCCGAGACTATGCCACTGCACTCCAGCCTGGGCAACAGAGCGAGACCCCATCTCAAAAAAAAAAAAAAAAGAAAAGAAAAAAAATCAAACACAGTAAGATTTTTTTAAAAGCATTTTTGCTTTTTTGTTATTGTTGTTTGGCTCTTCCTCTTGACAGCCGTGTTCTCCTGCTTATGGTCATGCAATGGCTGTTATTTTATACCCTGCATAATTTCTCTAGACCACATATTTTGAATCTAGGCAGTTGTAGAATTTTCTTGGCAACGGTTTTTTTTTTTTTTTTTTTTTTTTTTTTTGACAGGGTCTCATTCTGTCGCCCACCCTGGAGTGCAATGATACAATCAAGGCTCAATGCAGCCTCTCAATGCAGCCTGGACCGCCTGGGCTCAATCAATCTTCCCACCTCAGCCTCCTGAGTAGCTGAGACCACAGGTGTGCGCCACTATGTCCGGCTAATTTTTTTGTCTTTTGTAGAGACAGGAGTCTCACTGTGTTGTCCAGGCTGGTCTGAAACTCCTGGGCTGAAGAGATCTGCCCACCTCGGCCTCCCAAAATGTTGGCATTACAGGCGTGAGCCACAGCACCCAGCCATTGGTGACTATCTTAAGGTTTGATTTCTCTTCTGCATCAAATGATAAAAAGGAAACAACTGTGCTGTTATAAATTCCTCTTATGCTTGGAAATAGAAATTGGTTTCTTACCAAATGTGATATCAGGGAAATGACATCATTTTTTAAACTGAAAAGCCAATGTTTCTGATAATAGCTGAGAGCTTATTCTTTAAATGAGATAAGGCCATAAAATTATGTGTGTGTTTTCTAAAATGAACCCACTAGATTGTACATTTCCAAGAAGTTCTAGCACTTTCCAGGTAGTCTCTTTATGAGGCTTTGCATTAATGCCAAGACTGATAAAATCATTGCACACTGAAACTCTTATATTGTTATGTTTTCTTCCAAATCCATGATATGTGATTTCTAAAATATCCTGAATGGCAATACATTTCTGTCCTTTCGTGGTGATTTAATTTTTGGAAGTAGTCAAAAGTCACCCATGTTTGATAAGTAGGCCAAAGGATCAATCTGGAGAGCATTTTTTAATGTCTAAAATGAAATATGACTCTAATGAAAATTTTCAGGATAACTCAAACTAAATTTGAAGGCACTTAAAAAATATGAGTTTCAAAAAATAATTTGAGTAGTGATAGTAATATTGGAATGAGCCTCTGGCTTCTCACCAGACACAATGCCAGGGATTTTACACAGAGTATTCCAATAAATCCTTCCAATAGTTCTGCAGGGTAAAAATTATCCCCATTTTACTGATAAGGAAATAAGGTTGGAGAAGCTCAACAACATGCCTAAGTAAACCCAGCTGTCTTGGGGCAGAACTGGTCCTCAGATCTGCAACCTGCTGACTCTTGATGGGGATGGAAAAACAAATATGGCATATTCTCACTTACAAGTGGGAGCTGAACAATGAGAACACATGGACACACGGAGGGGAACAACACACACTGGGGCTTGTGGGAGGAGGTGCAGGCAGACAGAGAGCAACAGGATAAATAGCTAATGCACGCTGGGCTTAATACCTAGGTGAGGGGTTGGTAGGTGCAGCAAACCACCATGGCACACGTTTACCTATGTAACAAACCTGCACGTCCTGCACATATATCCCAGAACTAACTTACTTTCTTTTTCTTTCTTTCTTTCTTTCTCTCTCTCTCTCTTTCTTTCTTTCTTTCTTTCTTTCTTTCTTTCTTTCTTTCTTTCTTTCTTTCTTTCTTTCTTTCTTTCTTTCTTTCTTTCCTTTCTCTTTCTCTCTCTCTTTCTTTTTCTCTTTCTGTCTTCTTTCTTTCTTTCTTTCTTTCTTTTTCTTTCTTCTCTGTTTCTTTCTTTCTCTTTCTTTTCTTTTTTTCTTTTGAGATGGAGTCTCACTCTGTTGCCCAGGCTGGAGTGCAGTGATGCAATCTTGGCTCACTGCAACCTCCACCTCCCTGGTTCAAGCGATTCTCCTGCCTCAGCCTCCCGAGTAGCTGAGATTACAGGCGTGTACCACCACTCCGGCTAATTTTTGTATTTTTAGTAGAGATGGCGTTTCACCATGTTGGCCAGGCTGGTCTCAAACTCCTGAACTCAAATGATTTACCCGCCTCAGCCTCCCAAAGTGCTGGGATTAGAGGCGTGAGCCACTGAGCCTGGCCGCGGAACTTTAAATAAAATTAAATTTAAAAAAGTTTTTTAAGTCACTTTGCTTCATTCTCAGAGTGGTTGACAGTTTTTATTTCCTATTTCTACGTGCTGTGTGCATGTCCAAGCTTGAAATTGGGCCAAGTCTTCCTCAAAGATCTGGGACTTTTTTGCCCTTTTTTTTTTTTTCACTCTGTCACCCAGGCTGGAGTGCAGTGGTGTGATCTCGGCTCACTGCAGTCTCAGCTTTCAGGGCTCAAGTGATCCTCCTACCCCAGCCTCCCGAGTAGCTGGGATTACAGATGCAAGCCACTATACCCAGCTAATTTTTGTATTTTTAGTAGAGATGGGGTTTTGCCATGTTGGCCAAGCTGGTCTTGAACTCCTGCCTCATCCTCTCAAAGTGCTGGGATTACAGGTGTGTGCCACCACGCCGGCCTCCTTTTTTATCCCCTCATTTCAGATCTAGAACTACATATTGAGTTTAACTTCACAAAATTTGAGCGCAGTACCTTTCTCCTATAATAACACCGAGAACTTCTCATTTACCCTCTGTGTAAATGATCACAAATTCAAAGTCAGTGGAGTCAAATTAATGAGGACTTGCAACGTTTCCTCCTTAAGCTCCCTGGAAGGCCCCCATGCCATACATCATCCAACGCTGAGCTTTTTAGCTTATAAAATCTGAAAACATAGCCTGAGGGAGCAAGGCCATAGAAAAGTATCAGGAGGATAATGTTAACACCTGTAATAAAATTAAAACCATGAATATAACTAGGGGAACTGTTCACCCATGAAATGAGAATATTAGTGTAAATGAATTAAGAATTAGAAATCAATGAGCTCTATTAATTGAGTTGATTCCTGTAATCTGGTAAAATTCAAATAGCATCTTCTTTTTATTGGCCCATGGACTGCCTGAATGAACATCACTAGAACCTTTGGAAAGCAAGACTAAATATAAGCCAATGCTTAAAAACTTTCAGCAGGGCCATGCTGAAGATAGCTCAAACCACCACTTGGCTTTAGAGCTGTGGGTTCCTAGAATTCGTTAAGAGTAATAATAATAACGACCACTTACGTAGTACTACTGTAGTAGTCTGTTCTCACGCTGCCAATAAAGACATACCCGAGACTGGGTACTTTATAAAGGAAAGAGGTTTAATGGATTCACAGTTCCACATGGCTGGGGAGGCCTCACCATCATGGCAGAAGACCAAGGAAGTACGTCTTACAAGGAGGCAGGCAAGAGAGAAATGAGAACCAAGCAAAAGAGCTTTCCCCTTATAAGACCATCAGATTGGGCCAGGCACGGTGGCTCATGCCTGTAATCCCAGCACTTTAGGAGACTGAGGTGGGCGGATCACTTGAGGTCAGGAGTTTGAGACCAGCCTGGCTAATATAGTGAAACCCCGTCTCTATTAAAAATACAAAAATTAGCCAGTGTAGTGGCGGGCACCTGTAATCCCAGCTACTTGGGAGGCTGAGGCAGGAGTATCACTTTAACCCAGGAGGTGGAGGTTGCAGTGAGCTAGAATTGTGCCACTGCACTCTAGCTTGGGCAACAGAGTGAGACTCTGTCTCAAAAAAAAAAAAAAAAAAAACCATCAGATCTTGTGAGACTTATTCACTAACCATGAGAACAGTATGGGGGGAAATCGTCCCCATGATTTAAAATCTCCCACCGGGTCCCTCCCACAACACATGGGAATTATGGGAGCTACAATTCAAGATGAGATTTGGATGGGGACACAGCCTAACCATATGAACTACCTATGTGCTAAATACTGTTATAAGTTTCCTCACTTAATCTTCACAGTTGTGCAGTGGGTGCTATTATTATCATCCCCATTTTACAGGTAAAGAGATCAAGGCACAGGTTAAGGGATTTGCTCAGGATAACACAGCTAGGAAGGAATGAAACTAGAATTTAAATGGTTCTAAATCATTACACTGCACTGCCTCTCTTCATGCTATGCTGCCTCTAATGTGAAGCGGCTTGGCAGAAAGGATAGGGCTGGCAATGAAGGACAGTCTCTTTTTTGTGGGCCAGAAAGATGTTGTCTGGCAGTGTATTCATAAGCTCATTTGAAGAAAAAAAAAAAAAAAGGAAAGTGTAAATCTTCAAACACAGATAATTGGAACAATTTGCCTTCTAATGAGGGGGAAAAAAACCAGCCTTTCTCCCTTTGCTGATTGAGTCCCGTTTGGGGTGCATCGCATTACTGTTCCCATCTCTTTCTCCCTTGCTATATCCATATCCTTTGCCTGGTGACTTTGCAGTTCTTCCCGTTAGAGGTGGAGTCTGTTTCTCCACTCCTAGGCTTCAGGCTCAGCCATGTGATTCGCTTTGGCCAAAGGGATATGAAGCCAAAGTGATGCGAGCAGGCGCTTGAAATGTGCTTGCGCAGCTGAGTTACTTTTCCCCTCGCTTGCCATCGCCGTGGGAATTGCATGTTCTGGCAAGCCTGCTGGTTGAAGGAGGATAAGCAACGTGTGTGGAGCAGATCTGCACCCAGCCCGGGCTTCCAGCCAATCCCAGCTGAACCCAGCCCACACCAGCTGACCCCACAGCCAACCTGCAGATGTGGGAGTGAAAAATAATGAATGTTGTTTTAAGCCACCAGGTTTTGAGGTGGTTTGTTTTACAGTAAGAATATGGCAATAACTGAGGAATAATCTACTCCATTGCTTTTCTGCTTTACATACCAATTCCTCCCACCTATAAACACACCTAGACACATTCACTTATATTTAATTATAGTAAATCCCCACAGTCCTCTTTCCCTCCTCCATCACCTTTCTCTTTATTATGGCTTTTACTACCACACTCATCTTTTTTTTCTTCATAGCAATTTTTTTTTTTTTTGAGACACAGTCTCGCTGTGTCACCCAGGCTGGAGTGCAGTGGCGCGATCTTGGCTCACTGCAACCTCTGCCTCCCAAGTTCAAGCAATCCTCCTACCTCAGCCTCCCAAGTAGCTAGGATTACAGGTGCCTGCCACCATACCCAGCCAATTTTTGTATTTTTAGTAGAGACGAGGTTTCACCATGTTGGCCAGGCTGGTCTCAAACTCCTGAGCTCAAGTGATTCCCCCCACCACAGCCTCCCAAAGTGCTGGGATTCCATAGTACTTTTGACTCACTTCTGTCTGATCCACAACCACCTCTGTGATTGGATTGGTGGCACTGGGACAGTACTGATAACACAACTGATCACCATTCCTTTCTACTCTCATGCATACTGTGATCTTATTGGTTAAAATAATACAAATGAGCCAGGCGCAGTGGCTCACACCTGTAATCCCAGCACTTTGGGAGGCCAAGGTGGGCGGATCACCTGAGGTCAGGAGTTCAAGACCAGCCTGGCCAACATGGCAAAACCCCATCTCTACTAAAACCACAAAAATTAGCCATGGCCGGGCACGGTGACTCACACCTGTAATCCCACCACTTTGGGAGGCCAAGGCAGGCGGATGACGAGGTCAGGAGATGAGAACATCCTGGCTAACACAGTGAAACCCCGTCTCTACTAAAAATACAGAAAATTAGCCGGGCGTGGTGGCACGCGCCTGTAGTCCCAGCAACTCGGGAGGCATAGTGGTGTGCATCTGTAGTCCCAGCTACTTGGGGGACTGAGGCAGGAGAATCGTTTGAACCCGGGAGGTGGAGGTTGCAGTGAGCCAAGATCGTGCCACTGCACTCCAGCCTGGGCGACAGAGTGAGACCCCGTCTCAAAAAAAAAAAATATATATATATATATATATATTAGTCTGGCATCCTGGCGGGTGCCTGATACTCGGGAGGCTGAGGCAGGAGGATCGCTTAAACTTGGGAGGCAGAGGTTGCTGTGAGCTGAGATTGTGTCACTGCATTCCAGCCTGGGGGACAGAGACTCTGTCTCAAAATAATAATAATAATCCAAATGAGTATGACCAGGAGGAAAATAAAGAAGCCAGTTTTCAAAAGCCTACAGCTCACCAATTCTCTTAGATTTATGAAGTGGTTCCACAGGACCATACGTGATTTCCAACTAGTCTGAATTTAATCAATGGCTACCTGTCTCTTTTCAGTAAATGCGCCCATAGCAATCATCTACATGTTGGCGGAAACTTCTCTTCTAAAAGGATATTGTACTTAAGTCACTCTTCCAAAAGTATTTACATTATTGTATTAAAATTAAAATTAATTATATTGAAATAATTTCAAATATACTCAGAAAAGTTGCAAGAATGTACAATGAAATCCCAGACATCCTTTACTCACATTTAGCAATCAACATTTTGCCACATTTGCTTTATCATGTTCTTTTTTTCTGTGTTTTTCTTTTTTTTAATATTGTTTTTTGGGTTTTTTTTTTTTTTTTTTTTTTTTGGGTTTTTTGAGACAGAGACTCGCTCTGTCATCCACTGGAGTGCAGTGGCGTGATCACAGCTCACTGTAGCCTCTGCCTCCCAGACTCAAGCCATCCTCCCACCTCAGTCCCCCAAGTAGCTGGGACTACAGGTGCACACCACTATGCCTGGCTAATTTTTTTGTATGCTTTTGTAGAGACAAGGTGTTGTGTTTTGTTTTGTTTTGTTTTGTTTGATGGAGTTTCGCTCTTCTTGCCCAGGCTGGAGTGCAATGGCGTGGTCTTGGCTCACTGCAACCTCCAACTACCAGGTTCAAGCAATTCTCCTGCCTCAGCCTCCCAAGTAGCTGGGATTACAGGCACCCACCACCACGCCCAGCTAATTTTTGTATTTTTAGTAGAGATGGGGTTTCACCATGTTGGCCAGGCTGGTCTCGAACTCCTGACCTCAGGCGATCGGCCCACCTCGGCTTCCCAAAGTGCTGGAATTACAGGCGTGAGCCACTGCGCCCGTCCAAGACAGGGTTTGGTTTTGCCATGTTGCCTGGGCTGGTCTTGAACTTCTGGGCTCAAGCAATCCTCCCACCTCAGCCTCCCAAAGCACTGGGATTACTGGGTATAAGCCACTGCACCCGGGTATAAGCACTGGGTATAAGCCACTGCACCCGGCCTTTTTTCTTTATTTTTTTCCTGAACCATGTGGGAGTAAACTGCAGACATCATGCTCCTTTCCCCCAATCTTCAGTTTGCATTTCCCAGGAACGAAAACAATGTCTTACATGATCACAGCTCAATTATTAAAATCAGAAAATTTAATGTTAATGTAATGCTATTATCTGATATATAATCCATATTTAAATTTTGCCAATTGTCCCAGTAATATTCTTTTTTTTTTTTTGAGACGGAGTCTTGCTCAGTCGCCCAGGCTGGAGTGCAGTGGTGCGATCTCGGCTTACTGCAAGCTCCCTCTCCCGGGTTCACACCATTCTCCTGCCTCAGCCTTCCAAGTAGCTGGGACTACAGGCGCCCGCCGCAACGCCCAGCTAATTTTTTGCATTTTTAGTAGAGACGGGGTTTCACCCTGTTAGCCAGAATGGTCTCAATCTCCTGACCTCGTGATCCGCCCACCTCGGCCTCCCAAAGTGCTGGGATTACAGGCGTGAGCCACTGCACCCGGCCCCCAGTAATATTCTTTATGGCATTTTTTTCCCTCTTCTTTGATCTAGAATCCAATTCAGGATCACAGATTACAATTAACTGGCATCTCTTTTTTTTTTTTTTTTTTGAGGCAGGGTCTTGCTCTGTCTCCCAGGCTGAAGTGCAGTGGTGTGATTCTAGCTCATTGCAGCTTCAAACTCCTGGGCTCAGGTGATCCTCCTTCCTCAGCCTCCTGAGTAGCTGGGACTACAAGCACACACCACTATGCCCATCTATTTTTATTTTTATTTGTAGAGACAGGGTCTCGCTATGTTGCCCAGGCTGGTCTGAAAGTCCTGGGCTCAAGAGATCCTCCCATCTCAGAGCACATCTCTTTAGTCTCTTTTAATCCAGACCAGCTCCTTAGGCTTTCTTTGTCTTTCATGACATTAACATTTTTCAATAGTACAGCCCAGTTATTTTGTAGAATGTCTTTCAATTTAATATTGAGATTTTCCCACAGTGAGATTCAGGTTATGCATTTTTAGCAAAAATACTACCTAGGTGGCAATTACATTTTAAATTCTATGTGTGACGAAAACAATATTTAATATGTTTTTTTCCCTCTGACTACATATAAGTCAGATGTAATATAATCTAAGGACTCTACCAGATGAAGAATTATTTTTGAGCAAGGGAGAAGTTCAGTGTGCTACTGATATTTGAAGCCAATATTATATCTCTGTGGTATACTTATTGTGATATAAAAGAATAGCATACTTTAACAAGAGCTTACTGTAATTACTGTCATGCAGAAATTACAAGAAGATTTTGGCTCAATATGAAAATGTTCTAACTTTTAGAACCACATAAAAATGGCTTCAATTTTGTGAACTTGCTAACCCTGAACAATTTTACTGGGGAAGGCAGAGAGATCATTTAGGCATCAGACAAGGACTGAACTAAATTGCTTCTAAGGTACTTTGTAACTCTGGTCTGTATTCCAGAAAGCCCGATGTCTGGGCTCACTCAGCTTTCTAAGTGCTGGCAAGGATCTCACCCTTTGAATGAACAGGAAATTTTGTACATTAAGAGTCTACATGTCATGTGAAAAAATGCTCAATTTCACTCCAAATTAAAGAAATGTAAATTAAAACTATGCTAAGATATCGTCTTTTGCCTACAAGATTGACACAAATCTAAAAGTTTAATAACACGTTCTGTTGGTGAGGGTGTTGGGAAACAGATGCTTTCATGTATTACTGATGGAAGTGTAAGCTGGTATAGAAACTCTTTGTAAGGTAATTTAGCCATAGCTATCAAAATGATATTCATTTACCCTTAAATGAGCAATTAAATTTTAGGGAATTCATTCTACAGATATACTTGCACTCATGGAAAATGACATAAGTACAAGGTTACTCAATGCAGCACTGTTTGTGATTGCGAAAGATTAAAAACAATGCAAATGTCCGTCAATAGGAACTGGTTCAATAAATGTTTACATATTCAGCCAAAGAAATACCATGCAGATGTTAAAAACAAGAGGGAGAAAGACTTCTCTTTGCACTGATTTAAAAAAGAACTCTGAAGCTGGGCATGGTGACTCATGCCTGTAATCCTAGCACTTTGGGAGGCTGAGGTGGGTGAATCACCTGAGATCAGGAGTTCAAGACCAGCCTGGCCAACATGGTGAAACTCCGTCTCTACTAAAAATACAAAAATTAGCCGGGCATGGTGGTGCACACCTGTAATCCCAGGTACTTGGGAGGCTGAGGCAGGAGAATTGCTTGAACCCGGGAGGCGGATGTTGCAGTGAGCTGAGATCGCGCCACTGCACTCCAGCGTGGGTGACAAGAGCAAAACTCCGTCTCAATAATAATAATAATAATAATACATTAACTGAAAAAAATGCAACAGTTTGTATATGCAGATCAGTTTTTACGGTATTCTGTCTTTGGTATAAAGTGGGGAGGCGGTCTAAAAGTTTATACTCACATTTGCTTTCGTGTCCACACATAAACTGAGAAAAGTAGTAAAGGAGATGTCTTGGCAGATGAGGGACAAACATGAGCAAGAGGCTTGTCACTGTATATCCTATTGTACTTTCAAGTTTTTTTGTTTGTTTGTTTTTTGAGACGGAGTCTCACACGCTGTTGCCCAGGCTGGAGTGCAGTGGTGCGATCTTGGTTCACTGCAACCTCCTTGTCCCGGGTTCAAGCAATTCTCTTGCCTTAGCCTCCTGAGTAGCTGGGGCTATAAGTGTGTGACACCACGCCGGGCTAATTTTTGTATTTTTAGTAGAGACGGGGTTTCACCATGTTGGCCAGCCTGGTCTTGAACTCCCGATCTCAGGTAATCCGCCCGCCTTGGCCTCCCAAAGTGTTGGAATTACAGGTGTGAGCCACTGCGCCCAGTCACTTTCAAGTTTTTGAATCATAAGACTGTATTACCTATTCAAAAACTGAATTTAAAAATAAATAAACAAGCCAGGTGCAGTGGCTCATACCTATAATTCCAGCACTTTGGGAGGCTGAAGCAAGATGATTGTCTGAGGCCAGGAGTTAGAGACCAGCCTGGGCAACATAGCGAGAACCTACCTCTACAAAAAAGAAAAATAAATACATAAACAGAATGAACAGAAAATGGTAAAACAAACCACAATGAGAAAGAATTTGTTTCCCTTCCTGTCTACACGGAGTTATGAACTCCAAAGGCAATTTCCTAGCATTTAGGTATTTTTCTCTATTAAATGTGACTCACAGGGGCCAGGCGCTGTGGCTCACGCCTGTAATCCCAGCACTTTGGGAGGCCAAGGTGGGCGGATCACCTGAGGTCAGGAGTTCAAGACCAGCCTAACCAACATGGTGAAACCCCGTCTCTACTAAAAATACAAAAACTAGCCGTGTGTGATGGCAAGTGCCTATAATCCCAGCTACGTGGAGACTGAGGCAGGAGAATTGCTTGAACCCGGGAGGTGGAGCTTGCAGTGAGCGGAGATCATGCCACTGCACTCCAGCCTGGGCGACAGAGACTCCATCTCAAAAAAAAAAAAAAGTGACTGACAGGTATCAAAAGACATTCTAATTCTCAGCAGTGTTAAAGAGAGGGAGGTGCAATTTTTTTTTCCCAAGAAACCAAATCCCCATGCATTTATAGAAGCATGGTGGTGCTCTAAACAAATCCCCTAGCATCCCTTTTACATTTTCTATGAGCCCCCACCTCCTAGCTTCTGTGTGTGGCCTGCACCTGTGACACTCTTTGGAGGCCTTCCCTTAGGCTGTTAGAGCTACTTTGCCCACTTGTATAGAGAGCAAGAAATACCTGAGCGTTTAATTCCCCTCGGGCAGCCTTAACCAATGACTGACCCACCAGTGCAGCATTAGGAAATCCTAGCTCCTTGCCCCCGCAGCTTGGAGGAATCGTTTATGTTTCAGAGCTTTCCATGGGATCAGGCTGAGGCTGGGACTTGGCTTGAGAGTGCAGTCTTATTTGCTTCTTCCTTTTCCATGCCCTACCTCTCCCACTCCTTTATCCTTTATTGGTTTCTCCTGGGAGTACTTCCTTACTAAATCATTTGTATTTGAATCCAGATATCAGGGTCCCCATCTGGAGAACACGACCAAAGACATATGATTTATTGGATTTGGAATGGCTGTAACATGACATCAAAATTTGATTTTTCCTAAAAGATAGGTTTGAGAAATTGAGGTATCATTATCATCAGTTTCCACCCCACCTTTCATACATTGCTAATACCCCAGATTATACCTCATTACACAATTACTTTATGATGCATAATAATTTTAATACCTTGCTTCTAGGAGCAAATGGGCTTTCCCACACACCTAATCATATTACCAATTTAGTTAATGTAAAAGTCCTGCCCCTAGGGACTAGTATTTTAAAAGACTGTAAATGGAATCTAAAATGTTTCAGGTAGATCACGATGGAGGTAACAAAAGAAAAAACTCCTATATCATCTTGGGTTATCTGTAAACCTCCTGAAGCATGAGATCAGATTACTCCTATCATTATTTTTACCTGCCTACCTCAAGATACCATTAAAGCTCAAAATAGAATGCAGCTGATTTAACAACTACATGTTTGCATTTTCCCCCATAAAAGCTCATTTTCTCGAATATAACCCATCTCCGTGCTTACAAAAGGACCAGTTTCTCGAGCAAATTTTTGTATTTCCTCCTTCCCCATAAACATCACCTTGACATCTAGAATCTTCCTACAGGTGAGTGCTTTGGTCAAATGTTTAATCATTTAAGAAGCATCCACAAGGTGCAAAAAGTTGGAGAGAACATTCTTGCCCTTTTCAGGCTTCCCATCTGAGACAAAAGGGATTAAGATTTAGATTAGGGACTGAGTGCGACGGTTCACGCATATAATCCCAACATTTTGGGAGGCTAAGGTGGGAGGATTTCTTGAACCCAGGAGTTGGAGACCAGCCTGTGCAACATAAGGAGACCTTGTCTCTACAAAAAGTTTAAAAATTAGCCAGGTGTGAGGCCGGGTGCGGTGGCTCATGCCTGTATTCCCAGCACTTTGTGAGGCCGAGGGGGCGATCACCGGAGGTCAGGAGTTCGAGAGCAGCCTGGCCAATGTGGCAAAACCCTGTCTCTACTAAAAATACAAAAATAAGCTGGGCGTGGTGGTGTGCATCTGTAGTCCCAGCTACTCGAGAGGCTGAGGCAAGAGAATCACTTGAACTGGGAGTTGGAGGTTGCAGTGAGTCAAGATTGTACCATTGCACTCCAGCCTGGGCGACAGAGTGAGACTCCGCCTCAAAAAAAATAAATAAATAAAAATAAAAATTAGGGCCAGGTGTGATGATGGGTGCCTGTAGTCCCAGCTACTCAGGAGGCTGAGGTGGGAAAATTGCTTGGACCCAGGAGGTTGAGACTGCAATGAGCCGAGATCACGCCACTGCACTCCACCCTGGGCAACAGAGCAAGACTCTGTCTCAAAAAAAAAATTTTTTTTTTTATGTTAGGCATCTGCAACCTACAGACTATGGGCCAAATCTACCTGTTTTTTGTTTGTTTTGCTTTGTTTGTTTGTTTTTGAGATGGAGTCTTGCTCTGTCGCCTACGCTGGAGTGCAGTGGTGCGATCTTGGCTCACTGTAACCTCCATCTCCCAGGTTCAAGCGATTCTCCTGCCTCAGCCTCCCGAGTAGCTGGGATTACAGGCACGCACCACCAAGCCCGGCTAATTTTTGTATTTTAGTAGAGATGGGGTTTCACCATGTTGGTCAGGCTGGTCTCGAACTCCTCACCTCGGGTGGTCCACCCATCTCGGCCTCCCAAAGTGCTGGGATTATAGGCTCGAGCCACCGCGCCCGACCAAATCTACCTGTTTTTGTACTGCCTCATGAGCTGAGAATAATTTTTACATTATTATTAGTAGTAGTAGTAGTCGTATCATTATTATTACTGAGACAGAGTTTCCCTCTTGTCGCCCACGCTGGAGTACAAAGGCACAATCTCAGCTCACTGCAACCTCCACCCCCAGGGTTCAAGAGATTCTCCTGCCTCAGCCTCCCAAGCAGCTGGGATTACAGGCACCTGCCACCATGCCTGGCCAATTTTTATATTTTTAGTAGAGACGGGGTTTCATCATGTTGGCCAGGCTGGTCTCGAACTCCTGACCTCAGGTGATCCACCCGCCTCAGCCTCCCAAAGTGCTAGGATTACAGGCATGAGCCACCATGCCCGACACTAATTTTTACATTCTTAAGTTGTTAGAAAAAAAATGAAAAGAATATTATTTTGTGACATGGAAAAAAATGTGAAATTCAAATTTCAGTCTCCATAAATAAAGTTTTATCAGATCACAGCCTCACTCAAGTGTTTACATATTTTCTAGGGCTGCTGTCACACTACAAGGACCCCACTGAGTATTTGCAATGGAGACAATATGGCGCTCTGTGGTAGGCAGCATAATGGCCCCCCTCAGCCTTATCCCTGGAACCTGGGAATATATTATCTTACATGGCAAAAGGGACTTGGAAGATATAGTTAAGGTTACAGAGCTTCAGACAGGGAGAGTATCCCGGATTATCCAGGTAGGCCTTATCTAATCCTATGAGCTCTTAAAAGCAAAGAACTTTTTCCAGCTGGAGTTAGAGAGATCCAAAGCATGAGAATGATTTGAAGTGCCATTGCTGGTTTGAAGATGAAAGGGGGCAATGTGACAAGGAACACAGGCTGCCTTAAGGAGCTGAGAGAAGCTGACAGCCAGCAAGAAAATGAGGCCTCCAGCCACATTGAACTGGATTCTGCCAGCAACCCAGCTGATCTTGGAAGCTGATGCCCTCCCCAGAGCCTCCAGAAACTGAGGCTCTATCAACACGTTGACTTTGGTCTTTTGAGATACTAACCAGCTGAGCTCCACAGTGCTAGACTTCCAACCAAAGAAGTGTGAGGTTATAAATGGATGTTGTTTTAAGCCTCTAAATTTGTAGTAATTTGTTACGGTAGCAATAAGAAACGAATACACCCTCAAAACCTAAAATATATGCTATCTGGCCCTTTCCAGATACATTTTACCAAAGCCTGATCTGGATCCTTGTTACTCAAATTGTGGTTTTCAGGCCAGTACCATCGGTATCACCTGGGAGCTTGTTGGAAATGAAGAATCTCAGACCTCACCAAGACCTACTGACTCTGAATGTGCATCTTAACAAGCTCTGCAAGGGATTCTTTTACACACGAAAATCTAAGAAGCACTGGTCTGGAGTTTGTCTTGCTGTTGTCTTAACAGTTGGAGTGCACTGGTACAATCTCAGCTCACTGCAACCTCCACCTCCCGGGTTTAAGCGATTTTCCTGCCCCAGCCTCCCAAGTAGCTGAGACTACAGTCACGCAGCACCATGTCCAGCTAATTTTTGTATTTTTGGTAGAGATGGGGGTATCATCATGTTGGCCAGGCTGGTCTTGAACTCCTGACCTGAAGTGATCCACCTGCCTCGGCCTCGCAAAGTGCTGGGGTTACAGGCATGAGCCACTGCGCCCAGCCCACTTGTATCTTGATATCACCCTTCTTCTCTGTGTCTCTAATTGTCCTTCATAATGTCTTGACAGTGTCTCAAAATGGGGAAATGAGCAAAGGGTAGAGGGTTTTAAGGCACGGGGTGGGTGATTTTGAGAAGAGTCTCGTCTCACAAGGCAGAATACTGGTTGAGATTGGGCAGAGTTCGTGACATAATCGATCTGGATTAGACTGACAGCAAGGAGAGCCTGAGTGGTCACTCAGCAGCCTGGGTTTCCACAAAAATAAACCTCAGGCTCTATCTTCTGTACAATGAAAACCTTGCTGGAAGGCACACAAATGTGGTATTTCTAGCCACTGGTACGTCAACAGAAATGGGCTTGTCTGACAGCTTTCAGAGAGTTCAGTTTGATAGGGAAACATGAGTTTGAACCAGGATCCAGGCTAAAGAAGGAGGAAACCTCACAGTTGTTTCTTGCCTTGATTCTGCATTTGGTTATCCAGCCCAGCAATGTCTTTCCCTGCAGTACAGCAAAATTCCTGCCTCTCATTCTTCAGTTGGCACTACTAATATATTAGATGTAACTACAGAAAAAAAAAAAAAGTATGCTCTATCCACTTATTTATAGGCACTACTTTACATTAAATTGTTTTCTTATTTATGATCCTTTTTTTCTACTGAAACATATTCTTCCTTGGTAAGGGACTTTGTCTCGTTCACCATTCCGTCCCTAGAACTGTGCCTGCCACACATTAAGGGCTTGATAAATATTTGTATTGCCATTTGGACAAATACATTAAACTGCTGTAGGATGTATGTGGATATGGCAGTCAGGCAGATAAAGTCTCCTGCTCATTTATGTCTTGCTAGTCAAATAAGTCAATTTCTAGATAAGATCTATTAAAATCCCACTGATTATGATAGTAAGGGTTTTGTGAAAGAGAAAGGTGGTAATAGAAATTTGAAATAGAAATAGATATCATTCGGTTACTATTTTATTCTTAGAAGATTTAAGGTAGGGTGCACTGTAACAGCATCTAAACTGCAGGATAAAGATAAACCTCTGAAATCAAATCACAGCATTCATAATACAGGCTATTTTTCATTACAAAAATGGAAGCTAGGTTGCATGATCCTCGTTGAAGCAGCCAGTATATATTAAAGCAGAGAAAATTATTATGATGATTGGTTTTAATTTAGCACAACTGTGTCTTTAATAAATGAAATTTTCTCTTAAAAGAAATCTAAAATATCTTGGAGAGGTTGTCAAGAGAGGAGAGAGCTAAGCTTTGCAGGAAAAAAAGATAGAACGATGTTCTTATGGGGAATTCTGAAGAGTATTAAATTGACTAATTCATTAGAAGAGCTTTTTGTGAGCTTATTACAGGTTCTTCATTATTGTAGGTCTTCTAAAGGAGCTTAAAGGATTTTTTTTTTTTTTTTTTTTTTTGAGACAGAGTTTTGTTCTTGTCACTCAGGCTGGAGGGCAGTGGTGCTATCTCGGGTCACTGCAACCTCCACCTCTCGAGTTCAAGCAATTATCCTGCCTCAGCCTCCCAAATAGCTGGGATTACAAGCATGCACCATCACATCCGGCTAATTTTTTGTATTTTAGTAGAGACGGGGTTTCACCATGTTGGTCAGGCTAGTCTCGAACTCCTGATCTCAAGTGATCCGCCTTCCTTGGTCTCCCAAAGTGCTGGGATTACAGGCGTGAGCCACAGTGCCCGGCCTAAAGGACTTTTTAATGCAAAATAAACTGTACATCTTGTTTCCATGTTTTCCAAATACCTGACCTTTTGAACATAGAATAAGTAGATATAAAAAGCATACATATTTTCAGCTTGCTCAATGATTTTAAATGTTATTGTATATGATTCAGATAGCTCAGCAATTTGTTTATGGCTATTTTATTTTGTTCCATAAAATCGTTATCTCATACCCTAAATATTTTTATTAGTGTGCAAACATGCTTTATTAACTTCCAACATACTCTAAGTTTATCATGCAATTAAGTCTTTCTGTTTATTAGCACCAATCATAATTTTGTCATTTTTTTGACATGGCTATGGTTTACCGTAAAACGATGCAGATAAAAAAAAAAAAAAAAAGAAAGGGATTTTTAAAATTCACTTTAGAGTTGCTCTTGGGTGAATTCCCCAGAGTATTTGATGCACTTAAGGCTATTTAAAAACCAGTCTTCAGTACAAACCTTGCATCTTCCCTTAAAAAGGTCTCAATTTATATATATCCCCTCAAAATGATATACATCCTTCATCCATTCATTATTCAAAAAGTAGATACAAAACTTGGAGACAAAGCAAAAGATAGGTGTAACATCCTTTCAATATTGCCTGGAGAAGAACGCTCACCCAAGGATTATTTAGGGCAATGTACCTTGTTTGCTCACTCTATCATTGGTTAAAGGTCAGAGACTTAGCAGAGTTACATAAAAACTTAAAGAATTTTGTCCAGTAGAGATGCAAATCATTTCTGTCCAGTAGAAAAAAGAATTCTAGGCCAGGCAAGGTGGCTCACACCAGTAATCCCAGCACTTTGGGAGGCCGAGGCGGGCGGATCACCTGAGGTAAGGAGTTCGAGGTCAGCCTGGCCAACACGGTGAAACCCCCGCTCTACTAAAAATACAAAAATTAGCCAGCGGGATAGGGGGGCGCCTGTAATTCTGGCTACTCGGGAGGTTGAGGCAGAGAATTGCTTGAACCCAGGAGGTGGAGGTTGCAGTGAGCTGAGATTGCACCACTGCACTTCAGCCTGGGCAACAGAGCAAGACTCTGTCTCGAAAAAAAATAAAAAGATAGCTGAGCGCATTGGCTCACTCCTGTAATCCCAGCACTTTGGGAGGCCCAGGTGGGCAGATCACAAGATCAAGAGATTCAGACCATCCTGGCCAACATGGTGAAACCCCATCTCTACTAAAAATACAAAAATTAGCTGGGCGTGGTAGCACGTGCCTGTAGTCCCAGCTACTCGGGAGGCTGAGGCAGGAGAATCACTTGAACCCGGGAGACGGAGGTTGCAGTGAGCCGAGATCACGCCATTGTACTCCAGCCTGGCGACAGAGCGAGACTCCATCTCAAAAAATAAATAAATAAATAAATAATAATTCCAAAGGTTATAGGTTTTTTTTTCCCTGTAGAAAAGTTTCGTATCTAATTCAGCCATTTTATCCTCATATTCCTTTATTAAATTGCCTGTGTATGCTTAGATCTTCACACGTGCTTCAAACCAGTCTTAATATTCTACTGGTTCCTGAATAAATTAATGAGTTAAATAAAATCTTTGGCATATGTTCATTTTACATATGCATAAGAGTCATGATTTTACCTTTTTGGAAATTATACCTTAGTGCCACTTAACACCTCGTACCCCCTCCGGCAGGCAAGTGTTGCGGACTACCCCTATGGGAAAGAAAGCAGAACAGAGAGAACTTCACTATGAAAAACAAAATGAAAAATCACTGAAGTCAAGAAAAACATACCTTCGATCTTTGAAGAGGAAAAAAAAAACACAATCACCATAGAAACCAAGGTTTGTACGGTGGTAAAAATGACCTTTATTTGGTCCTTATTCTGTTCCTGTTCATGGGAAAAGGGAAGGCACTGGGTTCAAGCAGCGGGAAAGGATAAGGGGATGCATTGTTTGTAAACAAGAGGTATTTGATTTTCAGATTTGTTTACAGATCTTTTCTCTCATTGAAACCCATGGGATTCCTTAGCTAACAGGCTGAGGGCATTTCCTTTTTGCTTATTAAAAAAATGCTGGCCGGGCATGGTGGCTCACGCCTGTAATCCCAGCACTTTGGGAGGCTGAGGCGGGCGGATCACTTGAGGTCAGGAGTTCAAGACCAGCCTGGCCAATATGGTGAAACCCCGTCTCAACTAAAAATACAAAATTATTAAGGCATGGTGGCAGACTCCTGTAATCCCAGCTGCTCAGGAGACTGAGGCAAGAGAATCGCTGGAACCCAGGAGGTAGAGGTTGCAGTGAGCTGAGATGGTGCCACTGCACTCCAGCCTGGGCGACAGAGTGATGCTCCGTCTCAAAACAAAATAAAATAAAATAAAATAATGCTAAGTCAAGCCAGGCACGGTGGCTCACGTCTGTAATCCCAGCACTTTGGGAGGCTGAGGCGGGTGGATCAGCTGAGGTCAGGAGTTCGAGACCAGCCTGGCCAACATGGTGAAACCCCGTCTCTTGCAAAAATACAAAAATTAGCTGGGTGTGGTGGTGCCCACCTGTAATCCCAGCTACTTGGGAGGCTGAGGCAGGAGTATCACTTGAACCCGGGAGGCCGAGGTTGCAGTGAGCCGAGATCATGCCATTGCACTCCAGCCTGGGCAACAAGAGCAGGACTCCATCTCAAAAAAAAAAAAAAAAAAATGCTAAGTCATCACTCAATTTCCTGAGATCCAACTCTTATCTCCTTGCTCCTCCCCATTTCCAAAGGTCACCCAAGTCATATTTCAGACTTGAACAAACATCTGGTTATTACCTGCTAGTGTCAAACAAGTGAGGACAAACTGTGTCTCCCTGCTTCCAGGAAATCACAGTCTCAGAGAGGGAGGAAAAAGAAGCAGAGTGGGCATAGATCAGTGGGGGACAGAGGGACAGCCGGAAGGATCTACTAGGATTTGTCTAAGACTAAGAGTACCTAAGTCTAACATGACAAAAGAGGGGAAAGAAATGGCAAATTTCAGCCTGAGGAACAAAAACAACAGGCTGAGTTCCAGTTGGGTTTTCAGTTATTTTTCTAAGAAACGAGCCAGGAACCTATGGATTAGGTAGTCTTAGTCCATTTTCTACTGCTATAACAGAATATCACAGACTGGGTAATTTACTTTTTTTTTTTTTTTTGAGACAGAGTTTCGGTCTTGTCGCCATGGCTGGAGTGCAATGGCACAATCTCGGCTCACTGCAACCTCTGCCTCCCGGGTTCAAGGGATTCTCCTGCCTCAGCCTCCCAAGTAGCTGGGACTACAGGCTCACGTCACCACGCCCAGCTAATTTTTGTATTGTTAGTAGACACAGTTCTACTCAAAACGATACCTGTCGTATTGACTGAGCTGATTGTCCACTGTCTGCCTCTCATTTCTTTTTTTGAAACAGAGTCTCTGTCTCCCAGGCTGGAATGCAATGGCGCAGTCTCGGCTCTCTGCAACCTCAGCCTCCCAGGTTCAAATTATTATCCTGCTTCAGCCTCCCAAGTAGCTGGGATTACAGGCACACGCCACCAAGCCCAGCTAATTTTTGTATTTTTAGTAGAGGCGGGGTTTCATCATATTGGCCAGTCTGGTCTTGAACTCCTGATCTCAGGTGATCCAACTGCCTCGGCCTCCCAAAATGTTGGGATTATGGGTGTGAGCCACCGCGCCCGGCCTCTGCCTCTCATTGCTCACCTCTTGGTCTTGTTCCGTGCCCAAAGAGGCTAACCTCCACAAATGACATTAATGGATCCCTCTGGCATCCAGTTGTGTTGGGCCTCTAGGAAGCACTAGCAGACCAGAGGTCAGAAGGAGAGAGAAATTTGGTATTTATCTGCATCCTTTCAGCCCCTGCTTGGTGCTTCAGATCTAGAGGTAGTAAGGGTTTCCCACTGTTACTAGGCTCTGAAGACTCCAACATCTCTTTTTGGGTCTCTTTAAACCTCCTCACACCTTCGAAGCAGTCTGTTTATTAAATGCTCTTCAGCTAAGTCCTTTGGTGTGACATCAGTTCCTGGGAGAACCCTGACTAATGCTTTGACATACAACAAATTTTATATAGTTGGCAACTATGTGTCAAAAAATATATCCCAAACATTGCAAATAAGGCAAAGGGAAGGCAGCATGTCCTTTCAATGTCATACTGGGAACATTAGATAACAGAATTATTTAATTCTCTAGAAGACTGTATCCATGTTTGACTTTGCTATTTACTTTTTGATTAGAGCTCAGATACTGTGAAGTTATATGTTAACTTGTAGATAATTTCTCTCTGGTAGAAAAGATAACCCCAAAGGTTATGGTTTTATTGTTCTATGACTCATTAATCAGGTTTGTATTTTACCTAGCCCCTTATTTGAACACTCTTTTCTACTAATGCCTGTAAATAGCCAGTTCATTAAATGTTCTTTGAACCAGCTTTATCGTGTCACTGATGCCCTCACTAATACATTGAAGAAATCTTTTATATATGTTTATTCCATATTTAGATGAGTTCTGATTTTCCTTTTCTGAAAATTGTGTTGACATACTTCACACAGTTTTACATTATATGTTTTACACCTACCATATCAGCAACTAATTCCACTCAACCATTCCCCAAATGTTGGGGATTTAGGCGGTTTCCAGTCTTTAACTATTATAAACAAGCTTTGCTGGTCATATTCACTTTTAACTGGATTTCCCATGCAGGCAAATGTCTATGGGAAGGAGCACGGTATAAAAGTGTGCTCTGGGCCTTCAACTCCTATGCTCAGGATGGTCCTGCCCGCCTCCCCCCCCTTTCTTGCCTGCTCTACCTTCATCCATTCCACTGCACCCCCACCACAGCCACCAAGATGTCCTTGTGGGACTTATAGCCAGCTTGAGGCATAGTCATCATACCTGAGCATACTCTTTTTTGTTGTTTTTTGTTTTTTTTGTTGTTGTTGTTTTTGAGACAGAATCTCGCTCTGCTGCCTAGGCTGGAGTGCAGTGGCGTGATCTCGGTTCACTGCAACCACCACCTCCTGGTTTCAAGCAATTATCCTGCCTCAGCCTCCTGAGTAGCGGGTATTACAGGTGTGCGCCACCGTGCCCGGGCTTCCAGTGGCTATTATTCCACACTGTATGTCCATGCTGAGTACATCCTTTGCTAACAATAGCACCTGGCATGTACTGTGTCTTTGCTATATACAAACACTGTTGAGTGCCTGATATGCATGATCTCTTTGGATCCTCATGACTACTAGTCAGCCAAGCCCTGTTATTATCTCCCTTCTCTCTCTATGAGGAGGCTAAGTTTGGATTTAAACCCAGGTCTAACCGTAAAGTCTATGCTCTTAAGCACTGAAATAGAAATTGACTAGATATGTATTGCATACCTGGGTGAATGAATAAATGAATGAATAAATGAGGTCAAAACCCTCCTGAGAGGGCTCAGCTGGAGGACCGGAGTAATAGAATCACACAAGCTCAGCACAGTCCTGGCTGGGGCTGCCTTCTCAGGCATCTTTTCGGCTCCTCTATTTACAGACCTCTACATGTTCTGCTGACCTGTCCTCTAGCTCAGGGGCTGGCAAACTTTTTCTCCAAAGGGCCTGATAGTCAGTATTTTAGGCTTTGTAGGTCAAACATAGTCTCTGTCACATATATTTTTTTAACCTTTTAAAAATGTGGGTCAAGGCTGGGCATGTGGCTCACACCTGTAATCCCAGCACTTTGAGAGGCCAAGGCAGACAGATCACTTGAGGTCAGGAGTTCAAAACCAGCCTGGCCAACGTGGTGAAGCCCTGTCTCTACTAAAAATACAAAAATTAGCTGGGCATGGTGGTGGGCGCCTGTAATCCCAGCTACTTGGAAGGCTGAAGCAGGAGAATCTGTTGAACCCGGGAGGCGGAGGTTGCAGTCAGTCGAGATTCTCCACACTGCACTCCAGCCTGAGTGACAGAGCAAGACTCTGTTCTCAAAAAATTAAATTAAATTAAATTTAAATTTAAATGTGGACCAGATGCGGTGGCTCATGCCTGTAATCCCAACACTTTGGGAGGCCCAGGTGGCCAGATCATGAGGTCAGGAGTTCAAGACCAGCCTGGCCAACATGGTGAAACCCCCTCTCTACTAAAAATACAAAAATCAGCTGGGCTTGGTGGCAGGCGCCTGTAATCCCAGCTACTTGGGTGGCTGAGGCAAGAGAATCTCTTGAATATCTTTGGGAGGCAGAGGTTGCAGTGAGTCGAGATCTCCCGCTGCACTCCAGCCTGGGTGACAGAGCGAGGCTCTGTCTCAAAAACTAAACTAAAATAAAAATAAAAATAAAAATGTCCAGCCTGGCCAATATAGTGAAACCCCATCTCTACTAAAAATACAAAAATGAGTTGGGCGTACTGGCAGGTGCCTGTAATCCCAGCTACTTGGGAGGCTGAGGCAGGAGAATCACTTGAACCCAGGAGGCGGAGGTTGCAGTGAGCCAAGATCACACCATTGCACTGCAGCCCGGGCAACATTGTGAGACTCCGTCTAAATAAATAAATAAATAAGTAAACAAACAATAAAATAAAAATGTGGGTCAGACAAAAACAGGACATGAGGCCAGGCGCAGCGGCTCACGCCTATAATCCCAGCACTTTGGGAGGCCGAGGCAGGCAGATCACGAGGTCAGGAGTTCAAGAGCAGCCTGGCCAACAGAGTGAAACCCTGTCTCTACTAAAAATACAAAAATTAGCCCGGTGTGGTATGCGCGCCTGTACTCCCAGCTTCTCGGGGGGCTGAGGCAGGAGAATCGCTTGAACCCAAGAGGCGGAGGTTGCAGTGAGCTGAGATGGCACCACTGCACTCCAGCCTAGGCGATGCAGCAAGACTCTCTCTCAAAAAACATAAATAAATAAAACAGGCCATGAGACAGATTTGGCCCATAGGTGTTAGTTTACTGATCCTTGTTCCAGTTTACTGATTCTCCCTGCAAATTTGACTAATCTACTATCAAATCCAGCCATTGCACTCTTAATTTTGGCTATTGTATTTTTTCAGGTCCACAATTTTTATTTTTATTTTTCATTTCTCTTGAGACAGAGTTGCGTTCAATAGAGCTAATAGCCCAGGGGAGTGCAGTGGTGCAATCTCGGCTGAGTGCAGCGTCGACTTCTCCAGCTCAAGTGATCCTTCTGCTTCCACCTCCCAGGTAGCTGGGACTATGGGCACATGCCACCACACCTGGCTAATCATTTTTAAATTTGTAGCAGACACAAGGTCTCGCTATGTTGCCCAGGCTGATCTCAAACTACTGGGCTCAAGTGATCCTCCCACCTCAGCCTCCTAAAATGCTGGGATTACAGGCATGAACTACCACGCTCAGCCTATTTGGTTCTTTTTAATAGCTGCCAGTTTTCTCCTAAAATTCGTAATTCTTCCTTTTATCTCCATGAACATAGGAAGAATAATTAAAATATGTGTCTCATAATTCTAATATTTGTAGCCAGTGTGAGTCTTTTTCTATTTTCTATAACTTCTGCTGTTTTTAATTTATGGCATCTTTCCTTCTTTTGTATCTCATTATTTCTCATTGGATGCTGGACGTTGTATTTGCAAAACTGTAGAAGTAATTTGATGCATGGATGTTCTCTTCCTCCAGAGATTTATGCTTGCTTCAGTATGGTGTCTGGGCACGCCAGCAGTTTGGAAAGTACAGCAGCACTAACACACTGGGATTTGCTTAATCCAAGTTCAGTGATTGAGATGATTCCAGGCTGAGCTGTAGCCCCTTGGGTACATCTATTTCTGGTTATAAGATGTAGATCTTGGCCGGGTGCGGTGGCTCAAGCCTGTAATCCCAGCACTTTGGGAGGCCAAGGCAGGTGGATCACGAGGTCAGGAGATCGAGACCATTCTGGCTAACACGGTGAAACCCCGTCTCTACTAAAAATACAAAAAATTAGCCTGGCGTGGTGGCGGGCGCCTGTAATCCCAGCTACTCAGGAGGCTGAAGCAGGAGAATGGCGTGAACCCGGGAGGCGGAGCTTGCAGTGAGGTAAGATTGCGCCACTGCACTCCAGCCTGGGCGACAGAGCAAGATTCCATCTCAAAAAAAAAAAAAAAAAAAAAAGATGTAGATCTCCTTGGGGATAAAGACTCAAACCTCCCCTATTTCCTGGACGGGTTCCTTAGCGTGACCAGCCTGTGAAAAGTGCTACTCGGCCTTTGCACTTCTCAGCTTCTCTGCTGGAAGTAGGATAAATGCCCAAGGGAAAAGCAACTACCGGGCTACCTTCTTCTCCTAGATCCTGGGCAGGAAGATCTAGTTAGCTCTCGAATGCCTTCACACAGACTTTGTCTATTTCAGCCAACTTTTCTACTTGCACTAAAGTCATGTACTTGGGCCAAATCACCTAGTCCACCATTCCAGAAGTGGGGGTTCAGAGAGAAAATTCTCTATGCAAAGGAAACTGAATCTTATCATTGAAAGAGATATTTGAAAAGAGGCTTATATTGTCCTTCAAAAATCCTAAATGAGATAGATCATGCAAACAAAGAAAACCCACCAACACATGCTTGTTATTTTGGTTTAAATTTCCTACTATAGTATATTTCAATATACAACAATTGCTGGAATCTTTAAAAAAAAAAACATTTCTAGGTTACTATTAATTATCTATCTTGTAATGTACTCTAAAATCAATAAAATTGACTGCATAATTTGAGGTCCTTGTGGAAAAATTAAAACAAATGAAAATACATTCCTTTGTGAAACTTAATTTTGAACTGTAATTTTAATAGATTCTTGAATTTTAAAATATTAAAGATTCTTGATTAAAAAACAAAGATTCCATATTAAAGACCATTTTTGTGTACTCTGGTCTTGCTATACTGCCAGGGCAGGTTTGGCTTCATAAAGTCCTTTTCTCTGTGCACAAGTAAAGTGGGCTGTTCTAAGGATATAACAAAACTTTTTTAAAATGTTATACTCTATTTTTTTCTTTTCTTTCTTTTTTGAGACCGAATCTCACTCTGGTACCCAGGCTGGAGTGCAGTGGCGCGATCTTGGCTCATTGCAACCTCCACCTCCCAGGTTCGAGCGACTCTCCTGCCTCAGCCTCCCAAGTAGCTGGGATCACAGGTGTGTGCCACCATGCCTGGCTGATTTTGTATTTTTAATAGAGACGGGGTTTCTCCATGTCAGTCAGGCTGGTCTCCAACTCCTTACCTCAGGTGATCCACCTGCCTTGGCCTCCCAAAGTGCTGGGATTACAGGCGTGAGCCACTGTGCCTGGCCAAAATGTTATACTCTCTAATATTGCTGGGAGAAAAAAAGAAACGCTTACGTTCACTCCCAAATCCAGGTGAGGCCCTGATAGGGAGCAGTGTTTACCATGCAGTTCTTGGGCACTCTCCAGCAAGGGCACCCCCAGGACGTGGGAAGGAAGCCGCACGGTTTTGGCCCAGCAACTGCTTACTCTGCCTACTACCCTGCAGTTGTGTCTTTGAGGAAGACATAACAACTGTGGCCTTCATCATCATTGGCTGAAAGAAAATCTCTTTGTTTACAAAACTAAAGGCTAAGATAGAAGCTGTTACTTAAGGTCAGTGACCTCTTTCTCCTGGCCTCACTCAATGATTGAAAGGAGGATTATGGAAGGCGAACCATGCCAATCTTCAGGGGAACAATTTCCAGCCCTGTGACCATCACCTGTCTGCCTTCATCTCCACTACCTATTGTCTCTGAATCTGATATACTGGCCAAAGTGGGTGAGTATGGTTATTGCCAGGTAGCTGATTTTTTTTCTTTTCTTTTTTTTTTTTTTTTCAGTCACAGTTTCGCTCTTTTTGCCCAGGCTAGAGTACAATGGCGCAATCTCGGCTCACCGAAACCTCCACCTCCCGGGTTCAAGCAATTCTCCTGCCTCAGCCTCCCGAGTAGCTGGGATTACAGGCATGCGCCACCACGCCCAGCTAATTTTGTATTTTTAGTAGGAACGGAGTTTCTCCATGTTGGTCAGGCTGGTCTTGAACTCCCAAGCTCAGGTAATCTGCCCATCTCGGCCTCCCAAAGTGCTGGGATTACAGGCGTGAGCCACTATGCCTGGCTGCTAGGTAACTGGTTTGCTAAGCCTCTCTTGTCTGATCTTATGATTTTCCCTCAGCTGGGCGTTCTTTCTTCTGGTCTATATTTCTCTGATCATTTTAAGATGAGCAGAAGTTTTCTAAAAACTTCCCCCTTCCCCAGCATCTATCTGATAGGTCATACCATCTGCCATGTGACACACACTGTCCTGTGTCTAGGTGAAGTGGATTTGCAGACACCACTCTGGTAGACAAGAAGAAGTGAAGACCTGAAGCACTGTTCCAAATATATGCTTTCCTTTTTTAGTACTACTTAGAGTCTGTTTTTTTCCCTTTTAAAGGTAAATTTATATACAGTAAAATTCACTCTTTTTAGTGTACAGTTCTGTGAGTCTGATAAATTCATACAGTCATGAAATTACTACCATAATTGAAACATAGAAGAGTCTCAAAACCCCAAAAATACCCTCAGACCCCATTCTAATCAACCCCTCCCCCATTCCCAGCCTTTGACAAGTACTTATCTGTTTACTGGCCCAGTATTTTTGCCGTTTCCAGACTGTCATATAAATAGAATCATAGAGTATGTAGATTTTTGTGTCTGGGTTTCTTCATTTAGCGTAATATATTTGAGATCCCTCCAGGTTTTTTTTTTTTTTTTTTTTGAGACGGAGTCTCGCTCTGTCACCCAGGCTGGAGTGCAGTGGTGTGATCTCGGCTCACTACAACCTCCATCTCACAGGTTTAAGCAGTTCTCCCACCTCAGCCTCAGGAGTAGCTGGGATTATAGGTGCCCACCACCTCGCCCGGATAATTTTTGTATTTTTATTTTATTTTATTTTATTTATTTATTTTTTCTGAGATGGAGTTTCATGCTTGTTGCCCAGGCTGGAGTGCAATGGCACAATCTCGGGTCACTGCAACCTCTACCTCCCGGGTTAAAGCGATTCTCCTAGCTCAGCCTCCCAAGTAGCTGGGATTATAGGCATGCGCCACCACCCCCACTAATTCTTTGTATTTAGTAGAGACGGGGTTTCACCGTCTTGGTCAGGCTGGTCTCAAACTCCTGACCTCAGGTGATCCACCTGCCTCAGCCTCCCAATGTGCTGGAATTACAGGCATGAGCCAATGCACCCAGACCTAATTTTTGTATTTCTAGTAGAGTCGGGGTTTCGCAATGATGGCCAGGCTGGTCTCGAACTCCTGACCTCAAGTGATCCATCTGCTTCAGCCTCCCAAAGTGCTGGGATTACAGGTGTGAGCCACCACTCCTGGTGTCCTCCAGGTTTTTGCATGTATCAGTACTTCGTTTCTTTTTCATTGCTGAATAGTGTTCTATTATACTGATGTACCTCAATTTGTATAAACACTCACCCACTGAGAGACATTTGGGTTGTTTTTAATTTTTATCAATTATGAATAAAGCCCAAGTTTATTAATGAACAGGTTTTCGTGTGAACATAAAATTTCATTTCTCTGTGGTAAATAACCAGGAATGATATTGCTGGGTCCTATAGAAAGTATATGCTTAATCTTATCAGAAACTAACAAACCATATTCCATTGTGGCTATATCATTTTGCATTTCCATGATCAAATTAGGGAGAGTTCCAGTTGCTCCTCATCCTCACCAGCATTTGGCACTGTCATTATTGTTTTTGGGGTTTTTTTGTTTTTTTTTTTTTTCCTTTTTTTTGAGATGGAGTCTCGCTCTGTCACCCAGGGTGGAGTGCAGTGGTGCGATCTCAGCTCACTGCAACCTCTGCCTCCAGGGTTCAAGGGATTCTTCTGCCTCAGCCTCCTTAGTAGCTGAGACTACAGGCATGCACCACCACACCTGGCTAATTTTTGTCTTTTTAGTAGAGATGGGGTTTCACCATATTGGCCAGGCTAGTCTCGAACTCCTGACCTCATGATCCGCCTACCTCAGCCTCCCAAAGTACTGGGATTACAGGTGTAAGCCACCACACCCAGCCCATTATTGTTTTAAATGTTATCTATTATAATAGGAGTGTAGTGGCATTTCACTGTGGGTTTCATGTAAATTTCCCTAATAACTAATGATGCTGAACTTCTTTCCATGTGCTTATTTATCATCAATATATCTTCTTTAATGAAGTGTCTCTTCAAATTCTTAGCCATTTATTAGCTGGGGTGTTTGTTTTCATATTATTGAGTCTTGAATATTCTTTTTTTAATTGAGAAACAACTCATATACCATAAAATTCACCCTTTTAATATACAATTCGGTGGTTTTTAGTATATTCACAAAGTTGTGCAGCTATCCCCATTGTCTAATGTTAGAACATTTTTACACCACAACAAGAAACCCCTTGTCCATTAGCAGTCACAACTCCCCTTTCCCCAGGCCCTGACAACAACTAATCTAATTTCTGCCTGTATAGATTTGCCTATTCTGGACATTATGTATAAATTGAATCATATAGTATGTAACCTGTTGTGTCTGACTTCAGTCAGTATAGCATTTTCACAGTTCACACAGGTTGTAGCACGTATCAGTGCAGCTTTCTTCTTTTTTCTTTGGCGGGAGGCGGGGACGGGTCTTGCTCTGTCAACCAGGCTGGAGTGCAGTGGCGTGATCTCGGCTCACTGCAACCTCAAAAGTATATACATATATATATATATATTCCATTATATGGATATATCCCATTTTATGTATCCATTCATATGTTAATGGATATTTGGGTTGTTTCCACTTTTTAACTATAATGAAGAATGCTGCTAGTAAACCACTATGGCACATGTATACCTATGTAATAAACCTACACGTTCTGCACATGTATCCTAGAACTTAAAGTATAATTAAAACAAAAAAAGAATGCTGCTATAAACATTCATGTACAAGTTTTTGTGTGGACATATGTTTTTATTTCTCTTGTGTATACACCCAGGAGTGAAATTTCTGAGTCATATGATAACTCTATGTTCAACTCTTTGAGAATTGCCCGACTGTTTTCCACAGCTGCTGCACCATTTTACATCTCACCAGCAATGTATAGAGGTTTTAATTTTATCACCATCATTGCTAACATTCGTTATTGTTTGTCTTTGTTATTATAGACATCCCAGTAAATGTAAAGTGACATCTCACTGTGGTTTTGAGATGGACTTCCCTAATAACTAATGATGTTGAGTATTTTTTTGTGTACTTATTGGCCATTTGTATACCTTTTTTAAATGTCTACTCAAGTCCTTTTTTCACTTTATTAGTTGTGTTGTTTTTATTGTTTAGGTTTAAGAGTTTTTTATAGGCTGGTGCTATGGCTCATGCTGTAATCCCAGCACTTTGGGAGGCCAAGGCAGGAGGCTCACTTGAGCCCATATGTTTGAGACCAGCCTGGGCAACGTAGTAAGACCCTGTCTCTACAAAAAAAATTTTTTTTTAATTAGCTGGGTGTGGTGGTTTGTGACTGTAGTTCAAGGTACTTTGAAGATTGAGGCAGGAGGTTTGTTTGATCCCAGGAGGTTGAGGCTGCAGTGAATTGAGATCACAATGCATCCCAGACTGGATGGCAGAGTGAGACTTTGTCTCCAAAAAAAAAAAAAAAAAAGAGTTTTTTTATATATTCTGGATACAAGTCCCTTATCAGATGTGTGATTATCAGATACATAATTTTCCCATTCTATGGGTTGTCTTTTTAATTTCTCAATGGTGTCCTTTGAAGCATAGAAGTTTTACGTTTTGATGTAACCTAATTTATCTATTTTTTCTTTTGTTGCTTGTTCTTTTTGTGTCATTTTTAAAACCACTGCCTAATCCAAGCACATGAAGATTTATGCCTATGTCTGTTGCCAGCAGTTTTATAGTTTTCTCGCTTACATTTAGGTCTTTGATCTATTCATTGCTTTTCGTATATTGAACTGACCTCGCAATCTGGGATGAATCCTTTGTGTGCGTGTGTTTGTTTATTTGTTTTGCTTTCTGACACAGGAAAATCCAGGCTCATCTTGAACTTTCCTAGTCCTAGATCTGGAATCCATTCTCTCTCCAAGAAGCCCTGGTTCCTTTTAGTGGGGAACGGTATTCAGAAACTAAGATGCAGATATTAATTGTTCTCATTGCTGTTGAGGGCAGGGGCATGGATTCTAGACCCTTATAGTATAAAACCAGGGGTCAGCTAACTATGGCCCTTAAGCCAAATCCATTCTATTGCTCGCTCTTTTGTAAATAAAGCTTTTTTGTTTGTTTTGTTTTGTTTTTTAGACGGAGTCTCACTCTGTCGCTAGACTGGAGTGCAGTGGTGCTCTCTCGGCTCACTGCAATCTCCGCCTCCCGGGTCCAAGCGATTCTCCTGCCTCAGTCTCTTGAGTAGCTGGGATTACAGGCGCACGCCACCGCACCCAGCTAATTTTTGTATTTTTAGTGGAAACGGGATTTCACCATGTTGGCCAGGATGGTCTCGATCTGCTGACCTCGTGATCTGCCTGCCTCAGCTTCCCAAAGTGCTGGGATTACAAGTGTGAGCCACCACACCTGGCTGAAAGCCTTGATTCTTAATATGAACATAGTTACATATATTGTTTTAGCCTATAATACATAAAAACAGTTTCAAAATTACAACATCACTATTACTTCAATAATAAACTTACTGAAGAAAATTTAAGATGTATTTGTATTTTCCATGTCTTTATAATATATTCCACGTAGAATATACAGTCAGAGTACTGTGCACAAGTCACTTAAAATAACTCTTTTTTCCTCTGGGTAATGTTACTGATTTGATATACAGTTAGGTTCATTTGTTTCACTTTATTTTAATTTTGGAGTTTGCTTTATATTCCTTTTTATATTAATATAATTTTGAAATATGCAAAACACAATCCTAATGGAGGATTTTAACAGGCCTATTAGAAGCTAATAAATAAGACTAGAAAGTATATAGAAGAATTGGACAATGCAATTAACAAGCTTGAGAAAGCTGACTACCAAGCTCATTTTATGCTGTTAATACAATCTTGATACCAATAACAAAAAAGGAGAGTACAGGAAAAGAAAAGTATGGGCCAATCACTGTTACAAAGACAGGTACACAAAAAGAAAATTAGCAAACCAGCCGGGGCAGTGGCTCACACCTGTAATCCCAATACTTTGGGAGGCCAAGGCGGGTGGATCACCTGAGGTCAGGAGTTTGAGACCAGCCTGGCCAACATGGTGAATACCTGTCTCTACGGAAAAAAAAAAAAAAAAAATAGCTGGGTGTTGTGGCATCCACCTGTAACCCCAGCTACTAGGGAGAATGAGGCAGGAGAATCGCTTGAACCCGGGAGACGGAAGTTGTAGTGAGTCAAGATCATGCCATTGCACTCCAGCCTGGGCAACAGGAGTGAAACTCCATCTCAAAAAAAGAAAATTAGCAAACCAAATCCAGTAGGATGTGCATAGTTAGATAAACAGATATTTGATAGATTAATGGATAGACAGATACATCAAGAGGCAGTATGAGATGGAAGGTGGGGCAGGAGACTCTGAAGTCAGAACGCCTACCTTTGTATCTCAGGTTCACCAATTATAATCTGTATAAACTTGAGCAAGTCAGTTAATCTATCTTTGCCTTAGTTTCCTCATCTGCAAAATAGTCATAATAATAGTACCTACCTTATAGTTTTGTTGTGAGGCATTGATCAGTTAATATATGTAAACACTTAACATGGTCAATGTTATAGAAGTGTTGGCTGCTATTATTTGTGCTGTTTTTATTATTGAAGGACATCCTATCCATAGAGTGGCCATGGCTCATGGTCCCTCCACCAAGTTAACCAAACTCAAGGCCATCTGTCCTCCAGATGGCCAAGTCTGCCCAAGACTTCTGAGATCAGATGAGATCGGGCATGTTCAGGGTGGCATGGCTGTAAACTGCCCAAGACTTCTGATATCAACTTCAGGGGAGTTTGCCCTTCTGCCAAGTCAGTGGAAATTGTCCTACAAGACTGCTCTCGTATCAGACCTCAGCTGCAAGTTTGGGGTTTCCCAGAGCCACTCTCACTTCAGAACAACTGGCTACAAATTCTGGGGTCCCCACAGACCCCCTCAGGTTCAATAATTTGCTAGAAGGGCTGATAGAACTCTAGAGGAAAGTACTCAGCATAGCATCACTGTCTTACAGTAGTGAAAGGATAGTAATGAGAGCCAGCCAAAGGAAGAGATGCACAGGGTGAAATCTGGGATAGTCTCAAACACTGAGCTTCTGTCATCCTCAGGGACGTGTCACCCTCTCAGCATCAAAGTGTGACAATACTCAAAAAATACTGCCATGGCCGGGCGTGGTGGCTCACGCCAGTAATCCCAGCACTTTGGGAGGCCGAGGCGGGTGGATCACGAGGTCAAGAGCTCGAGACCATCCTGGCTAACATGGTGAAACCCCGTCTTTACTAAAAATACAAAAAAAAAAAAATTAGCCGGGCGTGGTGGCAGGTGCCTGTAGTCCCAGCTATTCAGGAGGCTGAGGCAGGAGAATGGCGTGAACCCGGGAGGCGGAGCTTGCAGTGAGCTGAGATGTGCCACTGCACTCCAGCCTGGGCAACAGAGCGAGACTCTGTCTCAAAAAAAAAAAAAAAAATACTGCCAACCAGGGAAGCTCACCTGAGCCTTTGGTGTCCAAAGTTTTTATTGAGACTCTATCACACACTGCCCATGTGGCCAATCTTTAGACTCCAGCCCTTCCCAAAGATCAGGATGAGTTTGGTTTCCGGTTCTTCTGGAGGTCAGAACTGGTATGGCGTGGCTCAAAGCCCCCATCATAAATCACACGGTTAGATCATAGCCAAAGCCCCAGGGCAAACAAAGACATTCCTATCAGGCTGGACATTCCAGAGGCCTAGAAATCAACTCCCAGTAGCTGAGGGCAAAGGCTAAACTGCTCTTTGAGTAAAGTTAATTCTTCACTACAAGGCTCCCAAATCCTTTTTAGCCTTACTCACACTTCCTTACCTCCTGTGGTAGATGGGCATAGTAATGGTCCCCTATAAATCACATCTCCCTACTGCCTAGCCATTACACTTTGCAATGAGATGTTGCCATGCCTCCCAGCAAAAGGTAACATCTGTTTCTCCACCCCTTTGAATCTAAGTTAGCCATGTGACTTGTTTTGACCAATAGAAGGTATTGAAAGTAGCACTGTGCAACCGCAGAGACTAAACCTTGAGAGCCTATTCAGTTTTCACCTTTCTTCTCTTAGAAACCTACCTTGAGACCACCATGCTGATAAGAAGCTGGGTCAACTCCCAGAGTAAGACAGGCCCTGTAAAGGAGAACCAAGTTATACCACTCAACAGCCAGCACCAACGCCTTTGATATTTGAGTGAAGCCATCTTTCCCCAGTCAGTCTTCTAGCCGACTGCAATCACATGAATGATCCCACGCCAAACCTACGGAAGAGCCGCCCTGCCAACCTACAGAATCATGAGACATAACAAACTGTTGTTTTAAGCCACTAGGTATTAAAATAATTTGTCACACAGCAATAGATAATTGATAACTTATAATGAATTGGTGTTTCTGTGGGAAAATGTGAGTGAGTCTATTCCTTTCAACTCTGAAAACTAAAAAACTGAAATTGTTTCAGACTTTTAATTGTAAGGAAGAGCCCTGAGTGGAATACCATTGTGCATGAAGTTTAGTCTGCGTTTTTAGTTACCTCCTTGTGAAAACACCCTTGGTCAAGTAGCGTGGATATTTCTAGAACTTTTTCTACATACTTCCAAAAGAATTTCCAGACATTATACTGAATCACATTCTTCTTTTTTTGAGATGGAGTCTTGCTCTGTCACCCAGGCTGGAGTGCAATGTTGCGATCTCAGTTCAAGTGATTCTCCTGTCTCAGCCTCCCGAGTAGCTGGGATTACAGGTATGCACCAAAACGCCCGGCTAATTTTTTTGTATTTTTAGTAGAGACGGGGTTTCACCAGCTGGCCATGCTGATCTCGAACTCCTGACCTCAGGTCATCCACCCGCCTCGGCCTCCCAAACAGCTAGGATTACAGGCGTGAGCCACCATGCCCAGCCTGAATCACATTCTCACCGGTGGTGTATGAGGGACATAAGGGTATGTAACAGGCTTGACGTAAATATATAACAGACAAATGATGGGAACTCCCCCATAGAAGGCAGAATGCCAAAACCCTACTTCTTGAAATCTGCCTCACCCACTTGTAGGGCCAGCCCTGATGACACCAGGAAGCTGAACAGATGGCAGGCTTCAGCTGAGTGCTCCAGCCAATGCCCTGTGTCCAGAAGGCAATGTAGTATAATGGTTAGGAGAGAAGGTTCTGGAGTCAGTCTGCCTTAGTTTAAATACTGGCTCTATCTCATACCAAGCATGACCCACTTGAAGCTTCTTAACCTCTCTAAGCCTCAATTTGCTCATCTCTAAAATGGGAGGCTGGGAGTAGTGGCTCACGCTTATAATCCCAGCAATTTGGGAGGCCAAGGTGGATGGATCACCTGAGGTCAGGAATTCCAGAACAGCCTGGCCAACGTGGTGAAACCCCATCTCTACTAAAAATACAAAAATTAGCCAGGCGTGGTGGTGCACCCTGTAAGCCCCGCTACTTGGGAGGCTGAGGCAGGAGAATCGGTTGAACCCAGGAGGTGGAGGTTGCAGTGAGCAGAGATCACGCCATTGCACTCCATCCTAGGCAACAAGAGTGAAACTCTGTCTAACAAAGTAAATAAAATAAAATAAAAGTAAAGTAAAATGGGAATAATATTAGTATTCACCTCATAGACTTGTGAGGATTAAATGAAATAATACATGTCAATTGCTTAAAATACTGCATGGCACTCTGTAAGTGTTAGCTATCATTCTTATTCTCTATACTGTTTGTGAACTTGTCACTATATAGGCAGACCTTTAATGAGGACTATTTGCCTCTCTCCTGGTCATGAGGATGCCAGTAATGGACAAAAGGAGACATTTAAGAAGCCTCACTGGGCCAGGCGCGGTGGCTCACGCCTGTAATCCCAGCACTTTGGGAGGCCAAGGAGGGCAGATTACCTGAGATTAGGAGTTCAAGACCAGCCTGGTCAACATGGTGAAACCCCATCTCTACTAAAAATACAAAAATTAGCCTGGTGTGGTGGTGCATGCCTGTAATCCCAGCTACTCGGGAGGCCAAGGCAGGAGAATTGCTTGAACCTGGGAGGTGGAGGTTGCAGTGAACTGAGATTGCGCCACTGCACTGTAGCCTGGGCAACAGAGCGAGACTCATCTCAAAAAAAAAAAAAAAAAAAGCCTCACTAATTTCAAAAGTCAGAGCCAAAAGGGTCCATAACCCTCCACGTGCTTCTCTTTGACTCAAGATGGTGTGTGGTCAGTGTACTCCCCCGGCTTGGGGGTAGGGTTGGGGGTGGGGGTAAGGCTGAGCATTTGGCTTGAATTACTCAGAAAAGGGAAGTCTGGTAAGGCAGATTACTCTATGGACGCCTGCTACAGCCTTTTCCTCCTTCGGTTAGGCGGCAGCATTTCCTTAATCACATGGCTTGAGAGATACTAACTCCCCATTAACTGTATGAACAAGGCCGCTTCTCAGTTTTTCCTCTTGCCACTCATGTCAGACCCTCAGTATTACAGTCATCAGCTCAGAGGGCCACACATTTCCACAGTTTCTTGCACTGAACTGGAGCTTTTAGGAGATAACAGAAAGTCAATTGGAGTCACTTGTGCAAAACAGGATTCATTGAAAGGACAGTGTGGGCCGCTCCTGGAATTAGGAGATTTGCTAAATAAACATGAGTGGCAAAATCAGGACAGCTCCAGGGACCTCACAGTTTGAAATGAAGTTCTTCAGAACCAGTAGGCTCTCCCTGCATTCTGTCCTCTGTGCTTCTCTCTGTGCGTCTGTGACATGTTCTCAAACCAACTTTTTCCCAGAGGCTGAGACAATCCTGGCAGCTCAGGGCCTCACATCCACAGTTTCACCACCCAGTAGGAAAGTGGCCTCTTTCCTTTGTTCTAATTAAAATTATCCTGAGGGCCAGGTGCAGTGGTTCACGCCTGTAATCCCACCACTTTGGGAGGCTGAGGCGGGCAGATCACCTGAGGTCAGGAGTTCGAGACCAGCCTGGCCAACATGGTGAAACCCCATCTCTACTAAAAATACAAAATTAGCTGGGCGAGGTGGCGGGCACCTGTAATCCCAGCTATTTGGGAGGCTGATGCAGGAGAATCACTTGAACCTGGGAGGCAGAGGTTGCTGTGAGCTGAGATCATGCCACTGCACTCCAGCCTGGGCAACAAGAGCGAAACTCCATCTCAAAAAAAAAAGAAAAAGAAAAAAAGAAAAGAAAAAACATAAATAAATAAAATAAAATTATCCCGGGAGAGGGAGGCCCGTCTCAGGTCTCAAGCTCATCCCTGACCTCATCCCTGCTCAAGTCCCATCACTAATGGCCACGGATCAAGCCAGCTTGGCAGGTGCCACTTCTGACCAATCACTGTGGCCAAGGAGATGGGGCCTGTAAGAAAATGACAATTCCTCTTAACACTGTGGTTAAAGGGACATCTCTTAGAAGAAAGCAGAGTCTTGTATCCAAAAGAAAGGAAGGATGTCAGGCAAAAGGAACAAATGATAACCCTACACTCTCATTAAAGACAAAAATTTAACCTTTATGACCACATACTGATCAACATGACTTCCACAGTCATTTCACATGAATATTCAAGATATAGCAGGTCCTGATTTAACTAACACATTAGGAAATGTTTTCACATAAGTAATGCTTCTAGATAACAGAACTTTATCCCCTTTAAGTGCCAAAGCATGTTTTTCTTAGTTCATTTTCTATAAAGTCTCTCTAATATATGGTAGAAACCATTTTTCCTACTTTTATAAAAAGAGTGTCCTGGCGGGGCACAGTGGCTCACGCCTATATAATCCCAGCACTTTGGGAGGCCGAGGTGGGTGGATCACCTGAGGTCGGGAGTTCAAGACCAGCCTGACCAACATGGAGAAACCCCGTCTCTACTAAAAGTACAAAATTAGCCGGGCATGGTGGCGTATGCTTGCAATCCCAGCTACTCGGGAGGCTGAGGCAAGAGAATCACTTGAACCCAGGAGGTGGAGGGTGCAGTGAGCCGAGATCATGCCATTGTACTCTAGCCTGGGCAACAAGAGCAAAACTCCATCTCAAAACCAAAAAATAAAAATAAAAAAATTTAAAAAAAGAAGAGTATCCTGAACCAAATTTAACTTTTACTTGTCCTGTTGGATATCAATGAAGTTCTCCTGGACTATTGAGGTATATAGAGCTATTTGGCCCAAGCCAAGGGCCCCAGGCTATACGTGTTTTCTTTTGTGTGTGTGTGTGTGTGTGTGTGTGTGTGTGTTTGAGAGATTGAGAGAGAGAGAGAGAGAGAGAGAGAGAGAGAGAGAGAGAGATGGAGTTTCACTCTATTTCCCAGGCTGGAGTGCTGTGGTGTCATCTTGGCTCACCGAAACCTCTACCTCCCAGGTTCAATCGATTATCCTGCCTTAGCCTCCAGAGAAGCTGGGACTACAGGCGCCCGCCATCATGCCCAGCTAATTTTTTGGTAGTTTTGGTAGAGACAGAGTTTCACCATGTTGGCCCGGCTGGTCTCAAACTCCTGACCTCAAGTGATCCACCCGCCTCGGCCTCCCAAAGTGCTGGGATTACAGGCATAAGCCACCGCTCCCTGCCCATGTTTTGATTTCTGATGTCAGTTTTAAGGTTTTGGTCTGGTATTCTCAGATGTTGTTTCCTACTGCTGTCACCGTGCCCCTCTCTAACAATTCCGCCCCTTAAACACCTCCCCACCTTGCTTGTTTGCTAATTCTCATCTACCAAGGATTGGGAAATCAGGTGACCAAAAATGTTACAATATTGTGTAAAATATTTACAACTTGAGAAACTAGAATTTACTGCTCTGTGAGGTCATAGCCTCTGAATGAAGGCTGGGAACTCGTCTATGAATAAATGAGGAGAACTCTTTAACACTTACCCAGATATTTCTAGGCACTTGTTATGTTCTTTCCTATGTTCACGCCTCAGTTCACAGATGTATTCTAGATGGTTGAGTTACCTAAAGTATAATTGTATACTGAGGTATTTCTTTACTTCTTTTCTTCATGTTGTCTCTTTGCTAGTTTATAATCTCTTCATTTTTAAGCATCCATTTGTCTGTGAATTCTCTCTCAGCTAACTATTTTAGGCCATTTCCAACAAGTCAAAAACCTGGACCCCCTTTAAATCAGTAAATGAATATGCGGGGGAGGGGGTGGAAATAGCATTAACAGTCACATTGACCCAGCAGCTTCCTGCCACATAAAGAGAAAATTAGAGAAGACGTTTTCAGTAGATAAATCACTATTAAAGACTGTGATTTCAAAATGAACAGTGGGCAGTGCTGGATCCTGGAAATTGATGAAAATACTTCATGGTGAGGAAGAAGGCATATAACAAAAACTGACATGGAATACATGGAATTGAGAAAAGATCTGAATTCAAACACACCGGATCTTGCTTTTACCGTAGATAATAAAAAGAGAAAAAAATCAGCCCACTTCTCTGCTGTTAAATGATAGATTGAAATGACCATAGCCTACATATCCGAGATAGAAAGACCCACTCCAGAAACTTAATCTCCAAAAAGAGCAAATCTGGCTCTGTTTCCGCATGGCTAAACAACAATCTTATTGGTCAATTCAGGGAAAAATAAAACTGATGCTATGGCAAAATTAAGCAGGTATTCCAGTTACTTTGGCTGCATAATAAGCCTTCCAAAAACTTAATGGTTTAAAAGACTGCCATGCATGGTGGCTCATGCCTGTAATCCCAGCACTTTGGGAGGCCGAGGCAGGTAAATCACCTGAGGTCAGCAGTTTGAGACCAGAATGGCCAACATGGTGAAACCCTGTCTCTACTAAAAAAACAAAAATTAGCTGGGTGTGGTGGCACGTGCCTGTAGTCCTAGCTACTCGGGAGGCTGAGGCAAGAGAATCGCTTGAACCTGAGAGGCAGAGGTTACAGTGATCCGAGATCGCGCCACTGCACTCCAGCCTAGGTGACAGAGTGAGACTCTGTCTCAAAAATAAAAAAAGAAAAGCAACATTTATTTTGCTCACAAATCTACAATCTGGGCAGGGCTCATCAGGGACAGCTCATCTTTGTGCCACTCTGTCGATGGGTGATTCCAAGGCTTGTTCTACTTGGCATTAGCAAAGGTGGCCCAAGGCTGGGGTCTGAAATCACCCAAGACTGGCCCACATGTCTGGCAGTTAAAGCTGGAAAGACTGAAACCACTGGTGGCTGGAATAATTGGAGCTCCTTGGGCATGTCTTGCTATCTCTGTGTGGTCCCTCCATGTGGCCTCTCCAGCATGGTGGCCTCTGGGTAGCCAGATGTCTTATAGGATGGCTCTGGGATCCCAAGGCAGGTGTCTCAAGAGAGCAAGAGGCTGGCAGAAGGTGCCACCTTTTATGATCCAGCATTAGCAATCACTCAATCACTCAATGTCACTTCCTGTATATTCTCTTCATTAGAACCAAGTCACCAAAGCCAACCCACATTCAAGGGCAGGGAATAGACTCCGCTTTGGTGGCTGTAGTGTCCAAGAGTTTGTGGGAATATTTTAAAACACCACAGTGGACAACAGGTATTGTTAGATCAAGCTTTTTTTTTTTTTTTTTTTGAAACAGAGTCTTGCTCTGTCAGCCAGGGTAGAGTGCAGTGGTGCGATCTCGGCTCACTACAACCTCTGCCTCCTGGTTTGAAGCAATTCTCCTGTCTCAGCCTCCTGAGTAGCTGGGATTACAAGCGTGCCACCACACCTGGCTAATTTTTATATTTTTAGTAGAACCGGGTTTCACCATGTTGTCCAGGCTGACCTCGAACTCCTGACCTCAGGTAATCTACTCACCTCAGCCTCCCAAAGTGCTAGGATTACAGGCGTGAGCCACTGCGCTCGGCCTAGATCAAGCTTCTTAATAGGGCCACTCCAGACCTTGTTTCATTCCCTCCTAATTATTCTAATGAGCCACTAACCCTCTCTGGCATCTTCCCAAATGCATCAAGTTGTGTGACTATGCTGACGAGGTGCTTATTTTTGGATGAACGTGAGACAGGAAGAAAAGGAAGAGAAGAGGTGACTGGGCTTAATTAGTGACTATACCTTCGCAGAGGCCTGGCAGTGAGGAAGCTCCCCTGAGAGCAACGTTGCCTTGTAGCAAGTTTGGGTTTCATCAGAAAAAGATCCCCAGAGCCAAGGACCAGGTAGAAGCCGCTGTGGTGACAACTTCAGAGAACCCAGCCTGACAGAGGAACTGAGAGAGCTCTGGGTCACAAAAACATGCCCCGGGGTCACCAAGTAGCCCTTGGTATTCAATTACATTAATGACATAGAAAATAAGGCTTTAAATAAGATTGCTCTAGAAATAAGAGCAATCATGATAAATGCTTTAAAGTCGTTAGTCATTTTGGGCTTTGTAAAGCGTAAATTCCACAAAAATTCCCTCATTTTCTGCTCTATTATGACAGAACTTCTGATTACTTCTCTCCTGAATGGCAACCGAGGTCATTGCCAAGTTCATTTTTAAGGAGGAAATTGGGACGGTTTTGGAAAAGATGACTTCCTATGTTGTTGAGGGAGGCTCGGATAGCTGCTTGCAATGGTGATTTTCATTGTTCAGGGTGAATTACTAGTTTTTTCATGAGTTCTCCCTGATACTGTAAGTAGAAGTAATTGCTCCTTTTTCCTCACTCTCATAGCACAATGATCACACCTTTATTTCACATTTGCTCTCTCCTGGGTGCCATTTTGGTTCGCTGTCTTTTCATATCCTTACCCTATTCCCCATCCTTACTCCACAATTGTAAACTTTGGAGCATTAAGAGCCATTTTGTTGAATTTTTATTTGCTAAAGCACTTAGCATGGTGCCTTGTGTGTATATTTTTGTTGAGGAGTGACTATATGAAAACATTGTATAGAAACCTCAACATAAAAAATGGGAAGACATATGAACATCACACTCATAAACATGAAAGATGTCTCTCCTAAACAGAGAAGACTAAGAAAAAAATACAACAAAAGCACATAATCTTGTTTATCTATGGTATGAAGAATTATTCAATATCACCATCTATCTATTTTGATGAGCATGTGCTTGGTGTATCTTAGTGGGCCTACATCAATATTTGCATCATTATCATCAGGAGAGAATAGATTTTTAATATTTTATAGCAATTTTATGACCATCTCATTTGAAAATTGCATAGATATTATGAGAGACTCATTGTTTTAATAAGCAAGATTTATGGAAGACACTTCTAGTACCAAATGAAGAGAAGCCTCATCATACTTTCCTTATAAATGACTTTTCATATTGCCAAGTCAATTATTATGGTTCTGAGACACTGAACCCAGAAAATCATTTCAGAGTCAGGAATGCTTGATTTGGAAGATAGGAAGCAAATGAATGTCTTTCCTTTGAATTATCATCCAAACCAAAAATAGACCAGCTATTAACTTTTGCAGAGAAGAGGACTCAAAGGCCAATGAAGTAAGACTAATTCTTTGCCTCATAGGCAGGAAGTTGATTGTCCAAGTAAAAAAGCAAATCGTGGGTTTCATGAGAGGGACAATACCACTCACTCCGTGAGCAGAAGATAGATAGTTTGGGTTTTTTGAGGTAATGGGGCACGGACAGCATGGCAGTGTAACCTTGAGCAGGAGGAATAAGAGCGGGCTTCCGTGGGCCTGGATCATGGTGATGGCCATTCTAGCTCAGTGCAAGTAGGACCACATTGCTTCCATCCCCCTCTCCAAGAGCCAACCTGCTTGCTCTCTGATTTTCCACACACAGAAATATTCTCACTCAACTACCATGCAAATAGAAGAATCCTACCTTCTAAAAGGGACAAATACTTTTGTTCAAGAATTAAGCACCTCTGGGAGAAAAGAAGAGGGACAAGCAGATGCCATTCCTCTCCATCCTTGTGAGATGGGCACTGAATCGATGGAAAGGGGAAACTGAGAAGATCATCCTGAATTTGAGTGTTTGTTCTGCATGTAATTTGCATTGGCCCCCCAACAGCTCCCGCAAAGAAGAACCAATGTTCATTATGGTAATGAATAAAACTCCCAGGTTCAACTGATTCTCCTGTCTCAGCCTCCTGAGTAGCTGGGATTAAAGGGGCCTGCCACCAAGCCCAACTAATTTTTGTATTTTTGTAGAGATGAGATTTCACCATGTTGGCCAGGCTGGTCTTGAACTCCCAATCTCGGGTGATCCGCCCCACCACGGCCTCCAAAAGTGCTAGGATTACAGGCGTGAGCCACCAGGCCTGGCCAAAGCCCTTATTTAGAGAAGCACTGGAGCTCAAGGCCTGTCCAGGTCAGCTGGAGGTGAGGGATATGACACAAGATACAAAAAGCATTTACCACAGCACCCTAGAGCAGCCTTAGCTGACCAAACACACCTAGCCCAGAATTGATTTGACCGACTAAGCTCACAATGGCATATAGTTGACATGCCCACTCTGGCTCTGCTGTTCCTTACAGAAGCCAAGGTTTGCCAACAAGGGGATTTCCCACCTGTTTTCCAAGGAAACTGTGCCCCATATATTCTTTTTGACCTTTGTGTCAGAGTTCCCTGAATCAGCAAATGTCAATTGGGCAATCTGGTTCCAACTTACTTATTTTCTCTTGCCTGTCTGCAATGTTTGGGGTAAACGAGATTTTCTTGTGAAATGTGTAAAGCCTTGTTATTCTTCCTTTGTTTACCCTGTCTAGACTGTAATTTCTTTACCAACAGGCTTACAATGACATCTGTCTTACTCATATCACTGTATCTCTGGTGCACAGGACAACACCTGCCTGCCACTTAGTAGTTTCTTAGTAAATATTGTTGAACGAATGAATGAATGAACACGTGAATGAGTGGAGAAATAATATTGTATCTCATTATGATCCTCTATTCACCATTTCTAGCGCCTTAAACATCCCTATGGCCTCTATCCATCCTACAGAATTCTTTTTTCCCTTTGATATTTTATTCCCGGTGTTTGGTCCAACCTCTGCCACATCACTCTTAAGACCTGAGTTCATAGTCAACCTACCTCTGGGAACTAAGAACTGGGGTGGAAGAGGATGTCAGTCAGAGGGTTATAAAGATTCAGGGATCACCTGAGGTCAGGAGTTTCAGACTGGCCTGGCCAACATGGTGAAACCCCGTCTCTACTAAAAATACAAAAATTAGCTGGGCGTGTTGGTGGGTGCCTGTAATCCCAGCTACTCGGGAGGCTGAGGCAAGAGAATCAATTGAACCTGGGAAGTGGAGTTTGCAGTGAGCCAAGATCATGCAACTGCACTGCAGCCTGGGTGACAGAATGAGACTCAGTCTCAAAAAAAAAAAAAAAAAAGACTCAGGGGATCGTGGCATTGAAGACCTTGAGGGAGAGACTGGTGAAGGGAGCTTTTGATGCCTGCCTAAGGATAACTCTGATGATGACGTACTTGATGGCAAAAGTAAAGGACTGTTTAGTCCCATCGTCTGGACCCTGTGAGTTTGTATGATGGTCTAAAACTTGAGATCCTCCTCTTTTTTTTTTTTTTTTTTTTTTACGGTATCTCGCTCTGTCACCAGGCTGGAGTGCAGTGGCACAATCTCAGCTCAGTGCAACCTGCAACTCCCTGCTTCAAGCGATTCTCCCGCCTCAGCCTCCCAAATAGTTGGGATTACAGGTGCCTGCCTCCCGGTAGCTGGGATTATAGGCACGTGCCACCATGCCCAGCTAATTTATTTATTTATTTTATTTAATTTTAATTTTTTTTTTTTTTTGAGACAGTTTCACTTTTTCGCCCAGGCTGGAGTGAAGTGGCATGATCTCGGCTCACTGCAACTTCCGCCCCCCAAGTTCAAGCGATTCTCTTGCCTCAGCCTCCAGAGTAGCTGGGATTACAGGCACGTGCCACTGCACCCCGCTAATTTTTGTATTTTTAGTAGAGACGGGATTTCACCATGTTGCCCAGGCTGGTCCCGAACTCTTGACCTCAGGTAATCTAAGTGCCTCAGCCTCCCAAAGTGCTAGGGTTACAGGCGTGAGCCACCATGCCTGGCCAATTTTTGTATTTTTAGTAGAGACAAGGTTTCACCATGTTGGCCAGGCTGGTCTCTATCTCCTGACCTCGTGATCCACCCGCCTCGGCCTCCCAAAGTGCTGGGATTACAGGTGTGAGCCACCGCACCTGGCCTGGAGATCCTCTTCTAAATCATACAATAGAAAATGACTCAAGAGATTATTTATTCAGTTCTCCCAAAGGTGGTATATAGCTAGCTCCATTCTAGAGAGATTGGAGAGAAATAAATTCATTACGCATGTGAAATAAAATTTCAACAAATTTAGTTTAAAGACCTAATTGGCTTTTATTAGTGATTCATGAATTGAGCAGCATCTCATCTAAATGATTTAGAGAAAGCACTCTGCGGAGCTGAGCAGAGGAAGTTGACTTTAGAGGCAGAAAATAGCTGAAGAGCGGAAACAGGAGACAAAAAGGGGATTGGTTCTTTCAAAGTTCTTTTCCTTATAGGGCCATAACAGAGGGGACTTCCTTATCATGCTGACTCAAGTAAATTAGGCCCCTTCTGATTGGTTGCCTTGAATCTCCTGGGTTTTTTTTGTGGGGGTTTTTTGTTTGTTTGTTTGTTTGTTTTGAAAACCAGTTCATTTTGGCCGGGCGCGGTGGCTCAAGCCTGTAATCCCAGCACTTTGGGAGGCCGAGACGGGCGGATCACGAGGTCAGGAGATCGAGACCATCCTGGCTAACACAATGAAACCCCGTCTCCACTAAAAATACAAAAAAATTAGCCGGGCGTGGTGGCGGCGCCTGTAGTCCCAGCTACTCGGGAGGCTGAGGCAGGAGAATGGCGGGAACCCGGGAGGCGGAGCTTGCAGTGAGCCGAGATCGCGCCACTGCACTCCAGCCTGGGCGACAGAGCGAGACTCCGCCTCAAAAAAAAAAAAAAAAAGAAAACCGGTTCATTTTAAAGTTCAATTTGACTATGTAGCATCTAGCAAGAGTAACTCCTACCTGGTTTGATCTGATCTGTTGGGCCTAGTGTAGGAGCTCAGTCCAAAACAATGACTTCCTCTAAATTTCATTTAGCACATACAGTAGATTCTGTATTAGTTGATATTCTCCAAAGAAACGGAACCAATAAGATATATATAAATATGTAAGGGAAGATTTAACATGGAAATTTGCTCATGTAATGATGGAGGCCAAGAAGTCCCACAATCTACTATCTGCAAGCTGGAGATCCATGAAAGCCGGTGGTGTAAGGCCTGAGAACCAAGGGAGCCAATGGTATAACCTCCAGTCTGAGGACAAAGGCCTGAGAACCAAGGTAGATGGGTGGTGCTGGTATAAGTTTCTGAGTCTGAAGTCCAAGAACCAGGAGCCCCAATGTCCAAAAGCAGGAGAAGATAATAGATGCTCTAGCTCAAAGAGAAAGAAAGAGAATTTTCCCTTCCTCCACCTTTTTGTTCTATTTAGGCCCTCAACAGAGGAGATGCTGCCCATTCACATTAGTAAAGGCAGATCTTTTTTTTTTTTTTTTTGAGACAGAGTCTCACTGTATCACCCAGGCTGGAGTGCAGTGGTGTGATCTTGGCTCACTGCAACCTCCGCCTCCCGGGTTCAAGTGATTCTTGTGCCTCAGCCTCCTGAATAGCAGAGATTACAGGTATACACCGCCACGCCCGGCTAATTTTTGTATTTTTAGTAGAGATGGGGTTTCATCATGTTGTCCAGGCTGGTCTTAAACTCCTGAGCTCAAGCCATCCGCCTGCCTCAGCCTCCCAAAGTGCTGGGATCACAGGCGTGAGCCACTGAGCCTGGCCTGGCAGATCTTCTTTATCTCAGTCTACCAATCCAAACACTAATCTCTTCCAGAAACACTCTCATAGACACACCCAAAAATCAGGTTTTTACCAGGTTTCTAGGCATTCCTTAGCCCAGTCAGGCTGACACATAAAATTAACCATTACAGATACCTTAGGGTTTGATTCTTACAGGACCCAAGCTGAGAAAGTCTGGTCTATACTAAGATTTTCTTTTTGGTAATAAACACTGCCTTCTTACCTTCCCAAATGTGACAGGCATAGCTAAGTTTATACATAAATCCAGGTGACCTGACTGAGATCACATAAGCCACACCACTTCCACTCCCCAGTGCTACATCATGACCATTTTGCCAGATCATGAACTTTTTTTTTTGAGACGGAGTTTCACTCTTGTTACCCAGGCTGCAGTGCAATGGAACAGTCTTGGTTCACCGCAACCTCCACCTCCTGGGTTCAAGCGATTCTCCTGCCTCAGCCTCCCAAGTAGCTGGGACTACAGGCATCCGCCACCACACCCAGCTAATTTTTGTATTTTTAGCAGAAGTGGGGTTTCACCATGTTGGCCAGGCTGGTCTTGAACTCCTGACCTCAGGTGATCCACCCGCCTCGGCCTCCCAAAGTGCTGGGATTACAGGCATGAGACACCGCACTCAGCCCATGAACTTTTCCAAAGCTCAGCCTTCAGTGGCTACAAACACTTCCTCACATGGTTGAACCAAAGTGCCTCCAACTATTTTCCTGCTGTTGGACATCCTTGCTGCCTCCAATTTTTCACAGTTTCTTTTTTCATTTTAATAAAAAATCCTGGGCCGGGCGCGGTGGCTCAAGCCTGTAATCCCAGCACTTTGGGAGGCCGAGGCGGGTGGATCACGAGGTCAGGAGATCAAGACCATCCTGGCTAACATGGTGAAACCCCGTCTCTACTAAAAATACAAAAAACTAGCCGGGCGTGGTGGCGGGCGCCTGTAGTCCCAGCTACTCGGAGGCTGAGGCAGGAGAATGGCGTGAACCTGGGAGGCGGAGCTTGCAGTGAGCCGAGATCGCGCCACTGCACTCCAGCCTGGGTGACACAGCGCGAGACTCCGTCTCAAAAAAAAAAAAAAAAAAAAAAAAAAAAAAAAAAAAAAAAAAAAAAAAAAAATCCTGGCAGCAGTGTGGAATTTGGAGCAGATGAAAGAGAGACTCAGGACCACTTAGCCAGCTATTGCAATGGCTCAGAATGAGGTCATGAGATCCTGAATCCAGATTGAAGCAAAAGGAATAAAATGGAATGGACCAAGCCAGATTTGCAAGAAAAAAAGACATTTTGGCACTTTGAGATATTCAGATGTCTGTTTTGCTCCACACCCACAACTTTCCAAATTTAGTTTTATGTCATGGTCACCTAACCAAGTTCTTAATTTGTTTTTTTTTAATGAATTAAACTTTTTAGAGCAGATTTGGGTTTACAGTAAAATTGAGCAAAAGGTACAGAGGTTTCTCACATATCCCCTGCCCCTGCACAAATAGAGCCTCCCCCATTATTAACATCCGTCACCAGAGTGGTACATTTGTTTCAAATGGTGAACCTACATTGGCACATCATTATCTCCCAAAGTCTATAGTTTACATTGGGTTTTGCTTTTGGTGCTGTACATTCTAAGAGTTTGGACAAATGTATAATGACATGTGCCCACCATTATAGTATCATACAGAGGAGTTTCATTGTCCTAAAAATCCTCTGTGCTCTGCCTTTTCATACTCCACCACCCCACCCCCAACCCCTGGCAACCACTGATCTTTTTACTGTCTCCATATTTTTGCCTTTTCCAGAATTGAATCATACAATTCCAGTTGGAATCATACACTTTGTAGCCTTTTCAGATTGGCTTCTTTCACTTAGCAATATGTATTTAAGTTTCCTCCGTGTCTTTTCATGGCTTGATAGCTCATTTCTTTTTAGAGCTGAATGATATTTCCTTGTATGGATGTACCATAATTTATTTATCCACTCACCTACTGAAGGACATTGTGGTGGCTTCCAGGTTTTGGCAATTATAAATAAAGCCGCCATAAATATTCATGTGCAGGTTTTTGTGTGCCCATATATTCTCTACTCCTTTGGTTAAACATCAAGCAGTACAATTGTTGGATCATATGGTAAAAGTATGTTCAGTTTTGTAAGAAACTGACAAACTGTCTTCCAAAGTGGCTGTACCATTTTGCATTCCCACCGGTAATGAATAAAAGTTTCTGTTGTTCCACATCCTTGCCAGCATTTGGTGTTATGAGTGTTCTAGATTTTGGCTATTCTAATAGGTACATAGTGGTGTCTTGTTGTTGCTTTAATTTGCATTTCCCTGATGTAATACAGTGTGGAGTATCTTTTCATATGCTTATTTGCCATTCTTAATTCTTTTTTTTTTTTTTTTTTAGACAGAGTCTCACTCTGTTGCCCAGACAGGAGTGCAGTGGCACAATCTCAGCTCACTGCAACCTCCGCCTCCCGGGTTCAAGCTATTCTTCTACCTCAGCCTCCCAAGTAGTTGGGATTACAGGCACGCACCACCACGCCCTGCTTATTTTTGTATTTTTAGTAGAGATAGGGTTTTGCCATTTTGGCCAGGCTGGTCCTGAACTCTTGATCTCACGTCATCCACCCACCTTGGCCTCCCAAAGTGCTGGGATTATAGGCATAAGCCACAGCGCCCAGCCCCATTGTTAATTTTTAAAAACTTGCCTCTTGAAACTAAACAGGGCACTCTTCCATGCAATTGTTTCTTCTCGATTTTCCTCCTGAACAAACAGTGACCCTTGAATGGTGTTTGCTGTCAGTGGTTCTGCCCATTGGACTATCCGGAGTGAAGAAAAGATCTGAAGGCAGCTGACCCTTTGGGGATCCTTTACCCTTGGGTGTCTGCTCTGAGGACAAGTGGCAGGTATACTTCTGTTGGAAACAAAGGGTTCCTGTTTCTCGCAGAATTTTTCACATTAAATTGAAGAAAAAAATTTAACGGTCTTAGAATTTTATGATTTTTCTATACAGAAGGGCATCACTCTTACCAATACAGAACCTAAAAGCTTAGGTCTCTAACTGTTTTCCTTAAGAGAATATCTTCAGATCTCAGAGCTAAGAGTCAAGAGTCTGGATTGGGGATATGTTTATTTGCTTTTTCTCTAATACCAATGTTTCTAAATTCAAATTCAGAGGTGCTGATTCCTAATATTTTGGAGATATATATATTTATCTCAAAGTAAAGACACTTGCCTGCATTGGATGCCTAGGCAAGATTCTAAAATGTGCCTTAACACCTTGCCAAGCAAATAACACAAGCCTCATAGTAAATTCAGAAATCTGCTTTGCTCTCTTTCGGGTGAATGCTTCAGTCAAAACAGATTGCTTTTTTTGAGCATTCTAGAGTTTGGTTGCCATCAGTTTCTCTTTTAGTTCTTCAGTCTTGAGACCCTCCCTCAAAGTAATAGCCTTATAATGAAAAGGAAAAACAATTATTCCATACCTCCAGTTGCTTATTTTTCTGTTAATTGTATTGCCTTCCTTCCAGGGGGGATTTCATAAAAATCAATTGTCCCTGCCGGGTGCAGTGGCTCACGCCTATAATCCTAGCACATTGGGAGTCCGAGGCAGTCGGATAACCTGAGGTCAGGAGTTCAAGACCAACCAGGCCAACATGGTGAAACCCTGTCTCTACTAGAAATACAAAAATTAGTCGGGTGTGGTGGCGCTTGCCTGTAATCCCAGCTATTTGTGGGTGGGCTGAGGCAGGAGAATCACTGAAACCTGGGAGGCAGAGGTTGCAGTGAGCCGAGATCGTGCCACTGCACTCCAGCCTGGGTGACAGAGCGAGACTCTGTCAAAAAAAAAAAAAAAAAATCAATTGTCCCTACTTTCAAGTGTTAGAGGCAACAAAGAATTCCCTCATTGGGTGAGTTCAGCTCTAAAAACATATCCAGCTACAAAGGTCTATGGCTTTTCAAGCCTACATTCAAGTTGTTTTGGAAATAGGTTTATTAATCAATAACGAAAGTAAATTCTGATTTTCCTTCTACGGCAGTCCTCCACTCCCTAAGTCAAGATGAACCGTTAGTTTCACACCAAAGCCACACTTAATATCTCAAGTCCAAGATGATCATCGCAAAGCAGAAACTAGGAAGACTGCTGAAGTAATGTGACAGAAACTTAGAACAGAGAAAATGGTAATAAGCCCCTTGATTAAGAAAAAAGGAAAACGATATAAAAATCAGAGGAGCAAACTGTGTAATGAAATCCAGACACTTTGTTTTTGTCAGTGAAGTAAAAACACAAGTAAATTTGGGGGAACATTAAATTCACCACCCAGGCCTACAGAGAACTACCGTCCAAATGTCAGCATATTTTGCTGTCTTACTTTTCCTGTATCACTGTGACATGGGATCCTTGAACACCCCATGCCTTTCAGCAGAGAAGCCCTTTAGTTCTGATTGGCACAAGCCTGTCATGTGGGAGGGTTGCCACCTGTTCCTGTTGTCCCCTTCATATCTTCCTCTCTTTCTTCTTCTTTTTCTTCTCCTTCTCCTTCTCCTTATTCTTCTTCTTCCTGTTTTTTTTTTTTTTTTTTTTTTTTTGCGAGATGGAGTATCACTCTGTTGCCCAGGCTGGAGTGCAGTGGCGCCATCTCGGCTTAGTGCAACCTCTGCCTCCTGGATTCAAGTGATTCTCCTGCCTCAGCCTCCCCAGCAGCTGGGACTACAGGTGCCCACCACGCGCGGCTAATTTTTGTATTTTTAGTAGAGACAGGGTTTCACCATATTGGCCAGGCTGGTCTCAAACTCCTGGCCTCAAGTGATCCGCCTGCCTTGGCCTCCCAAAGTGCTGGGATTACAGGCGTGAGCCACCGCGCCCGGCCTTTATCTTCCTCTCTCTGAATTCCTCGACTGGCAATTGCAATCCTGCAAAGCAGCATGGTCTAGTGAAAAGGGTAATGACATAAGAATTAGGAAACTTGTCCCAGCCCTCCCTGTGCTGAGAACCCACAGAGTCATCTCAAACATGTCACACACAGTGACTTTCCTCTTTAGTAAAATAAGGGATTTAGTCTAGATGATTCTATCTTTATTCCTCTCTCTTCCATATAGACATCACTCTGAATTTAGAACTCAGGATCAACGAAACAAATGAGATTCTGAGCTATTCAGAAGTGCTCTCTGTTGGAACTGAAGCTCTCATGGATAAGAGACAAGAATTTCTGCATCCAGTCTAAAGCACACATGCTGCACCTGGCAATGTGTTATAGCTCATTCTGGGAATGGGTCTGATGGAGTCCTGATGGGCCCGATATGTCACTTATCTGTAGAGTGATCAACCTATCGTGTTTGAGCCCTGGGTTGGGGCCCAAAGCTAACTAAGCCCTGTTTAATCCATCCTAATGATCTTAAAAGTTAGGGACAAGAGCCCCCATTGTGCTTCCAGTAGCCATAGCAGCTATCTAGGCCCCTTGGAAGTAGGCAAGAGACTCATGACCTATGGTGTTCCCTCTTGATTCTAGTAACATTCCCCAATATCATCCTTATCATAAGTAGCAGGAAACGTAAACAGAGCCATTTAATAATGGAAGTTGTCATTCACCAAGCGCTTACTCTGAGCTAGCAACATGCTGAGCACGTTTCGGGGCTTAATTCTCACAGCAGCCTCTTCAAGTCAGTACTATTATTATTCTCATAATACAGACGAGGAAACTGAGTGTAGCAAGGCTTATATAACTTCCCTAAGGTCATACAACTGGTAAGTGGCAAAGCTCAGATTCCAAACAGGGAACCTGATACCAGAGCCAATATTACAAAAAAATAACAAAAACAAACAAAAACCTTTTATTTTGACATAATTTCAAATTGCAAGAACAGTATCAAGAACTCCAGGCTGGGCACAGTGGCTCATGCCTGTAATCCCAGCACTTTGGGAGGCTGAGGGAGGCAGATCACTTGAGGTCAGGAGTTGAAGACCAGCCTGGCCAACATAGTGAAATCCCATCTCTACCAAAAATACAAAAGTTAGCTGGGCGTGGTGGCATATGCCTGTAGTCCCAGCTGCTTGGGAGGCTGAGGTAGGAGAATTGCTTGAACCTGGGAGGTGGAGGTTGCAGTAAGTCAAGATGGCGCCACTGGACTCCAGCCTGAGCGACAGAGCGAGACTCTGTCTCAAAAAAAAAAAAAAAAAAAAAAAAAAATCCATATATCCTGTACTCAGATTCTCCAAATGTTAGCATTTTACCTTAATTTGCTTTATCCTTCTCTTTGTATGTATATATTATATACTTATGTAATACATACGTACATACATATATATTTATGTGTGTAATATGTTACATACACACATGATATATATAATCTTTTTTTCTTGAACCATTTGAGAGTAGATTGCAGACAGGAAGCTTCTTTACTCCTAAACAATTCAGTATGTATTTCTTTTTTTTTTTTTTTTTTTTTTTTTGAGATGGAGTCTCGCTCTGTCACCCAGGCTGGAGTGCAGTGGCGTGATCTCGGCTCACTGCAAGCTCCGCCTCCCGGGTTCACGCCATTCTCCCGCCTCAGCCTCCCAAGTAGCTGAGACTACAGGCGCCCGCCACCACGCCCGGCTAGTTTTTTGTATTTTTAGTAGAGACGGGGTTTCACCATGTTAGCCAGGATAGTCTCGATCTCCTGACCTCGTGATCCACCCGCCTTGGCCTCCCAAAGTGCTGGGATTACAGGCTTGAGCCACCGCGCCCGGACTTCAGTATGTATTTCTTAAAAACAAAGACATTCTTTTACATGAACACAGTATAATTGTCACATTACTGTCAATGAACATTGAAATAATACCATTGTAAGATGTTTCGACCTTATTTAGATTCTGCCAATCCTTCCAATTAGGTCTGTTACAGGAAAAAAATATTCTGGCTCAGCTCAGGATCAAATCTGTGATCACACAATTGCATTCAATTGTCACATTACTTTAGTCTCTTTTAACTTTGAGTATTTCCTCAGTCTGTCTTTGTCCTTCGTGGTCTTGACAAGCAATTGTCAAGTTATTTTACAGAATATTCCTTCAATTTGGTTTGTCTGATGTTTCCTCCTGCTTAGACTCAGATTATCCATTTTTGGCAAGAGTGCCACAAATGTGATGTTGTCTCTCTGGGCAGCATACCAGGAGGCACCTGTCAGTTTATCCCATTACTGGCCATCTTAACTCTGATCACTTAGTTAAGGTCGCATATGCCAGTCTATATCCACCCTTTGCAATGAATCTGGGGCAGACAGAGCCCACGCCCTTAACCACTACTCTATAGAACTACCTCTAGGCAATCAGCACTGTGCTAGTCATTGAAGATACAAACAGCCTTGAAGGAATTCTCCCGACAGAGAGCTTACAATATTATTGGAAAGACAAGCATGCGATATATTACTTCAGCATCCATCCACAAATTGTCCTGTGAGTCCCACAGACAATTAGAGTTGGAGGAATTCAAGGATAGAAGTGACTTTTGAGGCCTAAGGGCTCCCACAGGAGCCGAGGTTGGGAAACTGCTCTTGTTAGGGAATTAGAAGGGAGGATGGGTTTTGCTTCTGGGCACACAGGGCTGTGCAGAGCCATAGGTGGGAAGGGACGGAAACAGCCTAGGCACTGTCTTAGGAGAGCCGGAACAGAGTCTCATTGTCTCATACAAGAAGACCTTGGCAGCCATTTTAGGGGGGTTGCTGGCAGCATGGACAGGGTGACCAAAAGAAAGCCAGAAGTCTTCATTCAAAGCCCCTTGGAAATCAGAGTGTGATGAGATACCAGGTTGAGTGGCCTGGACCCAGAGTAGCTCAGAGAAATCTGGCTGATTAACTCCCTAACTCCTGGGCTCTTATTTCACCAAGTCTTAACAGCACCAAGTGGCCCTGCCATACATGCTCTGAAGGATGTGTTCATGGTATTTCCAGTGCCAAGGCCAAAGATGTTTGGCAAGAGCAACAGTTTTTTGTGGAGGAATAAGGTGAACCAAAGTGGGAGAGATAAATGGGGAGTCATTGGGAAAGACTCACATGCTCCGTTAAGGAATTATTTGCACGATCTTAGCCTAGGGACTCTATCTTGTGTACATACAACAAAGTGACAGAGTGAAAGTTTGGAATTCCATGTCTGATTTCACCAGCTACTCCTAAACACCAATTAGAATCTTTTCAGAATACTATTTTCGCCTGCTTCTATAGTAAGAGGAACTGGCACTTCTCTGAAGTACCCTTTGCCTCTAATCTGGTTCAGAATTAAAGAGCTCTCATTAAACGGAGACCTCATTATATTCTGCTCTAATCTACAACACAATCATAATGCAGTGATTACCTTGAATTATTATTGCACATACTTCCACCCACTTATTATTATATGTCTCTATACTTTAATTATGTTTCAATGAATATAATTCCATACCCTTCAATACTTAAATAAAATTCCCTTTAAATATAACTGCGTGCCTATAATTCTCTGTAAATGTGAGTGCTTGCACTGCAAATAATAAAAATTAGTACTGCTCTGGAGGCTGAACGAACTAAGCCATGCCTGAAAGAAATCAGTTGGCATTTTAATGGAATTTTAAAACATCGAAATTTGTTACCACTTTATTTTTTCAAAAACACATTTTAAGAGGATGGTTTTTGTAGCTTTAACAAAAAACAAAAAACTTTGGAAGGAAACAGCAATTCTGTAGAGGCTTTTGTTGTCTACTAACAACTTCACTAGGGAATTCATTCCAATAGAGAATTGAATTTTTTTGTTTAACTGCAATGAGGTTTTTTTATTTTTTTTTTGTTGTTGTCGTTTATTTATTTACTTAATTGTGGCCATGCTTCTGGAAGAAATTTCTTGGACAGTTCTAAGGGTCAAAGTGAAATTTCAGAATCAATAACCAGGTAACTGGCATTAAGGCCTTCTACCTGCTCTACCCATCAGCACACACATTCTTATTACCCAGGAAAAAGAGTGGCATTAATGCTTATATTATTTCTGGCACGCACCCTTAGGAAGCCATATACTCCCTTATTTTTGCCAAGATATGTCTCAGAGGAGACTGTCTTCAGAGAATTGAATTCTGTCGTACTTACTAGTATAGCTGCAACACATGTATATGCTTTGGTTGGTATTTATTTCAAACATACGGTCAATAATATCTTGGACTTAAAAGTAATCATTGTGATAATTTATGAGCTCATGCCATGAGGCAATGCTCCCAAAGAACTAGAGAAATGGCAATCCTGCTCTTTCATTTCTAGTTTCTGATTTTAAAAGTAGCAGATGGCCGGGCGCGGTGGCCGATGCCTGTAATCCCAGCACTTTGGGAGGCAGATCACGAGGTCAGGAGTTTGAGACCAGCCTGGCCAATATGGTGAAACCCCGTCTCTACTAAAAATACAAAAATTAGCTGGGCGTGGTGGTGCCTGTAGTCTCAGCTACTCAGGAGAGGCAGAAGAATCGCTTGAACCCGGGAGGCGGAAGTTGCAGTGAGCCGAGACCGCGCCACTGCACTCCAGCCTGGGCGACAGAGCAAGACTCCTTCTCACGAAAAAAAAAAAAAAAAAAAAAAAAGAGGTAGCAGATGAGTTAGAGTCCTCAGGAACAGGTTTGTTAAGAGGAGAGAGAACTAAAACCAAAAGCCATTTTGATCATCTTTGATAGAGAGTAAACACAGAGTAGGTTTTATAATCCCTCAGGCTAGGTAAACCCTTCAAGTTTAATCTCAGTCCCCTATAGTGAACTATTCAAAACTCATTGTCCAGGAAGAGTGGCCTGCCATTATCACTGCTGGAAAGAATCAATGTTATTAAAATAACAATTCTTCCTGAAAAACATATTTACAAAGTTGGCCACACAAGTCTATGGAGTAAGTCAAGCCATTATATAAACTGGTTACTAAAGGTTTATCTCAAAAGAAGGGAAATAGGCCAGGAACACTCACACGTGTAATCCCAGCACTTTGGGAGGCCGAGACAGGCGTATCACCTGAGGTCGGAAGTTCGAGGCCAGCCTGGGCAATATGATGAAACTCCATCTCTACTAAAAATACAAAAAAAAAAAAAAAAAAAATTAGCCAGGCATGTTGGCAGGCGCCTGTAATCCCAGCTTCTCAGGAGGCTGAGGCAGGAGAATCGCTTGAACCCGGGAGGCAGTGGTTGCAGTGAGCCAAGATTGTGCCATTGTATTCCAGCCTGGGCAACAGAGTGAGACTCTGTCTCAAAAAAAAAAAAAAGAAGAAGAAGGCCGGGCACAGTGGCTCACGCCTGTAATCCCAGCACTTTGGGAGGCTGAGGCGGGCAGATCACAAGGTCAGGAGTTTGAGACCAGCCTGACCAACATGGTGAAACCCTGTCTCTACTAAAAATACAAAATGAGCTGGGCGTGGTGGCACACACCTGTAATCCCAGCTACTCGGGATGCTGAGGTAGGAGAATGGTTTGAACCTGGGCGACAGAGCGAGACTCTGTCTCAAAAACAAAAAAAAGAAGGTAAATGTAGCCTATGGTGACACAGTGGGTCAATCTCCCAGATACCATGTTTCCATGTTTGAGCATAGTTCTGTTTCCATGTTAACTCCTTAGCTACAGTTCCTTTTTCCTGGAAATTCTTCCAACTCATCTACCAATTTATCAAGGCAATTGAGCCTATGGCTTTTTTTCACTTCATTACCTTGACTTTTGCCTAAAGGGAAAAAAATACATAAAACCAATAATCATGGATCGTTGTAAAAATCAAAGGCAAGGATTACCACTTCCGGCATGACAATGTAAAGCGCCCTGCAGTCCCTTTCACAGAGAATAATAAGTGAAACATTATTTTTTAAAACAGCCTTTCAAAGACTCTGGAAATGGCCTTCAGGGCATACAGCAAATTTATTCAAGAAAACCTACTAAAACTCGGTAAGAGTTTGTGGTATTTAGACCAAGATCTGCTTCCCTCCACCGTCCCAGCTCAGCAAGATAGAAACTCCATTCCAGATTTCTACATTCAAGAATACAGGGTTCCTAGTTTCCCCACTCCCCAGCTCCTAGTCAGAGGGATAGCTGGGAGGGGTGGGATGTGAGAATTTTTCATCTTGTCCTCAGCTACCTCCAGCTGAGGCTATTCTGAATAAATGCAGCCAATATGTGTGGGTTTTCTTCCGCCAGCCCCTCTTTGTGCAATGGAAATTCTACCTTCAGTGCAACATTGCTGAGAATACTGAGGCCTCAATTGCCCTTGCCCCAGCTTATAAGGTAAAGGTTCCAGGTGGGGAGAGGCAAACTAAGGAGACCTCAAGCCACTGCCCTCCCATACCAAGTACTCAGATCCTAAAGCTGGGGTTTCACTCAGAGAGAAACACACTATTGCATCTTCCTGCAGTTCCAGAGCCAAGACACAAATTTTGCCTGAGGGTAGAGACAGGATATAAACCCGAGAGCTCTGACTCTCCTTCCAGAGATACGGACTTCATTTGCAACAGAGCGAGAAGTTTAGGCCTAAGGGCATTCTCAGAACTAGTGGAGGTTGTGAAGAAAGGCAATTGGAACGAGATAGGTAAAATCATCGGAGATACAGGCTAAACTGTAGAAACCACCCCCGTGATCCAATCACCTCCTGCCAGGCCCCACCTCCAACACTGGAGATTACAATTCGACATGAGATTTGGGTGAGGACACACAGCCAAACCATATCAAGGCCCAATAATACAATTATATACATATTGTTTTATTCAATTGCTTTTAAAACCAGTTAGAAGGAGAAATATACATTCATATGATCTTTTACAGTTACGTAATTACCTTTCCCAGTGCTCCCTGGTTTTTGTGTTTGTAGATTTGGATTCCTATCTGGGGTCACTTGCTTTCCACCTGAAAAATTCCCTTTAGTATTTCTTGTAAGGTGGGTCTGATGGCAACACATACTCTTTAGTTTTGTTTATTTAGGAATGCCTTTATTTCACTGCCATGTGGAGATTGTGCCTGCTACCTCTTCACCTTCCGCCACGATTGTAAGTTTCACGAGGGCCCCCACAACCATGCCTTTTGTATAGACTGCAGAACTGTGAGTCAATTAAACCTCTTTTCTCCATAAATGACCCAGTCTCTGGTATGTCTTTATAGCAGTGTGAGAATGGACTAAAGCAATGACCCTGATACCAAAGCCAAGCAAAGACACTACAAGAGAAGAAGGTCACAGACCAATATCCCTTAGAATATAGATGCCAAAAATCTCAACAAAATACCAGCAAACCAAATTCAGCAACATATAAAAAGAATTATATATCATGACTAAATGGGATTTATCCCAATAATGTAAGGTTTGTTTAACATCTGAAAATCAGTTAATATAGTAACACGCCATATCGGTGCAATAAAAAACAAACACACATGATCATTTCAACAAACACAGAGAAAGCATTTGACAAAATTGAACACCATTTCATGATTTAAAAAAAATAAAAACACTCAGGAAACTGGAAATAGAAGAGAACTTCCTCATTCTAATAAAGGGCATCTAGAAAAAAAACACAGCTAACATCTTTTTTATTTTTTACTTTTTGAGATGGAGTCTCACTCTGTTACCCAGGCTGGAGTGCAGTGGTGCGATCTCGGCTCACCACAACCTCTGCCTCCTGGGTTCAAGTGACCCTCCTGCCTCAGCCTCCCAAGTAGCTGGGATTACAGGCTCCTGCCACCATACCTGGCTAATTTTTTGTATTTTTAGTAGACACAGGGTTTCACCATGTTGTCCAGGCTGGTCTTTAACTCCTGACATCAGGTAATCCACCTGCCTCGGCCTCCAAAGTGCTAGGATTACAGGCGTGAGCCATTGTGACGGACCTGCTAACATCATATTTAATGATGAAAGACTGGCTGCTTTCTTCCATCAGGAACAAGACAAGGGTGTCTGCTCCAGTCATTTCTATTCAATATTGTACTGGATGTTCTAGCCAGGGCAATCATAAAAGAAAAATAAAATAAAATAAATAAATAAATAAATAAATAAATAAATGCAATCGTATTTTTCTATACTTACAATAAACAATCTGAAATGGAAGTTATGAAACAGTTCCATTTACATGATCACAAAAAAAAATAAATAACTTGGAAATAAATAACTTTAAAAAGTGCAAAATTTTTACTGTGAAATCTATAAAATAATGTCAAAAGAAATTAAAGATGCAACTAAATGGGAAAACATCTTATGTTCATGTTGTTTTTCCAATAAATTGTGCTGGGACAACTGGATATATACATACAAAAGAATAAAGTTAGACCCTTAGCTCACATCATATATAAAAATTAACTCAAAAAATGATCAAATACCTAAATGTAAGAGTTAATACTATAAACTCTTAGAAGAAAATATAGGAATAAACCTTCATTCACGACCTGATATTTAGCAATGAATTCTTAGTTATGGCACCAAAAGCATGAGTGACAAAAGAAAAAAATAGACAAATCGGACTTCATCAAAATTAAAAACTTCTGTGCTCCTAAAAAGCACCATCAGAAGGTAAAAAGACAACACACAGAATGGGAGCAATCTCTTCAAATCATATATCTGACATGGAACTTGCATCTAGAATATATAAAGAGCACTCACAACTCAATAATAAAGAGCAACCCAACTTTCTAGCAGCGTGAGAATGGACTAAAGGATCCTTCAAGTTACAAAGGATCTGAATAGAGATTTCTCCAAGGAAGATATATACATGGCCCAATAAACACATGAAAAGATACTATCATTAGTCATTAGGGAAATATAAATCAAAACCACACCCACTTGGATGGCTATAGTCAAAAAATCAGCTAATAACAAGTACTGACAAGGATGTATTTGGAGCCTTTATATGTTACTATTTAGCAGCTGCCTTGCTAAAAAATTTGGCAGTTTCTCAAAATGTTAGTCATAGAATTATCATAGGACCCGGCAATTTACTCCTAGTTATATACTCAAGTGAAATGAAAATGTATATCCACACAAGAACTTGTACATGAATGTTCATAAAAGTATTATTCATAAAAGCCAAAGGGTGGAAGCAGCCCAAATGTTCATCAACTGATGAATGGATAAACAAAATGTGATATATCCATACGATGGAATATTATTTGGTCATGTAAAGGAATGGAGTACTAATATATGCAACAACATGGATCAACCTGAAAGATTATGCTAAATGAAAGAAAACAGTCACAAAAACTACATATTGTATTTCATTTAGATGAAATTTCCAAAATAGGCAAATCTATAGAGACAGAATGTAGATTAGAGGTTATTTAGGGTTGGGGTGGGGGATATTAGATAGGAGAGCAATAGCTAAAGGTTACAGGATTTCTTTTTGAAGTTATAAAAATGTTCTAAAATCAACTGTAGTGATGGTTTCATACATCTGTGATTACACTAACAAACTAAAAATTGTATACTTTAAATGGGTGAGTTGTATGGTATGTTATTTATATTTCAATGAGGCTGTTAATAATCAACGGCAAACAGCCAGACGCAGTGGTTCATGCCTATAATCCCAGCACTTTGAGAGGCCAAGGCAAGTGGATCACCTGAGGTCAGGAGTTCGAGACCAGCCTGGCCAACATGGTGAAACCCCATCTCTACTAAAAATACAAAAATCAGCCGGGCATGGTGGTGCATGCCTGCAATCCCAGCTACTCGGGAGGCTGAGGCAGGAGAATCACTTGAACCCAGGAGGCAGAGGTTGCAGTGAGCCAAGATTTTGCCAGTACACTCCAGCTTAGGTGACAGAGCAAGACTCGGTCTAAAAAAAAAAAAAGGGCAAATGTAACGGTACTTCAGGAGAATTTGGTGGTCTAAATAATGCACAGATTTGTTTGTCACAGTGAGCAGCAACACACAGAAACCCTGAAACTAATTGGTCAGAAACTAATAGTTCATTCATGCTGCTATAAAATACCTGAGACTGGGTAATTGATAAGAACAGAAGGTATTCCCTATGGATCTGGACTCCGGGAAGTTCAAGATCTAAGTGCCAGTAGATTCAGTGTCTGTAAGGGCTGTTCTCTGCTTCCAAGATGGCACCTTGTTGTTGCAAGCCCTTATGACTTAATCATTTCCCTGAAGTCCTCACCTCTTAATACCATTACCTTGGAGTTTAAGTTCCAACATGTGAATTTTGGAGATACACATACATTCAAACCGTAGCACTGAGTGTGCTTTGGGAACTGGGTTAGGCATGGATACCCGTGCCATCTCCCTACTCCTCTTCTGCCACCAGAAAATATATCACTTGTTTATACACCCAACTTTTATTAAACTTTTAGCTTTATTTCTTTTATTTAATTTTAAAATAAGGTCTTGCTCTGTTATTTTGATTGGAATGCAATGGCACGATCATAGCTCACTGCAGCCTTGAACACCTGGGTTCAGAAATCCTCCCACCTCAGCTTCCCAAGTAACTGGAACTTCAGGTACGTGCCACCAAGCCTGGCTAATTTTTGTTATTCTTTTATTTTTTAGAGATAAAGTCTCATTGTGTTGCCCAGGCTGGTCTCAAACTCCTGGCCTCAAGCAATCCTCCTGTCATCGCCTCCTGAGTAGCTGAGATTATAGGTGTGAGCCACCACACCCAACTAAACTTTTAATTTTCAGTAAATGATTTGCCTTTGGTAGTGGGAACACAAAGGACTTCTGAAACTCCCTGTCTGACAGGGTAGTCAGACATAAATAACCTTTATAGGGCCCAATAATACAATCTCAGAATTTGTGAACAAGGTCAAATAAAAGTCACCCTCTGAGCAAAAAAATCAACATAAAATATATCAGCTTAGCCATGTGTAGAAGTTGCCTAACAGATGGTTTATAAATGTGCTATTGATAGAGATACTTGGAAACCATCGGAGTCAGATGCAATAAACAAAGACCAGGCCGGTAAGACTGAGGGGTCACATCCCTGAGACAGGCTCTGAGTTCTCTGCAAGCCTTTCTATTTATCATCAGAAGGCCATATTTGCATGAATTAGTCTGAGGACACCCTCCGCACTCCTGGGTTAGGCCTCTGATCTACCCAGGAACTTTCTCTTATCTTCCTTTGGCTTGTCATTTCATATCTTTCAGCTCCAGTACCCAATTTGTGTCACACCTCCAACATCCCTTTTGCCTCTTGAAGTAAGCTTGACATCTTATGCAGATTTTTGCAGCATCCCACCCTCAACCCAGTCTTTACACTAATAGGCCATCTTTGTCTTGCTCTGGTACCTGATGCATATGGAGCAATGAGGAAGCATCCTCAGGAAAGCCTTCCTGGAATGTGAGTAATCTGCTTAATAGTTTTGTTTAAAGTGAATGATGAGTCAATAGCATGGGGATATTCTGCATGGAGTGTAGAAAAAGAAGAGAGCCAAGAGCCAAAGATTTGTGGAACTTCAGGATGATCCAGAGATGAGCTATTCTCCTGACTGTCTGGCCTGGGTGTTCTGGAACTTTTGGCAAACACAACTCTGGAGTGGGAATGACTCTGTTAGGTGACAGTGGCTTTATGACAGCAGTCATTTGAATCATCTGATTTCTTGCGGTCTGACTCCCATGCTCACCCAATAATCATCTGCTGGTATAGTCACTTGACCTCCCAGATACCCATTTCTACAAAGAAAAGAATGTGCTGACCAACCGTGAGTAGTCCTGATTACTTGATGTTCGGTTTCTTACTACAATTTAATAAATTGGCATTTTGGCCTCTAGTGAGTGAGTTGTCCCCTGAATGTAATTGCCTCTGGGTTCAGTGCTGAACTCCCGTGTCCTGGCCTTCAAAGCAAATTCTATCACCCACTGGAAAGATTCGCCAGCCTTTCTGAAGTTTCTATTAAATGTAACCACTGTTATTTCACGAGAAATGTAGTCTAGTGGGTTATAAACTAAATGCCAGGAAGGCATGGACTAAGAGTGATTTCTACATCTTGGAAGGAAAGAAGTGGGAAATGAAAAAACTTCACAGAGTAAATATTTGAGCTGTTAAAGGGTTTTCATTTGGCTTAATGATTTGAGAATCGTTTTTCTAATTATAAAAGTAATACATGTTTAATGTTGCAAAATATGGGTAACATAGGAAAGCATAAATAGAAAAAAATCAAAAGATGATTAAGATTTAGACAGCTGAAGAAGTGAAGGCATTCTTTTTTGATGACTTGCAATAAATTTTTCTAACATAGGCTGCACTCAATCACTCAATCCCAGACCAAAAACTCACTGACATATCAGAGTGGGCTGAATTCAAATAAAGGCAAAAATTAAAGCTTTGACTTTATGTGGATTGATTTCTGAGTTCAAACCTTTTATCTCATTTTTCTTCAAATAGTAGCCCATAGATCCACTGGCATCAGAACCACCTGGGAGGCTGGGTGCGGTGGCTCACGCCTGTAATCCTAGCACGTTGGGAGGCTGAGGCAGGTGGATCACCTGAGGTCAGGAGTTTGAGGCCAGCGTGACCAACATGGTGAAACCCCGTCGCTACTAAAAATACAAAATTAGCCGGGTGTGGTAGCACGCGCCTGTAATCCAGGCCACTTGGGAGGCTGAGGCAGGAGAATTGCTTGAACCCAGGAGGCGGAGGTTGCAGTGAACCAAGATCCCGCCACTGCACTTCAGCCTGGACAACAAGAGTGGAACTCCGTCTCAAAAAAAAAAAAAAGAAAGAAAGAAAGAAAAGTTGTGCGGTGGGAGGGTGGGAGGAGGAGGGAGGGATAGCATTAGGAGATATACCTAATGTAAATGACGAGTTAATGGGTGCAGCACACCAACATGGCACATGTATACATATGTAACAAACCTGCACATTGTGCACATGTACCCTAGAACATAAAGTATAATTTTTAAAAATAATAAAATTTTAAAAAAAGAAAGAAAAGAATCACTCAGGGAAAACTTGTTTGAAAATGCAGATTCCTGGGTCCACCGATGACCTACTGAATGAAACTCCCTGAGGGTGGAACCAATAACCTACAATTTAATATACTTTTTCAGAGAGTCTTATGCACACTAGCATTTGGGAACCACTTTGAAAAAATCTTTTTGGGGTGGTGAAAATGATGGTTTGGTGATGTGAATGTGGGTACTTCAAAACATATCTGAAGGAATTGGAACCCTTGTGCATTACTGGTGAGAATGCGAAACGGTGCAGTGGCTGTGGAAAATTATATGGATATAACTCTGAAAATTAAATATAAAATTACTGCGTGAGCCAGCAATCCCACTTCTAGGTATATAGCGAAAAGAAATGAAAGCAGGGACTCAAAGAGATATTTGTACACCGATGTTATTAGCAGCGTTATTCACAATAGCCAAAAGTTGGAATCAAGCCAAGTGTCCATCAACAGAGGAATGAATAAACAGGAAAAGTGGTATGCACCTACAGTGGAGTATTATTCAGCCTTAAAAATGAAGGAAGTTCTGACACATGCGACAATGTGGATGAACCTCGAAGATATTATGCTGGTGAAATAAGCCAGACACAAAAGGACAAATAAAGTTTGATTCCACTTACATGAGGCACCTACCTAGAGGCTGACTGAATTTGACTAAATTCATAGAGACAGAAAGTGGAATGGCGGTTGCCAGGGGCTGGAAGCAGGGCAGAATTGGGGAGTTAGTGTTAAATGGATATGGAGTATTATTTGGGGAACATACAAAAAAGTTCAGGGATGGATGGTGTGACCATTGCACAGTAATATGAATGTGCTCAATGCCATAAAACTATACACTTAAAAATTGGCTAAAATGATAACTTTTTTTTTTTTCCAGATGGAGTCTCGCTCTGTCACCCAGGCTGGAGTGCAGTGGAGTGATCTTGGCTCACTGCAAACTCTGCTTTCTGGGTTCAAGGGATTCTTCTACCTCAGCTTCCCAAGTAGCTGGAACTACAGATGCCTGCAATCATGCTCGGCTAATTTTTGTATTTTTAGTAGAGACGGAGTTTCACCATGTTGGTCAGGCTGGTCTCGAACTCCTGACCTCAGATGATCCGCCCACCTCAGCCTCCCAAAGTGCTGGGATTACAGGAGTGAGCCACCATGACCAGCCTAAAATGATAACTTTTAACTTTTTTTTTTTTTTTTGAGACAGTGTCCCTCTGTCACCCAGTCTGGAGTACAGTGGTGTGATCTCTCTCAGCTCATTGTAACTTCCACCTCCCAGGCGCAAGCGAATCTCGTGCCTCAGCCTTCCAAGTAGCTGAGATTACAGGTGCCCACCACCACGCCCAGTTAACTTTTTTTTTTTTTTTTTTTTTTAGTAAAGACGGTTTCACCATGTTGGCCAGGCTGGTCTCCTGACCTCAAGTGATCCACCACCTCGGCCTCCCTATGTGCTAGGATTACAGGCTTGAGCCACCGCACCTGGCCATTTTTAACTTTTATAGAGTTATGTATATTTTGCTCCAGTTAAAACACACACACACACGTGCCTGTGACCAGCAATTCCTTTGCTTTACCTGAAATGGAAATAAAAAAGGCTTTCACCAAGAAGTGACCACAGAAATGTGGGTCACGTTCAAGCTCAGATGCAGAAGGTTATAACCATCTCACAATGTATCTTGCATCCAGCCTTATTGGAAGATAAGGGTTTCCAGTTTACTTTACATTGTGATTTAAAATGTTCAGCAAACTAACACAGAAACAGAAAACCAAATACCACATGTTTGCACTTATAAATCTGAGCTGAAGCCTGGGCGCGGCGGCTCAAGCCTGTAATCCCAGACTTTGGGAGGCTGAGGAGGGCGGATCACCTGAGGTCAGGAGTTTGACAACAGCCTGGCCAACGTGGTGAAACCCCGTCCCTACTAAAAATATAAAAATTAGCCAGGCGTGGTGGCAGTTCCAGCTACTCGGGAGGCTGAGGCAGGAGAATCGCTTGAACCCGAGAGGCGGAGGTTGCAGTGAGCTGAGATCTCGCCACTCCACTCCAACCTGCCTGGGCGACAGAGTGAGACCCCGTCTAAAAATAAATACAAAAAAATTAAAAATAAAAAATAAGGCAGGGTGCGGTGGCTCACGCCTGTAATCCCAGCACTTTGGGAGGCCGAGGTGGGCAGATCACGAGGTCAGGAGGTCGAGACCATCCTGGCTAACACGGTGAAACCCCGTGTCTACTAAAAATACAAAAAATTAGCCGGGCCTGGTGACCGGCGCCTGTAGTCCCAGCTACTTGGGAGGCTGAGGCAGGAGAATGGCGTGAACCCGGGAGGCGGAGCTTGCAGTGAGCCGAGATTGCACCACTGCACTCCAGCCTGGGCGACAGAGTGAGATGCCATCTCAAAAAATAATTAATTAATTAATTAAAATTAAACGGCAGCTGCATGATGAGAACACATGGACACATAGTGGGGAACAACACACTGGGGCCTGTTTGAGGGTAGGGTGGTGGGAAGAGGGAGAGCATCAGGAAGAATCGCTAATGGTTGCTGGGCTTAATACCTAGGTGATGGGTTGTGTTGTGCAGCAAACCACCATGGCACATGTTTACCTTTGTAACAAACCTGCACATCCTGCACATGTACCCCTGAACTTAAAATAAAAGTTGGAAGGAGAAAATTAAAGTGTTCATTCAGGGCTGCAAATCTAGATTTTGTGAGTGAAAAGTTACCAATGTCCCTGATCGGCCCAGCATGACAGGAATTATAGTCCTGAGCTCAAAGCAGAAACAAAAGCCCACAAAAGAATGCTGCTTTTTTCTAGTATTTGAAAACCTTAGCTAACAGTTATATTAAGCTGGAAATTCTTATGTCTTCTACTAAAAATCCCCAGATTTAGAAACCCAATGTTGTTCTCAGGGCATCATTGGTTGATGCCAATCCATATTTTCCCTCTTCTTTACTGTTGGGAAACTGACCAATTTTACTACATATAAGGGGCAGATTCAAGTGGTTTGCAAGCTATTTAGAGTAACTTTTTGACAAGTGTAGGCTGCTTTAGCAAAAAGCTTGGGAAGGCTATAGGCAGAGTCAATGGAGAAGTTTTAAACTCAATAAATCATAATACAATCTCACTAAAAACTCTGAATTATGGGTTTCTGAGACTTGAGATTCATTTCCTCAAATGCAAGAATAAGAGGCAGACCATGCCACAGCAGATCATGGCAGACCTCTTTTAATGTAATGATACATATCTGTTTTTGTTTTCAGAATCTGCCCTTATTGTCAAATCCAAATATCCCTCCCAGTTTGTTGAACCATATTCCCCTTCTATCTGCCAGCCTTGGGCAGATTAAACCCCTGAGCCTCATATAAGAAGGCTCCGACATGGGAAAACACTCTCACTACATTGTTAACTCAAATAAATAAATGTAAAATAGGAATGGACTATACAGTATGTGCCAGTCATGATTTTTTTTTTTTTTTTTTTTTTTGAGATGGAGTCTCGCTCTGTCTCCCGGGCTGGAGTGCAGTGGCGCGATCTCTGCTCACTACAAGCTCCACCTCCCGGGTTCCCGCCATTCTCCTGCCTCAGCCTCCCGAGTAGCTGGGACTACAGGCGCCCGCCACCACTCCCGGCTAAATTTTTTTTATTTTTAGTAGAGACAGGGTTTCTCCATGTTGGTCAGGCTGGTCTCGACCTCAGGTAATCCACTCGCCTCAGCCTCCCAAAATGCTGGGATTACAGGTGTGAGCCACCGCGCCTGACTGGTTTGCCTTTCTCTAATGATTGGTGATATTGAGCTTTTTTTCATATGCTTGTTGACCACATGCATGTCTTCTTTTGAAAAATGTCTGTTCCTGTTCTTTGCCCACTTTTTAATGGGGGTGTTTGTTTTTTTCTTGTAAATTTGTTTAAATTTCTTATAGATGCTGGATAGTAGACCTTTGTCAGATGCATAGTTTGCAAATATTTTCTCCCATTCTGTAGGTTGTCTGTTTACTCTGTTGATTGTTCTTTTCCTGTGCAGAAGCTCTTTAGTTTAATTAGATCCCATTTGTCAATTTTTGCTTTTCTTACGATTGTTTTTGGTGTCTTTGTCATAAATTCTTTGCCCGTTCCTGTATCAAGGATGGTATTGCCTAGGTTGTCTTCCAGGGTTTTTATAGTTTTGGGTTTTACATGTAAGTCTTTAATCCATCTTGACTTGCTTTTTTATATGGTGTAAGGAAGGGGTCCAGTTTCAATCTTCTGCATATGGCTAACCAGTTATCCTAGCAGCATTTAGTGAATAGGGAGTCCTTTCTCATTGCTTGTTTTTGTCAGCTTTGTCAAAGATCAGATGGTAGTAGGTGTGCAGATTTATTTCTGGGCTCCCTATTCTGTTCCATCAGTCTATGGTGTCTGCTTTTGTACCAGTACCATGCTATTTCGGTTACTGTAGCCCTGTAGTATAGTTTGAAGTCAGGTAACGTGATGTCTCCAGCTAGGCATGGTGGTACACACCTGTAGTCCCAGTTACTCGGGAGGCTAAGGTGGGAGGGTCTGTTGAGCCAGGAAGGCCAAGGCTGCAGTGAACCATGATCACGCCACTGCACTCCAGCCTAGGTGGCAGAGCAAGACCTTGTCTCAAGTAAACACACAAACAAATTAATTAATTAATTAATTAAATCAGAAGTGTTTGGGCTGGGCATGGTGGCTCACGCCTGTAATCCCAGCACTTTGGGAGGCTGAGGTCAGCAGATCACTAGGTCAGGAGTTCAAGACCAGCCTGGCCAACATGGTGAAACCCTGTCTCTACTAAAAATACAAAAATTAGCTGGGTGTGGTGGTGGGTGCCTGTAATCCCAGCTACTTGGGAGGCTGAGGCAGGAGAATCATTTGAATCCGGGAGGCGGAGGTTGCAGTGAGCTGAGATCGCACCATTGCATTCCAGCCTGGGCAATAGGGCAAGACTCTGTCACAAAAAAAAAAAAAAAAAAAAAAAGAAGTGTTTGGCAGCCAAAAGCAAAAAAAACCTGTAACACTGTAGATAAAGATATTTTAGAGCATGAAAAATTACATTCTTGAACTGTTTCCTCAATCTTTCTATCTTAAGTTTGATATTTTTTGTTTGTTATGTACAACTCTATTTAAGAAAGTAATATATACTTGCTAAAGGAAAATTTGAAAACTCAGAGAAACACAAAGAAAAAGATTTTAAAATACCTGTAATCTTACCAGGCAGACATAACCACTGTTGCCATTTTGGTATATGCCTTCACATATTTTTGTATGTACATATGCAATAAAAGTATGTTATTTTTGTAGTCTGCTGCTTTTACTTATCAATATATCATAAATGCTGGGTTTTCTGAATCAATATCCACCCAAAATGACTTTGCACTATTAAAGTGCCTAATAGCCTTTAATTTAGCCTGTGTCAAAATTAGAAATGTTCTAATCAGGAGGAGCTAATTTAATGTATCTTTTCTCTATCTGTTCTATTTTTTGGAGAAAAAAAAAACAAAAAAAAAACAAAAAATATCTTGACTTCTTCCTCTCTTCATTGAAGATCTTCCTATGACCTTATTTATGAAGCTATTCCAGCCAATGGAATTGGCTGTTATTATATTCACCCATATCAAGATGATTATTAATATTTGTGGTTAATATTTTATTAAATTTTAAACATTTTATCCAATAACTGATAAATAAAAGTAATGTTTGTGTTAACCAGAGGATATCTAACCTCATTTATAATCTAATCCTGGGCTGGGCATGATGACTCACACCTGTAATCCCAGAACTTTGGGAGGCTGAGGCAGGAGGATCACTTGAGGCCAGGAGTTCAAGATCAGGCTGGGCAATACAGCAAAACCCCATCTCTATTTTTTTCACTTTTTTTTTTTTATCTTTTTTTTTTTTTTTTTTGAGACAGTCTCAGTCTATCCCCCAGGCTGGAGTGCAGTGATGCGGTTCAGCTCACTGCAACCTCCACCTCCCGGGTTCAAGTGATTCTCATGCCTCAGCCTCCCAAGTAGCTGGGATTACAGGTGCCTGCCACCATGCCCAGCTAACTTTTGTATTTTCGTAGACATGGGGTTTCACCATGTTAACCAGGCTGGTCTCAAACTCCTGACCTCAGGTGATCTGCCCGCCTCGGCCTCCCAAAGTGCTCGGATTACAGTCGTGAGCCACAGTGCCCAACTTAATCTTTTTCTTTTTTTTTTTTTTTGAGACAGGGTTTCACTCCTGTTATCCAAGCTGGAGTGCAATGGCACAATCTGGCTTACAGCAACCTCGGCCTCCCGGGCTCAAGCAGTTCTCCTGCCTCATCCTCCAGAGTAGCTGAGACCATAGGTGTATTCCACTGCACCCGGCTAATTTTTTGTTTTTGTTTTTGTTTTTAGAGAGACAGGGTTTTACCATGTTGGGCAGACTGGTCTCGAACTCCTGACCTCAAGTCATCCGCCCGTTTCAGCCTCCCAAAGTGCTGGAATTACAGGCCTGAACCACTGCGCCCAGCCAATTTTTTAAATCTTTTCTTTCTTATGACATACAATGTTGTCATTTTTTAACGTTCTCTATTTTTTAAAATAAAAATAAAATCTACCTACGTTGACGGAGGATTTGCTGTTGCTCTTTTGTTCTTGAACAAATCACTGAGGGACTCAAGAAGGTATGCCTATTCTTTCCAGAAAGTTTGCTACTCTGTAGAAGTCTAAGCCAAGCTCTAGGATTAGAACTCCACAAGTTTATCCCTATCTTCACCTTCAAGCCCCTGATTAACTGATCCATGTTAGAAGAATATCTGGGCTTCTCTGTTGTTTATCTCCAAGACTCCTAACTCCTGTATTCACCTGCTAAACAGGAAGAATCTATCACGTACCATGTTTTGTAGTAGGTGCTATGCATGAATTAGAGAAAGCTGCTGATGTCTGCGTTTGGAAATCCTCAGGTTCATGATAAACTTTGAGTATTTAATCTGTTGGTGTTTTTTTGTTATGTTTTGTTTTTTGTTGTTGCTGTTGTTTGTTTTTTTTTCTGGTCTGTGGTAAGCTGAATAATAACCTCCCAAAGACAGTCCATCCTAACCCCTGGAGCCTATAAATATGTCACGTTCCATGGTAAAAACGGACTTTGCAGGTGTGATTAAGGTTATGGACTTTAAGATAGGGAACTCATCCTGAATTATCTGAATGGGCCCAATCTAATCACATGAGCTCTTAAAAGCAGAGAGCTTTCTCTGGCTGGAAGCAGAAGAAAGACATGGGCAGAAGTCAGAGAGATTTGAAGCATAAGAGGGATTCGACCTACCATTGCTAGAGAGAGCCACATGGAAAGCATGAAAAGGAATGCAGGCAGCCTCTAGCAGCAAAGACCAGCTCCTGACTGACAGCAAGGAAATGGGGATCTTAGCCCTTACATCACAAGAAACTAAATTCAGTCAACAGTCCAAATGAGATTGAAAGTGGATTATGTCCCAGAACCTCCAGAAAGGCTCTGCCAAAACCTTGCTTTGGCATTGTGAGACCCTAAGCTGAAGACCCGGTTGAACCAAGCTATTCCCAGATTTTTGACCTACAGAGCTGTAATAAATGAACGTTGTTTTAAGCCACTAAATTTGTGGTATTCTGTTATGGCTGTCAAAACTAACATGTGGCCTGTAATTAAAATCTACCCTTTTCTCAAAATCTACCTTTGAGAAATAAGGTCCATTTTAAAAATTATTAGGTTAAAAAGAGAGTTCTTGGTCTGCACGGTGGCTCACGCCTGTAATCCCAGCACTTTGGGAGGCCGAGGCGGGTGGATTACCTGAGGTCAGGAGTTCGAGACCAGCCTGACCAACAAGGTGAAACCCCATCTCTACTAAAAATACAAAAGTTAGCTAGGCGTGGTGGCAGGAGCCTGTAGTCCCAGCTATTCGGGAGGCTGAGACAGGAGAATCGCTTGAACCCAGGAGGTGGAGGTTGCAGAAAGCCGAGATTGTGCCACTGCACTCCAGCCTGGGCGACAGAGCAAGACTCTGTCTCACAAAAAAAAAAAAAAAAAAAAAAGTGTGTATATATATATTTATTTATTTATTTTTATATATATTCCAATTCAAGGACTTTATATACTGTCTATTATTATCTTTGTGTGTGAAAGGGGATGAGAATATGTAAGGTTACTTCAAAATGATATTGATACGTCGTTCTGAAACACAGAGAAGCTTTAGATTCCAATCTCATTATGCAAGGTGGCAGTTTTCCTCTTCCTCATTCCAACAAAGTCAGAGCCTATTGAAATGCAATCTAAGCCAGATAGAAATTAAGAGACAGAGTTAAGAAGGATTCCCAGAAACAAGAAGCAGCCAGTTTGCAGGCAGCCAATTTCAGAGGTCAATACATCGACTGTGTGTATCTTTTTAGATCATCATATTCTGCTTCAGGCTTTGATGTGGTCAGAGAAAAGAAGCCACAAAGAAATACATCAGGGGCGCCCTAACGATGTGCAACGTGGGCTGTGGGTGGCCCAAACCCACAGCGATGCTTCCTTGTTATTACTACTAATTGCTTAGCATCATTGGATGGTCGCCTGATGTGTGTGAGATCATTTGGGGAATAAAAATGTTTTGAACACTGACATAGAAGCAAATTTTTCTGATCTGTGTTATTTTTATGATGTTCCTTGTATGCACAATTGTGACCAAACTCATGTTTGCTTTGGTTTTTGAGATTTCTCAGGTAGGCATTAAGGAAGATGCATTCAATTATTTGAAATGTTTATTGAAAAATACAAACGCCCTAATATGCCCTGTCCCAGGAGCCACATTGGAAAAATCCTATAAAATGTAATTAAAATTGATACAGAACTGTATTTATAATAGTCTGCAATTCCAGGTATTCCCAGTGAGGGTACGACTAGACACAAAGTTGGAACATATTAAATAGATTATTTATTTAAAGTGTTAGGATGGATGATCATATAACACAACTCCATGTGAGACAAACACAATCCTATTAAGATTATGCATGCAACAGCCAAATCTGAAATAATCAGATTTCTTAAATATATTTGAAATAGTAAAATTACCATTATTGTCTTTGTATCACATTTATAATTTTGCATTACTTTCAATCTCTACTATTGCCTTTAGCCATTGTAATATTAGTAAGTAGCAGCTTCAAAAAACATATCGCATTAAAAAGGAAAAATGGTAATTTTACTAAGGGGAAATATGGAGGTTAACTCCTTTTTTTTTTTTTTTTTGAGATAGAGTCTGGCTCTGTCGCCCAGGCTGGAGTGCAGTGGTGCAATCTTGGCTCACTGCAAGCTCCGCCTCCTGGGTTCACACCACTCTCCTGCCTCAGCCTCCGGAGTACTGGGGACTACAGGCGCCCGCCACCATGCCTGGCTAATTTTTTGTATTTTTAGTAGAGACAGGGTTTCACCATTTTAGCCAGGATGGTCTTGATCTCCTGACCTCAGGTAATCCACCCGCTTCGGCCTCCCAAAGTGCTGGGATTACAGGTGTGAGCCACCACACCCAGCAGTTACCTCCTTAACCAAGTAATTCAAGGTAGCATCATCAGTAATGGGACAAGCTGCCTCCTGATATGCACTGAGAATAACACAACATTGCTTCTCTGGTGTTCTCTGCCAAGTATACACAATATAAGCATGACTATAGTCCCAGCGACTTAGGAGGCTGAGATGGAAGAACGGCTTAAGTCCAGAAAATCAAGGCTGCAGTAAGCCACTGGACTCCATTCTTGGCAACATAGCAAGACTCCATCTCTAAAAGAAAAGAAATATACAAACCTAAATTGAGGGATATTCTACTAAACAACTATTATTATAGTACCACTTTTAAATGTCAATGTCATGATAGACAAAGAGAAAGTGAAAAAATTGTTCCAGATTTTAAAAGTTTAGAGAAGATCTGACTGCTGAATGTGGGATATGATCCTAGATTGGATTTTAGATCAAAGGAGAAAAAGTTGCTTATATAAGAACATTATTGAGGGCCGAGCACAGTGGCTCATGCCTGTAATCCCAGCACTTTGGGAAGCCGAGGTGGGCAGATCACCTAAGGTCAGGAGTTCGAGACCAGCCTGACCAACATGGAGAAACCCTGTCTCTACTAAAAATACAAAATTAGCTGGGTGTGGTGGCATGCGCCTGTAATTCCAGCTACTTGGGAGACTGAGGCAGGAGAATCACTTGAACCCTGGAGGCAGAGGTTGCCGTAAGCTGAGATAGCACCATTGCACGCCAGCCTAGGAAACAAGAGCGAAACTCCGTCTCAAAACAAAACAAAACAAAACAAGAACATTATCGGGATAACTGGCAAAATTTCAGTATGTACTTTGTAGCACATCACAGTATTATAGCAATATTACATTTTCTGAATTTGATTTTTTGCTATATTTATGAAAGATAATGTCCCTGTTCTTAAAAAAAGTACACTTTTAAGTTTTGAGAAGGAAAAGAGGCATAAACTCTGTAACTACTCTCAGATGGTTTACAAAACTAATAATAACAACAAAACAGTAATATGTATATGCGTATATACATATATAGAGAGAGAAAAAAGTTGTGCTGCAAAATGCTAACAACTGGTAAATCTAGGTGAAAGATATACGCAAGATCTTTGTATTAGTTTTTCTAAATGAAATCCATCCATAAATTTAAATTGTTTCCAAGTAAAAAGTTAAAATGAAATTAAAGATAAACCTAAGAAACATGGCAATTATGACAATTCTGAGACGCCAACTCTACACCTTGCTCAACAATAGGTAAATCTTAATTCAACTCAATTAAACTGTATAAGCTTTTTGGTTAAATTTGTGCGTAAATATTTTATCCCTAGTTAATACTGATTCCTTATCAATGTCCTCTTTGCTTTCTCACCAACAAATATTATTCAAGGGGATGTTGCTGGAAGGAAAGATCACATTGAGCTGAACTATTGATTTTCTGAGAGATTTGCACTTCCTCAAAGCAACACAGCAGGATTGAAACAAGCAGACAGGATTACAAGCGGTTTACACCCCAATTTCAGTGCCACTCTTAAGCGGCACTGACCTAGAAACAAGAGTATTCATGGAGACTTCTACCTACCAACTCCCCAGAAACTACCTCATGCCAAACTTTTCATTAAGAAACGGGTAACTCAGCTCTCTTTTTCCACTACTGTTATTGCTATTGCAGAAATATAACAATGTTAGCACTATAAAATTAAATTCTGCTTATTTAGATAAGGCAAAAGGTAGTGCCATTTCATTTTAAACAATTTTGCTTTTAATAGTACATTTTAAAATAGTTTCTTCCTTAAAAAGGAAAATACAATGTGTACCTTTATACAATTGCAAATAGAATTTTCTATTACAGAATTCATATCTCAATTATTGTCAATGAATGTGCACAGTCTAGATAGCATATTTTAAGTTGGCAAATAGAATGTGCCAGAGAAATATATTACATCTTAAGACTTTAATTTTCCCTGAACCTGTTTATGACACATACAGCTAGTCAATAAAAAGAAAAGGAATGAGAATACAGAAAAGAATCCTATCCCTTCTCACTGCCCAGTCCTCACGCTCATGATTCTCCCGGGGAAGAGTTGTAATTGCCTCCTGGGAGGGAGAAAAAAGAGACATGAAATCCAGCTCTGGTTGTGTAAGAGATTGCTAATCACCAAGACAACAATAATCACAGGACTAAACTACAAAATCCAGGGACCACAAGCAAATGAGTCAGCACCAATTATCTAACAGCTTAAAAATCAGCTTCATGGGGGAAAATGCGTTAGGGTCCCATGAGCCTAAAGGGAATGGGGCTTTCTTTAAAGCATTTTTTCAAATACTTTAAAAAGAAAGGAGGCACTCCTTTGCAAAGTCTTTACTGCTTTAGAAATCATGTTAAAGATCCAGCACCAACGTTATGTTTTGTATCAATTTTTTATTCTTCAGCATATTATTTTGTAGAATTTCCAACTTTCAGAATACCACAATGAATACCCGTATATCCTTTACCAAGATTCGCCAAATGCAGCATATCAACTCTCTCCCCTTTCCCCATATGTATCTCTTTTCATTTCTCTTTTTTTCTTGTTTCTCCTTTTCCCCCTTCTTTCTTTCTTTTTCCGAACCATCTGAGAATTCATTGTAGATATTTTGAGACTTCAATCCTAGTATTTCAATATGTTCCTTTAAGAATAAAGACATTTGGCCGGGCGCGGTGGCTCAAGCCTGTAATCCCAGCACTTTGGGAGGCCGAGACGGGCGGATCATGAGGTCAAGAGATCGAGACCATCCTGGCTAACATGGTGAAACACCGTCTCTACTAAAGAATACAAAAAGCCGGGCGTGGTGGCTCACGCCTGTAATCCCAGCACTTTGGGAGGCTGAGGCGGGCGGATCACAAGGTCAGGAGATCGAGACCTTCCTGGCTAACACGGTGAAACCTCGTCTCTACTAAAAATACAAAAAATTAGCCGGGTGTGGTGGCGGGCACCTGTGGTCCCAGCTACTCGGGAGGCTGAGGCAGGAGAATGGCGTGGGCCCGGGAGGCAGAGCTTGCAGTGAGCCAAGATCGCGCCACTGCACTCCAGCCTGGGCGACAGAGCGAGACTCCGTCTCCAAAAAAAAAAAAAAAAAAAAAGAATACAAAAAAACTAGCCGGGCGAGGTGGCGGGCGCCTGTAGTCCCAGCTACTCGGGAGGCTGAGGCAAGAGAATAGCGTAAACCCGGGAGGCGGAGCTTGCAGTAAGCTGAGATCCGGCCACTGCACTCCAGCCTGGGTGACAGAGCCAGACTCCGTCTCAAAAAACTAAATAAATAAATAAATAAATAAATAAATAAATAAATAAAGACATTTGACCAGGCGCGGTGGCTCACGCCTATAATCCCAGCACTTTGGGAGGCCGAGGCGGGCGGATCACGAGGTCAGGAGATCAAGACCATCCTGGCTAACACAGTGAAACCTCGTCTCTACAAAAATACAAAAACAAAATTAGCCAGGCGTGGTGGCAGGCGCCTGTAGTCCCAGCTACTCGGGAGGCTGAGTCAGGAGAATGGCGTCGAACCTGGGAGGCGGAGCTTGCAGTGAGCCGAGATTGCGCCACTGCACTCCCTCCGGCCTGGGCGACAGAGTGAGACTCCGTCTCAAAATAAATAAATAAATAAATAAATAAATAAATAAATAAGAATAAAGACATTACCCTACATTATCCTCCCATACATATTTCATTACTTCTCCTTTTCTTTCTTTTTCTGAACCATCTGAGAATTCATTGTAGATATTATGACATTTCTATCCTAATATTTCAATATGTACCTTTCTGTTTTGTTTTGTTTTGGTTTTGGTTTTTTTTGTTGTTGTTGTTTTGAGACAGAGTTTCGCTCTTGCTGCCTAGGCTGCAGTGCAGTGGCACAAACGCAACTCACCACAACCTCCTCCTCCCGGGTTCAAGAGATTCTCCTGCCTCAGCCTCCCAAGTAGCTGGGATTATAGGCATGCACCACCACACCCGGCTAATTTTGTACTTTTAGTAGAGACGGGGTTTCTCCATGTTGGTCAGGCTGGTCTTGAACTCCCAACCTCAGGTGATCCGCCTGCCTCAGCCTCCCAAAGTGCTAGGATTACAGGCGTGAGCCAACGCACCCAGCCAATATGTACCTTTTAAGAATGAAGACATTATCCTACGTAACCACAATATTGTTATCACATTTGCAAACTTTATTTTGTTTTGTTTTGTTTTGTTTTGAGACAGTCTTGCTCTGTTGCCCAGGCTGGAGTGCAGTGGTGCAATCTCAGCTCACTGCAACCTCCATCTCCCGGGTTTAAGTGATGCTCCTGCCTCAGCCTCCCGAGTAGCTGGGATTACAGGAGCTGCCACCATGCCAGGTTAATTTTTGTATTTTTAATAGAGATGGGGTTTCACCATGTTGGTCAGGCTGGTCTCGAACTCCTGACCTCGGGTGATTCACCCCCCTCGGCCTCCCAAAGTGCTGGAATTACAGGAGTGAGCCACTGCGCCCAGCCCACATTTGCAAACTTTAACATTAGTACAGTAATGTTTAATATACAGTCTATATTTAAATTTACTGAACTTTCTGCAAAATGCCCTTTGTAATAAGCTGGTTTTTCAAAATTCAGTTTCTAATGGAGGATAATGCACTACATGTCTCTTTAGTGTCCTTTAATCTAGAAAAGTCCCTAGCTGTTTTCCATATTTATTTATTCATATATATATATATATATATATATTTTTTTTTTTTTTTTTTTTTGAGACAGAGTCTCATTCTGTCACCCAGGCTGGACAGCAGTGGTGCAATTTTAGCCCACTGCAACCTCTGCCTCCCAGGTTCAAGCGATTCTCCTGTCTCAGACTCCCAAGCAGCTGGGATTACAGCTGTGTGCCGCCACCATGCCCGGCTAATTTTTGTATTTTTAGTAAAGACAGGGTTTCGTCATGTTGGCCAGGCTCATCTCAAACTCCTGACCTGAGGTAATCAGCCCACCTTGGCCTCCCAGAGTGCTGGGATTACAGGCGTGAGCCACCACGCTGGCCTCTAATTTATTTTTTGGACTTTCATAACATGGATTTTTTTTTTTTTTTTTTTGCATTGAGGACTTTCTTTTTTTTTAATAATCTTTTTATTCATTTACACCGAGGGAATATAGCACCTTTCATCCAAAGAACTGAAGGTGCTTTACAAACACGAGCATTTAAAAAACGATTATGTTTTAAAAACCTGGAGTCTTGCTGTTAAATCTCTTTGATTCCAGATACACAATTTTCTGGAAGTGATTATATTACAGACAACGAAAGAGGCTCGGAAAGAATTCTGATTTCCTTTCACAATACAGGCATTTCCCAAAACCTAGTGCTGGGCTTGCAAAGCAAAAATATACAAATCTTACAAAGCAAAAACACACAAATTTTCCTTGCAATGACCAATATTGCAAGAAAAATTAGTGTTCTGAAATGAATCCAATTATATGTGGAACTTAGTAAAGGCAAGGATGGCATTTTAATTCAATGGGAAGTGGTTTATGTGTTGCTAGTATAATTGACTATTCTTTTGGAAGATCTTATCATAGAGTTTCTCATTGTCTAATCTCCCCTTGGCCATGATGGTACTAGCCATCCAGAATAAGTATTATTATTTTTTTTTCCAGCTAATAGGGTTTGGCTCTGTGTCTCCAGCCAAATCTCATGTTGAACTGTAATCCTCAGTGTTGGGGGAGTAACCTGGTGGGAGGTGATTGGATCATGAGGCAAATTTCCCACTGCTGTTCTCATGATCATGAGTGAGTTCCCATGAAATCTGGTTGTTTAAAAGTGTGCAGCACTTCCCCCTTTGCTCTCTATCTCCTGCCACCATGTGAAGACATGCTCGTTTATCCTCTACCCTTCTGCCATCATCGTAAGCTTCCTGAGGCCTCCCCAACCATGCCTCCTCTACAGCCTGTGGAACTGTGAGTCTATTAAAACTCTTTTCTTTATAAATTGCCTAGTCTGAGGTAGTTCTGTTGTGTGTGTGTGTGTGTGTGTCTTAACTTTTCTTTTTTTTTTAATTATACTTTAAGTTCTAGGGTACATGTGCACAACATGCAGGTTTGTTACATATGTATATATGTGCCACGTTGGTGTGCTGCACCCATTAACTCGTCATTTACATTAGATATTTCTCCTAATGCTATCCCTCCCCCCTCCCCCAACTCCACAACAGGCCCCACTGTGTGATGTTCCCCTTCCTGTGTCCAAGTGTTCTCAAACATCATGCGATGTTTGGTTTTTTGTCCTTATGATAGTTTGCTGAGAATGATGGTTTCCAGCTTCATCCATGTCCCTACAAAGGACATGAACTCATCCTTTTTTATGGCTGCATAGTACATAGTATTCCATGGTGCATATGTGCCACATTTTCTTTTTTTTTTTTTTTTTTTTTTTTTTTTTTTTTTTTTGAGAGGGAGTCTGGCTCTGTCGCCCAGGCTGGAGTGCAGTGGCCAGATCTCAGCTCACTGCAAGCTCCACCTCCCGGGTTTACGCCATTCTCCTGCCTCAGCCTTCCGAGTAGCTGGGACTACAGGCGCCCGCCACCTCGCCCGGCTAGTTTTTTTTTTTTTTTTTTTTTTGTATTTTTTTAGTAGAGATGGGGTTTCACTGTGTTAGCCAGGATGGTCTTGATCTCCTGACCTCGTGATCCGCCCGTCTCGGCCTCCCAAAGTGCTGGGATTACAGGCTTGAGCCACCGCGCCCGGCCGCTATGTGCCACATTTTCTTAATCCAGTCTATCATTGATGGACATTTGGGTTGGTTCCAAGTCTTTGCTATTGTCCACAATAAACATACATGTGTATGTGGCTTTATAGCAGCATAATTTATAATCCTTTGGGTATATACCCAGTAATGGGATGGCTGGGTCATATGGTATTTCTAGTTCTAGATCCTTGAGGAATCGCCACACTGTCTTCCACAATGGTTGAACTAGTTTACAGTCCCACCAACAGTGTAAAAGTGTTCCTATTTCTCCACATCCTCTCCAGCACCTGTTGTTTCCTGACTTTTTAATGATTACCATTCTAACTGGTGTGAGATGGTATCTCATTGTGGTTTTGATTTGCATTTCTCTGATGGCCAGTGATGATGAGCATTTTTTCATGTGTCTGTTGGCTGTATAAATGTCTTCTTTTAAGAAGTGTCTGTTCATATCCTTTGTCCACTTTTTGATGAGGTTGTTTGTTTTTTCTTGTAAATTTATTTGAGTTCTTTGTAGATTCTGGATATTAGCCCTTTGTCAGATGAGTAGATTGCAAAAATTTTCTCCCGTTCTGTAGGTTGCCTGTTCACTCTGATGGTAGTTTGTTTTGCTGTGCAGAAGCTCTTTAGTTTAATCAGATCTCATTTGTCAATTTTGACTTTTGTTGCCATTGCTTTTGGTGTTTTAGACATGAAGTCCTTGCCCATGCCTATGTCCTGAATGGTATTGCCTAGGTTTTCTTCTAAGGTTTTTATGGTTTTAGGTCCAACATTTAAGTCTTTAATCCATCTTGAATTAATTTTTGTATAAGGTGTAAGGAAGGGATCCAGTTTCAGCTTTCTACTTATGGCTAGCCAATTTTCCCAGCACCATTTATTAAATAGGGAATCTTTTCCCCGTTTCTTGTTTTTGTTGTTTTGTCAAGATCAGATGGTTGTAGGTGTTTGGTATTATTTCTGAGGGCTCTGTTCTGTTCCATTGGTCTATATCTCTGTTTTGGTACCAGTATCATGCTGTTTTGGTTACTATAGCCTTGTAGTATAGCTTGAAGTCAGGTAGCATGATGCTTCCAGCTTTGCTCTTTTGGCTTAGGATTGTCTTGAAAATGCAGGCTCTTTTTTGGTTCCATAAGAACTTTAAAGTAGCTTTTTCCAATTCTGTGAAGAAAGTCATTGGTAGGTTGATGGGGATGGCATTGAATCTATAAATTACCTTGGGCAGTATGGCCATTTTCACGATATTGAGTCTTCCTATCTATGAGCATGGAATGTTCTTCTATTTGTTTGTGTCCTCTTTTATTTCGTTGAGCAGTGGTTTGCAGTTCTCCTTGAAGAGGTCCTTCATATTCCTTGTAAGTTGGATTCCTAGGTATTTTATTCTCTTTGAAGCAATTGTGAATGGGAGTTCACTCATGATTTGGCTCTCTGTTAGTCTGTTATTGGTGTATAGGAATGCTTGTGATTCTTGCATACTGATTTTCTATCCTGAGACTTTGCTGAAGTTGCTTATCAGCTTAAGGAGATTTTGGGCTGAGATGATGGGGTTTTCTTTTTCTTTTTTTTTTTTTTTTCTTTTTTGAGACAGAGTCTCACTCTGTCAGCCAGGCTGGAGTGCAGTGGCACGATCTCGGCTCACTGCAACCTCTGCCTCCTGGGCTCAAGCAATTCTTCTGCCTCAGCCTCCCAAGTAGTTGGGATTGCAGGTGTGTGCCACCACGCCCGGCTAATTTTTGTATTTTTAGTAGGGACGGGGTTTCACCATGTTGGCCAGGCTGGTCTTGAACTCCTGACCTCAGGTAATCCACCTGCCTCCGCCTCCCAAAGTGCCGGGATTACAGGTGTGAGCCACTGCGCCCAGCCAACGATGGGGTTTTCTAAATATACAATCACATCATCTGCAAACGGGGACAATTTGACTTCCTCTTTTCCTAATTGAATACCCTTGATTTCTTTCTCCTGCCTGATTGCCCTGGCCAGAACTTCCAACACTATGTTGAATAGGAGTGGTGAGACAGGGCATCCCTGTCTTGTGCCAGTTTTCAAAGGGAATGCTTCCAGTTTTTGCTCATTCAGTGTGATATTGGCTGTGGGTTTGTCATAAATAGCTCTTATTATTTTGAGATACGTCACATCAATACCTAATTTACTGAGAGTTTTTAGCATGAAGGGCTGTTGAATTTTGTCAAAGGTCTTTTCTGCATCTGTTGAGATAATCATGTGTTTTTTGTCGTTGGTTCTGTTTATATGCTGGATTACATTTATTGATGTGCGTATGTTGAACCAGCCTTGCATCCCTGGGATGAAGCCCACTTGATCATGGTGGATAAGCTTTTTGATGTGCTGCTGGATTCGGTTTGCCAGTATTTTATTGAGGATTTTTGCATTGATGTTTATCAGGGATATTGGTCTAAAATTCTTTTTTTTTCTTGTGTCTCTGCCAGCCTTTGGTATCAGGATGATGTTGGCCTCATAAAATGAATTAGGGAGGATTCCCTCTTTTTCTATTGATTGGAATAGTTTCAGAAGGAATGGTACCAGCTCCTCCTTGTACCTCTGGTAGAATTCAGCTGTGAATCCATCTGGTCCTGGACTTTTTTTGGTTGGTAGGCTATTAATTATTGCCTCAATTTCAGAGCCTGCTATTGATCTATTCAGGGATTCAACTTCTTCCTGGTTTAGTCTTGGGAGAGTGTAAGTGTCCAGGAAATTATCCATTTCTTCTAGGTTTTCTAGTTTATTTGCATAGAGGTGTTTATAGTATTCTCTGATGGTAGTTTGTATTTCTGTGGGGTTGGTAGTGATATCCCCTTTATCATTTTTTATTGCGTCTATTTGATTCTTCCCTCTTTTCTTCTTTATTAGTCTTGCTAGTGGTCTATCAATTTTGTTGATCTTTTCAAAAAACCAGCTCCTGTTTTCACTGATTTTTTTGGAGGGTTTTTTTGTGTCTCTATCTCCTTCAGTTCTGCTCTGATCTTAGTTATTTCTTGCCTTCTGCTAGGTTTTGAATGTGTTTGCTCTTGCTTCTCTAGTTCTTTTAATTGTGATGTTAGAGTGTCAATTTTAGATCTTTCCTGCTTTCTCTTGTGGGCATTTAGTGCTATAAATTTTCCTCTACACACTGCTTTAAATGTGTCCCAGAGATTCTGGTATGTTGTATCTTTGTTCTCATTGGTTTCAAAGAACATCTTTATTTCTGCCTTCATTTCATTATGTACCCAGTAGTCATTCAGGAGCAGGTTGTTCAGTTTCCATGTAGTTGAGCGGTTTTGAGTGAGTTTCTTAGTCCTGAGTTCTAGTTTGATTGCACTGTGGTCTGAGAGACAGTTTGTTATCATTTCTGTTCTTTTACATTTGCTGAAGAGTGCTTTACTTCCAATTATGTGGTCAATTTTGGAATAAGTGTGATGTGGTGCTGAGAAGAATGTATATTCTGTTGCTTTGGGGTGGAGAGTTCTGTGGATGTCTATTAGGTCCACTTGGTGCAGAGTTGAGTTCAATTCCTGGATATCCTTGTTAACTTTCTGTCTCATTGATCTGTCTAATGTTGACAGTGGGGTGTTGAAGTCTTCCATTATTATTGTGTGGGAGTCTAAGGCTCTTTGTAGGTCTCTAAGGACTTGCTTTATGAATATGGGTGCTCCTGCATTGGGTGCATATATATTTAGGATAGTTGGCTCTTCTTGTTGAATTGATCCCTTTACCATTATGTAATGGCCTTCTTTGTCTCTTTTGATCTTTGTTGGTTTAAAGTCTGTTTTATCAGAGACTAGGATTGCCAACCCCTGCCTTTTTTTGTTTTCCATTTGCTTGGTAGATCTTCCTCCATCCCTTTATTTTGAGTTTATGTGTGTCTCTGCAAGTGAGATGGGTCTCCTGAATACAGCACACTGATGGGTCTTGACTCTTTATCCAATTTGCCAGTCTGTGTCTTTTAATTGGAGCATTTAGCCCATTTACATTTAAGGTTAATACTGTTATGTGTGAATTTGATCCTGTCGTTATGATGTTAGCTGGTTATTTTGCTCATTAGTTGATGCAGTTTCTTCCTAGCATTGATGGTCTTTACAATTTGGCATGTTTTTGCAGTGGCTGGTACTGGTTGTTCCTTTCCATGTTTAGTGCTTCCTTCAAGAGTTCTTGTAGGGCAGGCCTGGTGGTGACAAAATCTCTAAGCATTTGCTTATCTGTAAAGGATTTTATCTCTCCTTCACTTATGAAGCTTAGTTTGGCTGGATGTGAAATTCTGGGTTGAAAATTCTTTTCTTTAAGAATGTTGAATATTGGCCCCCACTCTCTTCTGGCTTGTAGAGTTTCTGCCGAGAGATCTGCTGTTAGTCTAATGGGCTTCCCTTTGTGGGTAACCCGACCTTTCTCTCTGGCTGCCCTTAACATTTTTTCCTTCATTTCAACTTTGGTGAATCTGACAATTATGTGTCTTGGAGTTGCTCTTCTCGAGGAGTATCTTTGTGGCATTCTCTGTATTTCCTGAATTTGAATGTTGGCCTGCCTTGCTAGGTTGGGGAAGTTCTCCTGGATAATATCCTGTAGAGTGTTTTCCAACTTGGTTCCATTCTTCCCATCACTTTCAGGTACAGCAATCAGACGTAGATTTGGTCTTTTCACATAGTCCCGTATTTCTTGGAGGCTTTGTTCATTTCTTTTTACTCTTTTTTTCTCTAAACTTCTCTTCTTGCTTCATTTCATTCATTTGATTTTCAATCACTGATACCCTTTCTTCCAGTTGATCAAATTGGCTACTGAAGCTTGTGCATTCATCATGTAGTTCTCGTGTCATGGTTTTCAGCTCCATCAGGTCATTTAAGGACTTCTCCACACTGGTTATTCTAGTTAGCCAATCGTCCAATCTTTTTTCAAGGTTTTTAGCTTCTTTGCGATGAGTTCAAACTTCCTCCTTTAGCTCAGAGAAGTTTGATCATCTGAAGCCTTCTTCACTCAACTCGTCAAAGTCATTCTCTGTCCAGCTTTGTTCCATTGCTGGCAAGGGGCTGTGTTCCTTTGAAGGGGGAGGGGTGCTCTGATTTTTAGAATTTTCAGCTTTTCTGCTCTGTTTTTTTCCCCATCTTTGTAGTTTTTTCTACCTTTGGTCTTTGATGATGGTGACGTACAGATGGGGTTTTGGTGTGGATTTCCTTTCTGTTTGTAAGTTTTCCTTCTAACAATCAGGACCCTCACTCAGCTGTAGGTCTGTTGGAGTTTGCTGAAGGTCCACTCCAGACCCTGTTTCCCTGGGTATCAGCAGCAGAGGCTGCAGAATAGCAAATAGTGCTGAACAGCAAATGTTGCTGCCTGATCGTTCCTCTGGAAGCTTTGTCTCAGAGGGGTACCTGGTTGTGTGAGGTGTCAGTCTGCCCCTACTGGAAGGTGCCTCCCAGATAGGCCACTCGAGGGTCAGGGACCGACTTGAGGAGGCAGTCTGTCCGTTCTCAGATCTCAAACTCCGTGCTGGGAGAACCACTACTCTCTTCAAAGCTATCAGACAGGGACATTTAAGCCTGCAGAAGTTTCTGCTGCCTTTTGTTTGGCTATGCCCTGCCCCCAGAGGTGGAGTCTATAGAGGCAGGAGCTGTGGTGGGCTCCAACCAGTTCGAATTTCCTGGCTGCTATGTTTACCTACTCAAGCCTCGGCAATGGCAAGTGCCCCTCCCCCAGCCTCGCTGCCACCTTGCAGTTTGATCTCAGACTGCTGTGCTAGCAATGAACGAGGCTCTGTGGGCCTGGGACCCTCCCAGCCAGGCACGGGATATAATCTCCTGGTGTGCCTGTTGCTAAGACCATTGGAAAAGCGCAGTATTAGGGTGGGAGTGACCCGATTTTCCAGGTGCCGTCTGTCACAGCTTCCCTTGGCTAGGAACAGGAATTCCCTGACCCCATGCACATCCCAGGTGAGGCAATGCCTCACCCTGCTTCGATTCACGCTCGGTGGGCTGCACCCACTGTCCTGCCCCCACTGTCCGATAAGCCCCCATGAGATGAGCCTGGTACCTCAGTTGGAAATGCAGAAATCACCCGTCTTCTGCATCGCTCACACTGGGAGCTGTAGACTGGTGCTGTTCCTATTCCACCATCTTGGAACCGCCTTCCGCACTGAGCCTTTTTTTTTTTTTTTTCTTAGATGCAGTTTTTCTCTCTTGTCACCCTGACTGGAGTGCAATGGAACGATCTCAGCTCACTGCACCTCCACCTCCTGGGTTCAAGCAATTCTCCTGCCTCAGCCACCCATGTAGCTCGGATTACAGGTGTCTGCCTCCATGCCCAGCTAATTTTTGTATTTTTAGTAGAGACGGGGTTTTACCATGTTGGCCAGGCTGGTCTCAAACTCGTGACCTCAAGTGATCCACCTGCCTCAGCCTGCCAAAGTGCTGAGATTACAGTTGTGAGCCACTGTGCCTGTCCACATCGATGTTTTTGAAAGACTCCTGGCCCGTTGTTTGGTAGCTTTGGCATACATATTTTGGGGGAAAAACTAAGCCCCATAGTAAATTTAAAATGGAATGGAATGGTAACTTTTTAGTTGTATTCAATGCCCAGCTTTAGCTGTGACTTGGAACAAATTTCTTAATCTTCTCTGAGACTCAGTTATCTGATTTGTTAAATGGGAATAATGATTCCTATTTTACAAGGCAGATGCAAGGATTATAAATTGATGCAATCTTTCAGAAAGCAATTTGATAGCCTGCATCAAGAATCTTAAACATGCTTTTATTTATGGATCCAGTAATTCGGCTTCTAGCGATGCATCCTTAAGAAATGATCAGAGATACTGGCCAGGCACAATGGCTAACACCTGTAATCCTTGCACTTTGAGAGGCCAAGGCAGGAGGATCACCTGAAGTCAGTAGTTCGAGACCAGCCTGGCCAACATGGTGAAACGCCGTCTCTACCAAAAATACAAGAATTAGCCAGAAATAGCTTGAATCCAGGAGGTGGAGGTTGCAGTGAGTCAAGATCGTACCACTGCACTCCAGCCTGGGCAACAGAGCTAGACTCTGTCTCATAAAAAACAAAGATCAGAGATACAGACAAAACTGTTTAGGCAGTGACGGTCATTATCATGAGTGCCAGGATAGTAGTTGGGTGAACTGTGCTACATCTTCCATCTCCTCCCTTATCAGCCTTGGGCTCCTTGCCCTCAATACTCATTGCTAACACTTAAATGCTACCTTGTGTCCAGCACTGTGGGGAGTTACAGACTATTATGGCAAGCTTGAAAATCATGCCTTGAGCTGGGCGCAGTGGCTTACACTTGTAATCCCACCACTTTAGGAGGCCACGGCGGGTGGATCACCTGAGGTCAGGAGTTCGAGACCAGCCTGGCCAATATGGTAAAAACCCCGTCTCTACTAAAAATACAAAAAATTAGCTGGGCTGAGGCAGGAGAATTGCTTGAACCTGACAAGCTGAGGTTGCAGTGAGCTGAGATCGTGACACTGCACTCCAACCTGGGCAACAGAGCAAGACCCCCATCTCAAAAAAAAAAAAAAAAAGTCATGCCTTGGAGGAGCATTTGATAACAAGAAACAAAAGTAGGGTTTCATAAGGAGGTCTGTGTGTCTCATGAGAACCCTACTTTGCTTTATGTTACAGAATTATGTTTAGAGAAGAATCTAGAAAGAAACAGAATAAAGTTTTACCCTGGGTGGTGCAATATGGGGCAAATTTTGTTTAGAATGACAAAAACAGCAAACTCTGCATCCAAATTTTGTGCCAGTATGTGCCAAATCCTGTGCTTGCAACAAATGATTTGGAGCAAGTCAATTCCTTTTGACTTTCCAACCATATTCCACAGTCCATTCATTAATTGGATTCATGGTCCACTCAGTTCCACTCATGGTTAACTGGCAATGCCTGATAATATGGCCACTCATAGATAAAAGCAGAACTTGGAAACGTAATCCCTGATGGTCCAGTTACTTCCCATTTATAACTCTATAAAAAAAAAAAAAAGATTTAGACCAGGAGCAGTGGCTCACACCTGTAATCCCAGCACTGTGGGAGGCTGAAGGGGGCAGATTGCTTGAGCCCAGGAGTTCAAGACCAGCCTGGGCAACATGGTGAAACCCCATCTCTACTAAAACTACAAAAAAAAAAAAAAAAAAGCTGGGTGCGGGGGCTCACGCCTGTAATCCCAGCACTTTGAGAGCCCAAGGCGGGTGCATCACCTGAGGTCAGGAGTTTGAGACCAGCCTGACCAACATGGAGAAACCCTGTCTCTACCAAAAATTCAAAATTAGCTGGGTGTGGTGGCACATGCTTGTAATCCCAGCTACTCAGGGAAGCTGAGGCAGGAGAATTGCTTGAACCCAGGAGGTGGAGGTTGCAATGAGCCGAGATTGCGCCATTGCACTCCAGCCTGGCAACAGAGCGAGACTCCATCTCAAAAAAAAAAAAAAGAAAAGAAAAGAAAAAAAAATTAGCCAGACACATTGGCACACGCCTGTAGTCCCAACTACTAGGGAGGCTGAGGTGGAAGGATTGCTTGAGCCCAAGAGGTTGAGGCTGCACTGCACTCCAGACTGGGTGACAGAGTGAGAACTGATCTCAAAAAAACAAAATGAAGAGAGATAGAGAGGGATTTAATGGATAGCTAGCTATCTCTGTCACATCACAAAGTCTATTTTTGGGCCAGGCACAGTGACTCACACCTGTAATCCCAGCACGTTGGGATGCCGAGGTGGGCAGTTAGCTTGAGGTCAGGAGTTTGCAACCAGCCTGGCCAACGTGGTGGAATCACGTCCTTACAAAAAGTTAGCTGGGAGTGGTGGCACGCATCTGTTATCCCAGCTTCTCAGGAGGCCGAGGCAGGACAACTGCTTGAGCTTGGGTGACGGAGGTTACAGTGAGCCCAGATTGTGCCACTGCACTCCAGCCTGGGTGACAGAGTAAGGCTGTCTCAAAAAACAAAAAATATCTATTCATGTCTGGTTTTTTTTATTTGTTTGTTTTGTTTTGTTTTGTTTTTTGATATAGAGTTGCTCTCTGTCACCCAGGCTGGAGTGCAGTGGAGCAATCTCGGCTTATTACAACCTTCACCTCCTGGGTTCCAGCAATTCTCCTGCCTCGGACTTCCAAGTAGCTGGATTACAGGTGCCCACCACCATGCCTAGCTAATATTTGTATTTTAGCAGAGACGGCATTTCACCATGTTGTCCAGGTTGGTCTCGAACTCCTGACCTCAGTTGATCTGCTCGCCTCTGCCCCACAAAGTGCTGGAGTTACAAGCATTTGCCACCACGCCCCGCTAATTTTTTTTTTTTTTTTTTTTTTTTTTTGTATTTTTTGTAGAGAAAGGGCTTTGCCATGTTGTCCAGGTTAGTCTCAAACTCCTGACCTCAGGTGATCCATCTGACTCAGCATCCCAAAGTGTTGGGATTACAGGTGTGAGCCACCACACCTGGCCCTTGTCTGATATTTATACAACTACTCACATACATTTCTTTTGGTTATTGTATGGTACTAAAATATCCTGTCTTAGCCTTTTATTTTCAATCATTCTGAGGCATTGTACACACGGGTAAACAGCACAAACCTGGATTTTACTTTGTTTCTATTCTTTTTTTTTTTTTTTTTTTTGGAGACTGAGTCTTCGCTCTATCCCAGGCTGGAGTGCAGTGCAATCTCGGCTCGCTGCAACCTCGGCCTCCTGGGTTCAAGCGATTCTCATGCCTCGGCCTCCTGAGTAGCGGAGTAACCCGCCACCAAGCCCGGCTAATTTTTGTATTTTTTTTTTAATAGAAACAGCGGGTTTCACCATGTTGCCCAAGCTGGTCTCGAACTCCTGGCCTCAGGAGATCCACCCGCCTCAGCCTCCCAAAGTGCTGGGATTACAGGCGTGACCCATTGCACTTGGCCAAATTATCTTTTAAAAGTGAGGGAAAAATAAAGATATTTCCAGATAAGGAAAAATTGAGAATTTTCTATCATATTAGGAAGAATGATTCCATAATGAAGGTCTGAGATATAAGAATAACGGCAAACAAGTAAACTGGGAAAAACGGGGTAGGGGAATTTAAACACATATGAACTCTATCAATAAATAATAATAGTATTCAATTTGAGTCATAAAAATTAAGATAAGGCTAGGCACGGTGGCTCACGCCTGTAATCCCAGCACTTTGGGAGGCCGAGATGGGCAGATCACAAGGTCAGGAGTACGAGACCAGCCTGGCCAATATGGTGAAACCCCGCCTCAACTAAAGATACAAAAATTAGCCAGGCGTGGTGGCAGGCACCTGTAGTCCCAGTTACTCAGGAGGCTGAGGCAGGAGAATCCCTTGAACCCGAGAGGTGGAGGTTGCAGTGAGCAGAGATTGCTCCACTGCACTCCAGCCTGGGAGACACAGCAAGACTCCATCTCAAAAAAAAACAACAAAAAAAGGCCGGGCGCCGTGGCTCATGCCTGTAATCCCAACACTTTGAGAGGCTGACGGGGGTGGATCATGAGATCAGGCGTTCAAGATCAGCCTGGCCAACATAGTGAAACCCTGTCTCTACTAAAAATACAAAAATTAGCTGGGCATGGTGGTGAGCGCCTGTAATCCCAGCTACTCAGGAGGCTGAGGCAGGAGAATCACTTGAACCCGGGAGGCAGAGGTTGCAGTGAACCAAGATCAAACGAGCCACTGCACTCCAGCCTGGCGACAGTGCAAGACTCCATCTCAAAAAAAAAAAAAAAGAAAGAAAAAAAAAGAGAGAGAGAGAGAGCAAGTTCATCTTTCCTGCTCTGTGAGGAAGCATCATTCATCCCCTCCAGAGGATGCAGCAACAAAGCACCATCTTGGAAGCAGAGAGCAGCCCTCACCAGACACCAAACCTGCCAGCACCTTGGTCTTGGACTTCTCAGCCTCCAGAACTGTGAGAAATACGTTTCTATTGTTTATAAATTACACAGTCTTTGGTATTTTGTTATAGCAGCATGAATGAACTAAGACAATGGTAATATAAAATTTTTTGAGATGGAGCCTTGCTCTGTCACCCAGGCTGGAGTGCAGTGGCACGATCTCAGCTTACTGCAATGTTCACTTCCCGGGTTCAAGGGATTCTCGTGCCTCAGCCTTCCGAGTAGCTGGGATTACAGGCGCATGCCACCATGCCCAGCTAATTTTTGTATTTTTAGTAGGGATGGGGTTTCACCATGTTGGCCAGGCTGGTCTCGAACTCCTGACCTCAGGTGATCCACCTGCCTCAGCCTCCCAAGGTGCTGACATTACAGGCGTGAGCCACCGCGCCTGGCCAATAGGCGATATAAATTTAAATTCTAACCGCATATGAAGGCAGGCTAACAGCCAGCTCTAAATTTTCAGGCAAGACTTTTTCACCACTTAAAGGGGGAACTGAGACAAACAAGACTTGTTTTCTCCCCTTGCTGCAAGCAGACTGTTTTTCTGGCCTACTGTTTCACTAGGCCATATTTCTTAGACAGTACTGACTTCATATGAAGCTGCGGTTCCAACATCCCCCGCCCCCTTGTGTGGGCCCAGAGCCCTGTGTGCTGTGCTGGATCCCTGTACAGACACTGAAAAACAGAGTTCTGCATTTCTTACAGCAGCAACTACAAGTGGTTTTGGGGCTTAACTATCACTTTGGTTTCCATTTTATGTTCCTTTTTGTTTCCCCGAGATTTGCTTTCTTGGGATTGTATTTTATCCATGATTTCTAAGTGCCTTGTTATGGAAAGGTTTATTGTACTATTCAATCTTTCATATTATTTGAAGTAGAAAACCCAAGGTCTTTTCATCTTTACAACAACTCTACAAATTAAGTGCTATTATTTCCATTATATTATTGCAGAAATTGAGACTCAGGATAAAGGTCACATGGTTCCGTCAAGTAGTAGAGCCTGAATGTGAACCCAGTACTGTCTGGCACCAAAATTTATGGTTGTTTAAACACTAAGCTATATTGTCTCTTACTATACTCTGATTTTTTGGTGTGTATTTTTTTCTTTTAGAACATGTTAATTCTATCTATTATCAGAAAAAAATAAAACAGCTTTTAAAAGTACTATAAGTTGAAAAATATATCCCTTGGTTATAAAATGTATTTATTAAACCTAATAAGCTCTATTATCAAAGCCCTGTGGCTAGGCCAAAGTCATCCATTGTATCTGTCAGGTACCATATGGGATGAACAAAATATTTTCCTATACATAAATAATAAACAATACCTGAGCCAAGGTATTATATTTTCCCTTTTCCTCTACTTTGTTGTGTTTACCTTTTCCCTATGAGCCTGTCATTTTTCTCCACCACTCTCTCCCCAGGCTGCTACTAGCTCTAAATAGTAGTAATAATTATGATTGGGTTCCTGCTACACTTTTGGCAAGCAGAAAAGTCTTCTTGGATACAGTGGATATAGGCCTTATCTGTCTAGGTTGTTGATTAGAAAAACATGCTGGAGGACATGTAAACCTTAATGAAGTCTAAACAGATTACACCTATTGCTTCTCCAGGATCAGCATGACGTGGCACTCATAATAGAAAACAGAATAAGCCTGGCACACTGGCTCACTATGGGATCATAATGCCAGCCACACACTAATTTTTGCTTTATTAAGTGCTGGAAAATTTATTGGTTCATAATTTGTTCTCGTGCTTTCCCAAGTATCTAGATGTCTACAATTACTTGAATTATTCTTTTTTTCTTTTTTAATATGGGCACACAGACACACATGGGCACGTACAAGCAATTTGCCATTTCCCAGGCTGTAGGGTTCCTCCTGGGCTCTCAAAAATAAGCTCTGAAGTCTCTAATGAAATTCACCAAAGCCGCCGGGCACAGTGGCTCACGCCTGTAATCCCAACACTTTGGGAGGCCGAGGCAGGCGGATCACGAGGTCAGGAGTTCAAGACCAGCCTGGCCAATATGGTGAAACCCTGTCTCTACTAAAAATACAAAAAAAATTAGCCAAGCATGGTAGTGCACACCTGTAGTCCCAGCTACTCGGGAGGCTGAGGCAGAAGAATCGCTTGAACCCGGGAGGCAGAGGTTGCAGTGAGCCAAGATCGCACCACTGCACTCCAGCCTGGGCAACGGAGCAAGACGAGACTCTGTCTCAAAAAAAAAAAAAAAAGAAAAGAAAAAAGAAAAAAAGAAATTCACCAAAACCTTAAGTTCCCTGAGATGTATATAATGAAATCTTGCTAATTTTGTTTTGTGTTGACTCCTCACTATAAGTCAGATTATTTCTGTAAAGAATTTGTAAAAGTGAATTTATCTAAGAATCTGTCCAAGTACCTTTAGTCCAGAAGATACTCATTCTTTTTTTTTTTTTTTTTTTTTTTTTGAGACAGAGTCTCGCTCTGTCGCCCAGGCTGGAGTGCTGTGGCCGGATCTCAGCTCACTGCAAGCTCCGCCTCCTGGGTTCCCGCCATTCTCCTGCCTCAGCCTCCCGAGTAGCTGGGACTACAGGCGCCCGCCACCTCGCCCGGCTAGTTTTTTGTATTTTTTAGTAGAGACGGGGTTTCACCGTGTTAGCCAGGATGGTCTCGATCTCCTGACCTCCTGATCCGCCCGTCTCGGCCTCCCAAAGTGCTGGGATTACAGGCTTGAGCCACCGCGCCCGGCTACTCATTCTTTCATTTGTGTATACATGTTTGCATTCATTCATTTCACACGCATTTATTGAGTGCCTACTGTATGTAAGGCCCTGTTTTAATTGCTGGGGACGTAGCGGTAATTTTTTTAGATGTGGTCTCTGCACTCATGGAGTAAATGATCTAATGTAGCAGTTAAATAAGGAAATAAATGAACCATTTCAGATGGTTATAAATTATATGAAGTATTTAAAAGAGGTGATAAATAGAGTGATTGGGTTGGGGGTGGGGTGCTACCTTAGATAGAGTTTTTCAGGAAAGTTGGCTAAGAAAGATTTCAGAATCTGGGCTATCACTCTTTTTTTTTTTTTTTTTTTTTTTTTTGAGACGGAGTCTCGCTCTGTCCCCAGGCTGGAGTGCAGTGGCCGCATCTCAGCTCACTGCAAGCTCTGCCTCCCGGGTCTACGCCATTCTCCTGCCTCAGCCTCCCGAGTAGCTGGGACTACAGGCGCCCGCCACCTCACCCGGCTAGTTTTTTGTATTTTTTAGTAGAGACGGGGTTTCACCGTATTAGCCAGGCTGGTCTCGATCTCCTGACCTTGTGATCCGCCCGTCTCGGCCTCCCAAAGTGCTGGGATTACAGGCTTGAGCCACCGCGCCCGGCCTGGGCTATCACTCTTTTTGATTCCCTTTATATGTCACTAACTGCTTCTTCTCAATCTTCTATGATGATTTTTCTTTATCTTTTCAACATCCAAATATTGGAGTGCCTCAGGGCTCATCTCTGGACTTCTTTTTGATCTTCACTCACTCCCTAGATGATCTCATTAAGTCCCTTGATTTTAAATAACTTCTGTACTTTATCTTTAAATGGGCAAAGTATGTATAGAACAGTAACATTTGTCTAAGAAATGGATATGGTAGAATACAAATATATATAGTCAAGAACAGTGAAGGGTCTGAGATTTTATCCTACTTGCAGTCTAACAAGTTAGCCTGCCATGGTTTTATGGGATTCTGGCAGAAGACACAAGATTCTTGGGTTAGAGACAAAGGCATTTATTATTCACAGCAACAGCAGTAGTCAGAGTATTTGAGCTAGCTCTCCAAGCCCCAATTCCTAAAGGTTGACATGAAGAGGATCAGGCGAGGCCTGCATATGCAGTGGCTTGCATTACGGGAAAGAGACCCTGAGCTTAGAAACTCTGAATATATCTGTACCCCAATAACCTATGAAAAAAAAAGAAAATCTGAATTTTTTTTTTTTTTTTTTTTGAGATGGAGTCTCGCTCTGTCACCTGGGCTGGAGTGCAGTGGCGTGATCTCAGCTCACTGCAAGCTCCGCCTCCTGGGTTCACGCCATTCTCCTGCCTCAGCCTCCCAAGTAGCTGGGACTACAGGCACCCGCCACCCCGCCAGGCTAATTTTTTGGATTTTTAGGAAAGACGGGGTTTCACTGTGGTCTCGATCTCCTGACCTCGTGATCCACCTGCCTCAGCCTCCCAGAGTGCTGGGATTACAAGCGTGAGCCACCACGCCTGGCCTAAAAATCTGAATTTTTTATAATGAACAGTAAGCATGTCTGCCTTACATTGCAAAGGAAGACACTAACTCTATGTACCAGGGCTGTTAACTTACACAGACATCCCTAAAATGATAGTCCAAAACAAAAGCAGTCAGTGACTCTGTTCAAAATATATGAAGAAATGTGAGAGGACCACAGCAAATTGTCTCTCAACTTGTATTTGCTTATATTTTCTAAACAAGCAAAAACATTTTTAAGTTACCTATTTATAGAGAGAGGGAACAGGGTGGGAGGGACAAGGCTGGAAGTTAGACTTCTCCAAATATACTTTGAATATTTGATTTTGAAACCATCTATTTTACCTAATTAGAAAACAAAATTAAATTTTTTAAAGCAATCCCTAAAAACTGAAAACTGCATGAAACAAATGAAACCAATTATCTATCAAATTAGTAGAATAACTGCACAGAGAATAATTATTTCCATTTATGGTGACTTGGCCAGGCACAGTGGCTCATGCCTGTAATCTCGGCACTTTGGGTGGCTGAGGCAGGAGGACTGCTTGAGCCTAGGAGTTTGAGACCACCCTAGGCAAGATGGTGAAACCTTGTTTCTACCAAAAAAACAAAACAAAACAAAAATTAGCCAGGTGTCAGTCCCAGCTACTCAGGAAGCTGAGGTGGGATGATCGCTTGAGCCTGGGGGGTCCAGGCTGCAGTGAGCCATGATTGTGCCACTGCACTCCAGCCTGGGTGACAGAGTGAGACCTGTATCAAAAAATAAATAAAATACAGTGATCTGTCTATACGTTCTTAGTAGAATATATTCTAAATGCAAAAGGTTGTCCAAAAAGTCTTAAATTCTTTTCAGCAATCATGTTAGTGGTAGTGTTGGTGTGGATATTCTCAGAGAGTTTCATGTAACATGTTGATGAAATTGGAAATCGAAATTTTTGGTATGAGAGAATAAATAGAGATACAGATTTAATATCAAAGAGGTTAAGCAAAACTCTCTAGTCTCAAATTTTAGGAAGTATTATATATGAACTCATTATGCTTTTTATCTTTATAGAAAAAAAAATCTATTTCCAAGCTCTAACACTGAAAAAGCATAAAAGCAATGACTGATCCAGTAGCAAAGAATGCCCAGATTGTGGTATCCAAATACTATTTCACACTAGAAAAGACCAGAGCTCCTTGAAGAAATAGCTGATTCTGGGTCTAGGGTAGGAAATATACAAGACAGGCTTGAAATAACTCGTCATACTAGAAAGTAAGGAAGCTATCAAAGACTGCTGGGAAAGTGTCAAAAGAATTAATGTGCCAATTTACAGGAACTCCCACTGGCCAAAGATTTGAGCATCAATAGGAATTACAGTTGCATAGAATGGAAACATGTTGGTATATTCAAATTCATGAGTTCATGGTAAGATATATTTTTAAGAAACTACTCATTGGTCACCTGAAGATAATGCTAGGGAACTCATTATTTTGCATATTGGTCAATAAACAGAGAGAATCAAGATTGACCACCGTCCCAATGCCATCTATATGCTGAAGATTCCTAAATTTTCATCTGTAAACTTAACCTCTTTCATGAATTCCACACTTACATATCCACCTACCTATTCAAGCTCTCCAATTGAATATCTAATGGCAATGTCTAACTCAATATGTCCCAAACTAAAATCTTGATTCTCTTCCTGTCCCAGATCGGCTCCTTTCAGTATTTTCCTTCTCAATAGAATGAGCAATGTTACTTGTCCACACCAAAAATACTGAAGTCTTCCTTGACTCCTCTCTTCCTCTCATACTCCACATCTAATTTATAGCAAACATTATTGACTCTTCCTTTTAAGTATATCCAGAATCAGTCCTCTTCTCATTATTTCCTCTGTTCCCACACTGGTCCATGTTCCTGTGATTGGCTTAATGCATGTAAGGCCACGTCCCTGTAAGATTACGGCACTTATTTGCTCAAAACTCTCCAATTAGGCCAGACATAGTGACTCATGCCTGAAATCCCAGCACTTTGGGAGGCCAAAACGGGAGGATCACTTGAGGCTCAGAGGTCATGCCACTGCACTCCAGCCTGGGTGAAAAGAGCCCAGGTCACCAGAGCAAAACCCTGGCTCAAAACAAAAACAAAAACAGACCAAAAAAACTCTCCAATTACATCTCATGTCACTTAATATAATTGAGTAACATGCAAAGTCCTCCACATCTGTAAATAAAGAGGTAACCAGAAGGCTGAAAACTTAGAGGAAAAACAAAGGCCCAAGTTGATTTGGCCACATCCAATGACGGATTATTGGAGGCGTACAGAGACCTGGTCATCCCTTCTCAATTCAGGACAACTCCAAAGGGCCACTCTAGCAATAGAGAACCCCAGAGGGTTGCATGAGGTATTTGTTGTGCCCACATGGCAGCTCAGCTTCTCCCTCTGCCTGGCTGCTCCCCAACCTCCCACAGCTATTGATACCAAGGGCACTCCCTAACTAACACCCTGCATGCTAACCTCCATCTGAGAAACTGCCTGGCATGGTAGCCACACTCGCTTCCCCAACCCCTCCAGGGCAATTTTATTTTTTATTTTTTGTTTTTGTTTTTGTTTTTGTTTGAGACACAGTTTCACTCTTTCACCCAGGCTAGAGTGCAGTGGTGTGATCTCGGCTCACTGCAACCTCCACCTCTCGGGTTCAAGCGATTCTCCTGCCTCAGCCTCCCAAGTAGCTGGGATTACAGGCATGTACCACCACGCCCGGCTAATTTTTGTATTTTAGTAGAGACGACGGGGATTCGCCACATTGGCCAGGCTGGTCTCAAACTCCTGAGCTCACGTGGTTCACCTGCTTCAGCCTCCCAAAGTGCTGGGATTACAGGCATGAGCCACCGCACCCGGCCCCTTTATGACAATTTAATTGCAAAAAGCAGGCCATCGCTATCCACTTGTTCCAAGAAAACTTCCACTCCAGAAAACCCCCGACCTTAAGATTGAACAATCCTTCCTCTTTTGAAACGTCCCCAAGCTGTTCCAACCAAGGACTGCCAAATATACCTGAAGATTAATTAGGAAGTCTCCCCACTTCCAAAATTCCCAACCATAAGAGAACACTTGTCAATCAGAGACTATCTCAGTATTTCCTCTTCTTACTCTATAAAACATACTCTTTAAGACCCTTGAATCCCAGCTGAAGCACAAGTGATGGCAGATGGGTTCCCTTGAGGCAAGTTTATGAATAAAGAGCTTTTGTTAATTTTGTCTCAGACTTAGTTTTGTCTTTGACACATCTCAGAGTTGGCTTCCCAGCAAACCCAACAGGCAATAATTTATCTACTTACACGCTTATGGTCCGTGTCCCTCTCACTGTTTCCTGTGAGTAGAGGGTTTGTAGAGTCCCCTTCCGACTCTCCAGTTGCTAGACCAGTGCCTCACACCGGAAGCTGCTCAATAACTATTGGCTGGATGAATGAATGGAATGACACTTAAGCCGAGGCCTGAATGACAAGGAGCTAGCCAGCCAGTCAAAGATCTTGTGGAAGAACATTTTCAGTGTTGGGAACAGCAAACGGAATTCCGCAAAGAGCTCTTTCCTTTCTGTTTCCATTCCACTTCGTCGCCACTGTAATTTAGTCTTTGGGACAGTTAAAAGTTTTGAAGTGTTAGGCCGGGCGCGGTGGCTCAAGCCTGTAATCCCAGCACTTTGGGAGGCCGAGACGGGCGGATCACGAGGTCAGGAGATCGAGACCATCCTGGCTAACACGGTGAAACCCCGTCTCTACTAAAAATACAAGAAAATTCGCCGGGCGAGGTGGCGGGCGCCTGTAGTCCCAGCTACTCGGGAGGCTGAGGCAGGAGAATGGCGTAAACCCGGGAGGCGGAGCTTGCAGTGAGCTGAGATCCGGCCACTGCACTCCAGCCTGGGCGACAGAGCGAGACTCCGTCTCAAAAAAAAAAAAAAAAAAAAAAGGTTTTGAAGTGTTGTGTTTGTTTTCATTTGTTGTTTGTTTGTTTCCTATTTCATCCCACTCCCGTTCTAGGATCACTTAATTTTTACAAATTTAGCCAGGATCACACACCTCCCTCCAGACCAATGTATAATTCATCAATTTTGTGTTTTTACTGATGCGGACTTATCAGACCTAAGATGGCGCCCTTCCAGTATTTACTACTTGTCTTCCTCAAAATACTTATTTGCAGGAGGACATGGTAGTTGATACAGACTTGACCTTAAGGAGGTCACTATCGATCGGGAATTTGTTTCATAATTATCTCAGAGCAAGTCCAACATCTCTCTTGGTCTATAGGGTTGTGGGTGGAGGGAGACTCATCAGAATCACCTGGGGAGCCTCACCGCCCCTGCCGCCACCTCCTCTCCCCCCAACCCCACCACTCAGTCTCTCTCCTCTCCCCTTTACTCCTCATACACATTATAAGTAGAGCCTGGCTATGTGTATTTTGTTTTCTGGTTTTATTTTTAAAAATAATCTGTGTGTCAGCGGGCGCATTGGCTCATGTCTGTAATCCCAGCACTTTGGGAGGCTGAGGTGGCGGGATCACCTGAGGTCGGGAGTTCGAGACCAGCCTGACCAATATGATGAAACCCCGTCTCTACTAAAAATCCAAAAAAATTAGCCGGGCGTGATGGCGGGGGCCTGTAGTCCTAGCCACTTAGGAGGCTGAGGCAGGAGAATGGCATGAACCCAGGAGGTGGAGCTTGCAGTGAGCCGAGATCACGCCACTGCACTCCAGCCTGGGCGACAGAGGGAGACTCCATCTCAAAAAAATAAAAAATAAAAAAATAAAAAAATAAAAAAATTAGCCGGGCATGGTGGCGGGCGCTTGCAATCCCAGACACTCGGGAGGCTGAGACAGGAGAATCTCTTCAACCCAGGAGACAGCAGTTGCGGTGAGCTGAGATCACACCATTGCACTCCAGCCTGGGCAACAACAGCAAAACCCCATCTCAAATGATAATAATAATAATAATAATAATAATAATAATAATAATTAAGGTAAAATAATCTGTGTGTCTTTTATTAAAGTAGAATTTGCACATGGTTAAAATATCAAATACTATAGAATAGCTTCTATCCCCTTTCTCCTGGTGCTCTACTTTTATCGGTTCCTCCTTGGTTTCTTTGATTTTTCTGAGCTTTATCTCTGTATCTCTAAATAATCTGCTTCTCCTGCTATTTATTTATTTATTTATTTATTTATTTTGAGACAGAGTTTCGCTCCTGTTGCCCAGGCTGGAGTGCAATGGCGCGATCTCGGCTCACCGCAAACTCTGCCTCCCAGGTTCAAGTGATTCTCCTGCCTCAGCCTCCTGAGTAGCTAGGATTACAGGCATGTACCACCACGCCTGGTTAATTTTGTACTTTTAGTTGAGACAAAGTTTCTCCATGTTGGTCAGGCTGGTCTCAAACTCCTGACCTCAGGCGATTAGCCCGTCTCGGCCTCCCAAAGTGCTGGGATTACAGGTAGAAGCCACTGCGCCCGGCCTATCTCACTCTTTATTTATCTTTTGTTGTTGTTGTTGTTGCTGTTGTTGTGACGGAATTTCACTCTTGTCACCCAGGCTGGAGTGCAGTGGCGCGATCTCAGCTCCCTGCAACCTCCGCCTCCTTGCAACCTCCGCCTCCTGGGTTCAAGCGATTCCCCTGTCTCAGCCTCCCAAGTAGCTGGGATTACAGACTCCTGACACCATGCTGGGCTAATTTTTATATATTTAGTAGGGAGGGGGGGTTTCACCATGTTGGCCAGGCTGGTCTCGAACTCCTGACCTCAGGCAATCTGCCCGCACCAGCCTCCCAGGGTGCTGGGATTACAGGGGTGAGCAACAGCGCCAGGTCCATTTTTATATGTTATCTATCCCCTTACTGGCATGACAGATGAGAATTTAGCTCAGTTGCACAACCCCTCCCCCATCACTTCTTCTACAAATATGGTTAGAGCGTATTTTTAGTTCTTCCATTGATTTTCTTTGTATTTCTTTACTTTGAAAGTTGTAAGCTTTCTGGCTGGGCACGGTGGCTCACGTCTGTAATCCTAGCACTTTGGGAGGCTGAGGTGGGCAGATCACCTGAGGTCAGGAGTTCAAGACCAGCCTGGTCAACTTAGCAAAACCTCGTCTCTAGTAAAAATACAAAAATGAGTCAACATGGTGGCTTGTGCCTGTAATACCAGCTGCTTGGGAGACCGAGGCGGGAGAATCGCTTGAACCCGGGAGGTGGAGGTTTATTTAGTGAACAATCTGCCAATTTTTAATTTTGTGTTGTATTATTATTGCTAGTGTTGTTCATTTTTCTTTGATGTTAGATGCCTGGCTGCTAGACATCCTGCAGGAAGTGGCCAGGTGCGGTGGCTCATGCCTGTAATCCAAGCACTTTGGGAGGCCACAGCAGGTGGATCACCTGAGCTCAGGAATTCGAAACTACCCTGGGAAAACATGGCGAAACCCTGTCTCTACTAAAATACAAAAAATTAGCCAGGCGTGGTTGTGCACGCCTGTAGTCCCAGCTACTCGGGAGGCTGAAGCGTGAGAATCTCTTGAGTCCTGGAGGTGGAGGTTGCAGTGAGCCTAAATCATGCCACTGTATACTTTAGCTTGGGCTACAGAATGAGACTCTGTCTCAAATATATGTATTTTTTTAAATAAAAAAAAAATTTAAATCCTGCATGAAAGTATAAAAGAGGGATGAGAAAGCAACACTTCCCCCCCACAGCAACCTGGTAATGCCCCTATTTTCACCTCTTCTGACCCTGGTGTCTCCCAGCTGTGTCCCTGGCTATAACCCACACTGCACATATTCTAGGCCAGCAGGGCCTCTTCCCCACCATATTAGTCATCAGCCTTCTATTGGCTTTCCTCTCCCCAGAATTTTTGAAATCCCTCATGCATAGATATTCCCACCACCCCCACCACAGGTTCCTGACTGCCTATGAATGCCTATGATCTCTTCTTAGTTATTGGCTTATACTTTTTTTTCCCTGCTCCTTTATTATTTTAATGGGACCTCAGGAAGGATAGGAAATAAACAGAGGTGCTCAGTCCACTCTTCTGAGTCAAAAATTTGCAACGTATTTTAACTTCAGCATGTTCAGTTTGAAATGCACATTTTGAAAGCTCTCAGGAGGTGGTTCCAATAACCTCCATCCCTCGCACTCCCTTGGAGACTTCCTGTTGACTTGAACACAGTCTGGTCCACCCACTTTCCATCTCCACTGGCTCACTAAAAGGTACCAACATCCCCCTATCTGGCCATAAAGCTGAGCTGATTCCTTCTTTATCCTGAATCCCGACATCTAATCCACCAGCAAGCTCTGTCATTTCTATCATTGAAAGCATCTCGTGGGCAAAAAAGGAAAAATTACAAGCCAAACTGACTAACGCCAAAGATTTTTTTTAAATCCGAATTAAAATTTTAAAAGTGATAAAAAATAGCACACTGTGACCAAAATGGGTTGATTCCAGAAATGCCAGAATGATTCGATATTAGGAAATGTACCAAAGCAATTCATTGTATTAATAGATCAAGCAAGTAAAGCCATATAATTTTATTAATAAATGTTAAGAAGGCATTTAATAAAATTAAACATCCATTTTTGGCTTTAAAATCTCTTTATAAAACAGAAAGTAAATGTAAAACATAGCATAATAAAAACACGTTATAGGCCAGCTTAGGGGCTCATGTCTCTAATCCCAGCATTTTGAGAGGCTGAGGTGGGAAGATTGCTTGAATGCAGGAGTTCGAGACCAGCCTGGGCAACATAGCAAGACCCCCATCTCTACAAAAAAAAAAAAAAGAAAAAGAAAATAAAATTACCGTGGCTCAAGCCTGTAATCCCAGCACTTTGGGAGGCCAAGACGGGCGGATCACAAGGTCAGGAGATCGAGACCATCCTGGCTAACACGGCGAAACCCCGTCTCTACTAAAAACACAAAAAATTAGCCGGGCGAGGTGGCGGCGCCTGTGGTCCCAGCTACTCGGGAGGCTGAGGCAGGAGAATGGCGGGAACCCGGGAGGCGGAGCTTGCAGTGAGCTGAGATCTGGCCACTGCACTCCAGCCTGGGTGACAGAGCGAGACTCTGTCTCAAAAAAAAAAAAAAAAAAAAAAAATAAGAAAAGAAAATTAGCCAGGCATGGTGGTGCACACCTGTACTTCCAGCTACTCACGAGGCTGAGGTGGAAGGATCACTTGAGGCCCGGAGCTGGAGGCTGCAGCAAGCTATAATCATGCCACTGCACTCCAGCCTGGATGATGGAGTAAGACTCTGTCTTAAAAAAAAAAATGGCCTTGGACTAGAACTTAGCATTCACTACTGTCTCCTTCACTGGAGCCATGAGCACTTTGTAGATTTAAAAAAAAAAAAAAAAAAAACCTATTCTAAAATTCATATGGAACTGAAAAAGAGCCCAAATAACCAAAGAAATACTAAGCAAAAAGAACAAAGGCAGAGGCATCACACTACCCAACTTCAAATTATACTATAAAGCCCCAGTAACCAAAACAGCATGGTACTGGTACAAAAGCAGACACACAGACCAATGGAACAGAATAGAAAAGTGAGAAATAAAGCCACACACCTACAACCATCTGATCTTCAACAAAGCTGACAAAACAAGCAATAGAGAAAGGACTCACTATTCAATAAATAGTGCTGGGATAACTGGTTAGCTATATGCAGAAGATTGAAGCTGAACCCCTACCTTTCATCATATACAAAAATCAACTCAAAATGGATTAAAGATTTAAATGTAAGACTTCAAACTATAAAAATCCTGGAAGATGGCCAGGGGTGGTGACTCACACCTGTAATCCCAGCACTTTGGGAGGCCAAGGTGGGCGGATCACCTGAGGTCGGGAGTTTGAAACCAGCCTGATCAACATGGAGAAACCCCATCTCTACTACAACTACAAAATTTGTTGGGTGTGGTGGCCCATGCCTGTAATCTCAGCTATTCGGGAGGCTGAGGCATGAGAATCGCTTGAATCCAGGAGGCGGAGGTTGTGGTGAGCCGAGATCACTCCATTGCACACCATTCTGGGCAACAAGAGCGAAACTCCATCTCGAAAAAAAAAAAAATCCTGGAAGACAACCTCTTCTCGACACTGGCTTTGGCAAAGAATTTTTGGCTAAGTCCCCAAAAACAATTGTAACGAAAACAAAAATAGACAAGTGGGAACTAATTAAACTAAAGAGCTTCTGCACAGCAAAAGAAACCATCAACAGAGCAAACAGACAACCTACGGAGTAGGAGAGGATATTTGCAAACTATGCATCTGACAAAATCCTAATATCCATAATTTATAGGGTCTTAAATAAGCAAGCAAAAAACAAACAACCCCATTTAAAAATGGACAAAAGACATGAACAGACACTTCTCAAAAGAAGACATACGTGCAGCCAACAAACATATGAAAAAATGCTCCACATCACTAATCATCAGAGAAATGCAAATCAAAACCACAATGATATATCATCTTACAACCAGAATAGTTGTTATCAAAAAGTCAAAAAACAGTAGACATTGGTGAGGCTGTGGAGGAAAGGAAACATTTATACACTGTTGGTGGGAATGCAAACTAGTTCAGTCATTGTGGAAAGTAGTTTGGAGATTTCTCAAAGAACTTAAAATAGAACTACCATTCTACCCAGAAATCCTAGTACTGGGTATATAATCAAAGGAAAATCATTTATTCTATCAAAAAGATACATGCACACGTATGTTCATTACAGCACTGTTCACAATCGCAAACACATGGAATCAACCTAAATGCCCATCAAAGGTAGACTGAATTTTTTAAAAAGTGGTACATATATACCATGGAATACTATGCAGCCATGAAAAAGAACAAGATCATGTCATTTGCAGCAACATGGATGGAGCTGGAGGCCATTATCCTAGGCAACCCAATGCAAGAACAGAAAATCGCATAGTTCATATTCTCACCTATAAGTGGGAGTTAAACATTGAGTGCACTAGACATAAATATGCAGACAATAGACACTGTGGACTACTAGAGGGTGGAGGGAAGGAGGTATGGGTTAAAAAAAAAGACCTATGGGCTGGGTACAATGGCTCACGCCTGTAATCTCAGCACTTTGAGAGCCTGAGGTGGGTGGATCATCTGAGGTCAGGAGTTCGAGACCAGCCTGACAAACGTGGCAAAACCCCGACTCTACTAAAAATACCAAAATTAGCCGGGCGGGGTGGTGTGTGCCTATAGCCCCAGCTATTCGGGGGAGCTGAGGCAGGAGAATTGCTTGAATCCGGGAGACGGAGGTTGCAGTGAGCCGAGATCATGCCACTGCACTCCAGCCTGGCCAACAAGAGCAAAACTCTATCTAAAAAAAAAAGACCTATCGAGTACTATGCCCACTACCTGGGTAACAGGATCCATACTCCAAACCTCAACATCATGCAATTGTCTCATGTAACATACCTGCACATATACCTCCTGTATTTAAAATGAAAGTTGACTTTTTTTTTTTTTTTTTGAGACGGAGTCTCGCTCTGTCGCCCAGGCTGGAGTGCAGTGGCCGGATCTCAGCTCACTGCAAGCTCCGCCTCCCGGGTTTACGCCATTCTCCTGCCTCAGCCTCCCAAGTAGCTGGGACTACAGGCGCCCGCCACCTCTCCCGGCTAGTGTTTTGTTTTTTTTTAGTAGAGACGGGGTTTCACTGTGTTAGCCAGGATGGTCTCCATCTCCTGACCTCGTGATCCGCCCATCTCGGCCTCCCAAAGTGCTGGGATTACAGGCTTGAGCCACCGCGCCCGGCCAAGTTGACATTTTTTAATGCCTTGTTCCTCATTAGTGTAGTGATGAGACAAGAATAAAAGAAGGCCAAGGTGGGCAGATCATTTGAGGTCAGGAGTTTGAGACCAGCCTAGCCAACATGGTGAAACCCTGTCTCTAATAAAAATACAAAAATTAGCCGGGTGTGGTGACAGGAGCCTGTAATCTCAGCTACTCAGGAGGCTGAGACAGAAGAATCACTTGAACCCAGGAGGCAGAGGTTGCAGGGAGCCAAGATTACGCCATTGCACTCCAGCCTGGGTGACAAGAGCGAAACTACAGCTCAAAAAAAAAAAAAAAAAAAAAAAATATATATATATATATATATATAAAATAATACATTATGCCCAAGGATGAAAAATTTCTGGGGATACTTCTCTGCAGAATTCACAGATAAAAAAAAAAGTTCTGGAAATGGATGGTGGTGTTACCTGCACAACAATGTGAGTGTACTTTGTGCCACTGAACTATACACTAGGAAATTATTAAAATGGTAAATTTTATGTCATATATATTTGACTACTATATGTGTGTTTGTGTATATGATGCCCAAAGTCCCATAATGCTTATTGGGAAAACACTGGAAGCATTCTCATTGGAGACTGGAATTAAGACAAGGATTTTCACTATCATTGCTATTATTTAACCTTAATCTGGAGATACTGGCTAATGTAATTAGACAAAATAAATAAGTTAAAGGTATAAAATTGGATATTAGAAGGTTAAAATTTCACTACTGACATTTGATGCAATTGTATACCTAGAAAAATCAAAAGAATCAACTGTAAAGCTATTCTACAAAATAAGATAAATAAAATGTATAGATACAAAATTAATTAAAATAAATATATATGCATAATTTATATGTGGCCTTAAGATACACAAAAAGAAGACATATTGGAAGAAAAGACCTCATTTACGCAAGCCATGAAAAAGATAAAATACCAGAAATACACTTAAAAAAAATTTTTTTTTTGAGACCAAGTCTCACTCTGTTGCCCAGGCTAGAGTTCAGTGGTGCGATTTCAGCTCACTGCAACCTCCACTCTCAGGTTCAAGCAATTCTCATGCCTTAGCCTCCTGAATAGCTGGGACTACAGGCATGAGCCACCAAGCCTGGCTAATTTTTGTTTGTATTTTTAGTAGAGAGAGGGTTTCACCATGTTGGCCAGGCTGGTCTTGAACTCCTGACCTCAGGTGATCCACCCACCTCGGCCTCCTAAAGTGGTAGGATTACAAGCGTGAGCCACCACGCCCGGCCAAAATACACTGAAATATTTGCATGCTCTATACGAGGAAAACTTATACATATGCCAAGGACACAACAGACATTTAAAACAGGAATAGCATATTTTTGGATAAGAAAAAAAATTAACATCATAGAAATTGTTCGTTTTTCCCACACTAATCTGTAACTTGAATGTGAGCCCAATTTAAAAATGCCAACAGGATTTCCTCTGAATCTAGACAAACTATTTTCTAGAGTTCATGTGAGCGCAAAAGAACAATCAAGAATAGACAGTAGTTCAGGAGCAGTGACTCATGCCTGTAATCCCAGCACTCTGACTAAAAAAAAAAAAAAAAAAAAAAAAAAGAGTAGACAATAATTTTTTTTCAAAAGAAGATAAAAGGCAAGTAGATTTATAAAATATTAACAATTTGTATTTTAACATAAATATAAATTTAAATTGTTATTTAATAAAAAGCTATGGCAAAGTAACACCATGTGATAATGATGCATGAATAGACAGATCACTTCAGCAGAAAAGAAGGTCCAAAGATGGAGACAACTGCCCACAGAAATTTAGCATATGATAAAAGTGACATGTTAAAGTAGTATGGAAATGTTGGATTATCCAATAAGTTATATTAGAAGTACTGGTGAGGATGTGGTGGTTTCTAACCCCTTGCCTATTACAAATAGATCCAAGATTTTTTTTTTCGAGATAGAGTCTCGCTCTGTCAACCAGGCTGGAGTGCAGTGGCATGATCTTGGCTCACTGCAACCTGCGCCTCCCGGGTTCAAGCGATTCTCCTGCTTCAGCCTCCGGAGTAGCTGGGATTATAGGTGCCCGCCACCATGCCCAGCTAATTTTTGTATTTTTAGTAGAGACGGGGTTTCACCATGTTGGCCAGGATGGTCTCGAACTCCTGACCTCAGGTGATCCACCCGCCTCAGCTCCCAAAGGGCTGGGATTACAAGCATGATCCACCGTGCCCGGCCCACAAATGACTTTTAAATGCATGAAAAGATGTTCAACTGCCTCATAATAAGAGAAATAAATAGTATGACACTGAGAAACTGTTCACTTATCAAATTTGTTAGCTCCAAAAATTTGATAATCCAATAATTGGCAAAGATGTGTGGAAACAGGCTCGCAAGCATTGCTGATTGGGACTGTAAATTGGTATAACAGCTGGGAGGGACAAGTGAAAATGCCTGTCAAAATTATAAATGCACCCAGCAATTCCACTTCTGGAAATGTATTCCACAGATATTCTCATACATGTACAAAATGGCATATGCAGCATTGTTTGTAACAGCAAAAGCTAACAAGCTAAATATCCCTCTGTACAGAACAGGTTAAAAAAATTCATGGGACATGCTTATCATGGAACACTATACAACAACCCAAATGAAGGAGTTGTTTAGATACCAATATGGAGTGATCGCCAAGATCTATTGTCAAGAAAAAAGCGATGTACAGAATACTATATTTAATGTGCTACCATTTGTGGAAATGCGTTTGTTTGCATATGAAAAAAATCTCTACATAAGAAACTGATACAATGTGTTGCCTTTTTTTGTTTGACTTTTGACAGTCTCATTCCATCACCTAGACTGGAGTACAGTGGCACGATCTTGACTCACTGCAAACTCTGCTTCCCAGGTTCAAGTGATTCATGTGCCTTAGCCTTCCTGCTTAGCTGGAATTACAGGCGCCTGCCAACTGCACCTGGAAAAGTTTTCTAAGTTTTGTATTTTTGGTAGAGACAGAGTTTCACCATGTTGGCCAGGCTGGTCTCGAACTCCTGAACTCAGGTGATCCACCTGCCTCGGCCTCCCAAACTGCTGGAATTACAGGCATGAGCCACCTCGCCCGGCCAATTTGCTGCTTCTTGAAAAGAGAACTAGATGGCTGGGTAGAAGGGAGACTTTCACTCTATTTCTTTTGGTACCTTTTGAATTTTGAATCCTGTCAGTGTATTATCTATCCCAACAAGTAGACAGAATTGAATAAAATAAATCCCTAATTTGCCTTTCTCTCCATCACCACTATCACCTCTTCTTCTTTTTTTTTTTTTTTTTTTTTTTTGAGACGGAGTCTCGCGCTGTGTCACCTAGGCTGGAGTGCAGTGGAGCGATCTCGGCTCACTGCAAGCTCCGCCTCCCAGGTTCACGCCATTCTCCTGCCTCAGCCTCCGAGTAGCTGGGACTACAGGCGCCCGCCACCACGCCCGGCTAGTTTTTTGTATTTTTAGTAGAGACGGGGTTTCACCATGTTAGCCAGGATGGTCTCGATCTCCTGACCTCGTGATCCACCCGCCTCGGCCTCCCAAAGTGCTGGGATTACAGGCTTGAGCCACCGCGCCCGGCCTTTTTTTTTTTTTTTTTTGAAATGGAGTCCTGCTCTGTTGCTCAGGCTGGAGTGCAGTGGTGATCTCGGCTCACTGCAAGCTCCCCCTCCCGGGTTCACGTCATTCTCCTGCCTCAGCCTCCCGAGAAGCTGGGACTACAGGTGCCCGCCACCACGCCCAGCTAATTTTTTGTATTTTTAGTAGAGATGGGGTTTCACTGTGTTACCCAAGATGGTCTCAATCTCCTGACCTTGTGATCCACCCACCTCGGCCTCCCAAAGTGCTGGGATTACAGGCATGAGCCACCACGCCTGGCCCTTCTTCTTCTTTTTTGTTAAGAGACAGTGTCTCTCTATGTTGACCAGGATGGAGGGCAGTGGCTATTCACGGGGACAATCTCACTACTGATCAGCATGGGAGTTTTTGACCTGTTCCATTTCAACGTGGGCCAGTTCACCCAACCTTCTTAGGCAACCTGGTGGTCCCTCCTCCCAAGAGGTCACCATTATCAATGTCGAACTTAGTTCGGGCCAGCATAGTGCACTACAGCCTAGAACTCCTGGGCTCAAACCATCCTCCTGCCTCAGCTTCTGCATAGCTGGGACTTCAGGCTCACCCCACCATGCCTTGTGACTGCCACATCTGTTTTCCTAATGACTGAGTTACTTAAAGGGCTCTTTTTACAAGGAACTTCCCCTAACTCTACTTTCCCCTAACTGTTCTTTCCCATTGCTATACTTGATGCTACATCCAATAAGTTCTAGGAAAGTAATGAACTGTTTGTAATTATAGGAAAGTAATGAATTTTTTGTAATTATAGACATCATTTTGTTTCCTTCATTCATTCCTGGTCACCTGTTTCTTTTTCCCAAGAGGGCAGGAAATTCTTCTTGGTTTTGTTTTGGTTTTGAGACGGAGTCTTGCTCTGTCACCCAGGCTGCAGTACAGTGGCACAATCTCGGTTCACTGCAATCTTCGCCTCCTGGGTTCAAGTGATTCTCCTGTCTCAGCCTCTTGAGTAGCTGGGACTACAGGCACGCACCACCACGCCCAGCTAATTTTTGTATTTTTAGTAGAGACAGGGTTTCACCATATTGGCCAGGCTGGTCTGGAACTCCTTACCTCAGGTGATCCACCCACCTCAGCCTCCCAAAGTGCGGGAATTACAGGCGTGTGCCACTGTGCCCAGCCAGGAAATTCTTTTTCTTTTCTTTCTTTCTTTTTTTTTTTTTTTTTTTTTTTTTTTTTTTGAGATGGAGTCTCGCTCTTGTCACCCAGGCTGGAGTACAATGGCACGATCTCAGCTCACTGCAACCTCTGCCTCCCGGGTTCAAGCAATTCTCCTGGCTCAGCCTCCCGAGTAGCTGAGATTGCAGGCACCCGCCACCACGCCCGCCACCACGCTCGGCTAATTTTTTTGTATTTTTAGTAGAGATGGAGTTTCACCATGTTGGCCAAGCTGGTCTCGAACTCCTGACCTCAGGTGATCTGCCCACCTCAGCCTCCCAAAGTGCTGGGATTACAGGCATCAGCCACTGCACCCGGCTGGAAATTCTTTTTTTTTTTTTTTTTTTTTTTGAGACGGAGTCTCGCTCTGTCGCCCAGGTTGGAGTGCAGTGGCCGGATCTCAGCTCACTGAAAGCTCCGCCTCCCGGGTTTACATCATTCTCCTGCCTCAGCCTCCCAAGTAGCTGGGACTACAGGCGCCCGCCACCTGGCCCGGCTAGTTTTTTGTATTTTTTTTAGTAGAGATGGGGTTTCACCGGGTTAGCGAGGTCAGATCACTCCTGACCTCGTGATCTGCCCATCTCGGCCTCCCAAAGTGCTGGGATTACAGGCTTGAGCCACCGCGCCCGGCCTGGAAATTCTTAACGATTGATTAATCACTGTAAAGCCAGCATTTAGGCCAAGATTTGAAAATTTACAAAGAATAAGATTGTCTCACGTTGATATTCTTCAGAGTAAGGTGGATCAGGACAGACATTTTTGCCCTCTCTTTTTTTTTTTTTTTTTTTTTGAATTTCTGGAGTTTTACCATGTTAGGCTGATCTCGGACTCCTGACCTCAGGTGATCCACCCACCTCGGCCTCTCAAAGTGTTGGGATTACAGGTGTGAGCCACTGCACCCGGCCTAGGTCTTAAAAATCTTACAAGGAAGTTGACATGAAGAAGGAAAAGAAGACCGGTGCCACCTGTTGACTCACACTTGTAATCCCAGCATTTTGGGAGGCTGAGGTGGGCAGATCACTTGAGGTCAGGAGTTCGAGACCAGCCTGGCCAACATGGTGAGACCCTGTCTCTACTATCTACTAAAAATACAAAAATTAGCCGGGTGTGGTGGTGCACATCCCTGTAGTCCTGTGTCTGGAGTTGGTTCCTACTTGTGGGTTCATGGTCTCGCTGACTTCAAGAACGGAGCAGCAGACCTTAAGAGTATTACAGCTCTTAAAAATGGCACAGACCCAAAGAGTGAACAGTAGCAAGGTTTATTGTGAAGAGTGAAAGGACAAAGCTTCCACAGTGCCAAAGGGGACTGGAGTGGGTTGCCACTGCTGGCTGGGGTGGCCAGCTTTTACTCCCTTATTTGTCCCCTTCCATGTTGCATTTTGTCCTATCAGAGTGCCCTTTTTCAATCCTCCCTGTGATTGGCCACTTTTAGGATCCTGCTGATTGGTGCATTTTACAGAGCACTGATTGGTGCATTTTACAGAGCACTGGTTGGTGTATTTTGCAATCCTCTTGTAAGACAGAGAAGTTCTCTAAGTCCCTCCCCACTCCACCCAAGAAGTCCAGCTGGCTTGACCTCTCAGCACCAGCTAGCAAGAGACTGAGGCAAGAGAATTGCTTGATCCTGGGAGGTGAAAGTTGCAGTGAGCTGAGATAATGCCACTCCAGCCTGGGTAATAGAGTGAGACTGTCTAAAAAGAAAAAAAAAAAAAAAAAAAAAAAAAAAAGGCAGCGGCAAAGTGTTTTCTAGGTGATGGTTGGATTAGAACAACCCCTGCTCCTGACCGATGAGGCTGTGGAGTGACTGGAACTCTCATATATTGTTGGTAGGAGTATAAAATGGTGCACCCACTTTAGAAAAATATTTGACAGTTCCTTAAAAAGTTAAATATGCAGCTGGGCGCAGTGGCTCATGCCTGTAATCTCAGCACTTTGGGAGGCCAAGGCGGGCGATTGCCTGAGGTCAGGAGTTCGAGACCAGCCTGGCCTACATGGTGAAACTCCGTCTCTACTAAAAATACAAAAATTAGCCGGGCATGGTGGCAGACGCCTGTAATCGCAGCTACTTGGGAGGCTGAGGCAGGAGAATCGCTTGAACCCAGAAGGAGGAGGTTGCAGTGAGCCGAGATCGTGCCATTGCACTGCAGCTTGCAATCTGGGCGACAAGAGCTAAACGTTAAATATGCACCTTTCCTGTGACCTAGCAATTCCACTCCTAGACATATTTATCTGAGAGAAATGAAAGCATTCATACAAAAACTTGTACTGGAATATTCTTTTTTTTTTTTTTTCGAGACGGAGTCTTGCTCTGTCACCCAGGCTGGAGTACAGTGGCGTGATCTCGGCTCACTGCAACCTCTGCCTCCTGGGTTCAAGTGATTCTCCTGCCTCAGGCTCCCGAGTAGCTGGGATTACAGGCACCCGCCACCATGCCCAGCTAATGTTTTGTATTTTTAGTTGAGACGGGATTTCACCATGTTAGCCAGGATGGTCTCGATCTCCTGACCTCGTGATCCGCTCGCCTCAGCCCCCAAAAGTGCAGGGATTACAGGCATGAGCCACTGTGCCTGGCCCCTGTACTGGAATATTCTTAGTGGCTGTATTCATGATAGTCAAAAACTGGAAACAGCCTAGATGTCCATTAGCAGAATGGCTGAATGGACTGTGGTACATTCATACGCTGGAATATGCCCACTGCTGACACATCTAAGACATAGATGAATTATGCTCAAGGCCACCTGTGTGTTGGAGAAGGGTACTTGTGTGAGCTGCTGCCACTGAGGTTGGTAAGACTGTATGGGTCTGGAGTATGGAGGTCCTCGGTGGCCACCAGGACATCACCGTGCCTAAAGCATCAAAGGGAAAAAGTGTATGATGGCAAAATATTATGCTGAATGAAAGAAGCCTTACACAAAACAGTGCATACTATATACTTTTATTTACATGGTCCTAGGTCTGTTTCTTGCTCTTTTTGCAGACACAGTTCCAGGCTGCTCCATAGAAGAGAAGCTGGCCCAGGGCCTGGGCTGGAAATGGCACCTACTTATGGTAATAACACCATCGCTGAATGCTTAAGCGCCTGGCACCATCCTGAAAGTTGGGTATTACTCCTATTTTATGGAAGAGAAAACCGGGCCTCAGACAGAGCATATGACTTGCCCAAAGCTATGTAGAAATTAGTGGTCTAGTGGGGTGTATTTCTATCTTAAGACTATCTTCTTTCCAGAACAGCATATGGTGTTTCACCCTGAGGGTGCTTTTGTCAAGAAGTGGGTGCTGGCAATGCAGGGAGGTAGGAGAGAGAGGGAGAGAGAAGGAGGAAGGGAAATGGGGAGAGGGAGAGAGAAGGAAACAGAGAATGCTAAAGAAGTTAAACTGTTACCTTGTAGAGTTTTGTGCAAGGGTGGAAACTTCTCCACCCCTCTTGTAGCCATAATCTATTGAGCAACTGCTAATTTGTTCCTCACAAAAGACCTAAAGTAGACAAGGAAATTGCCCTAGAGAAGTAAATTCCAAGACTCAAGTTTTGTAACAGGATTTTGAATGCAGGTCTGCAGAGCCTGAGGTGAATTTCCTGGTAGACTAAGTTATTTTGTGGGACAAAGATGCAAAATGTTGGCCGGGCGCGGTGGCTCAAGCCTGTAATCCCAGCACTTTGGGAGGCCGAGACGGGTGGATCACGAGGTCAGGAGATCGAGACCATCCTGGCGAACACGGTGAAACCCCGTCTCTACTAAAAAATACAAAAAACTAGCCGGGCGAGATGGCGGGCGCCTGTAGTCCCAGTTACTTGGGAGGCTGAGGCAGGAGAATGGCGTAAACCCGGGAGGCGGAGCTTTCAGTGAGCTGAGATCCGGCCACTGCACTCCAGCCAGGGCGACAGAGCGAGACTCCGCCTCAAAAAAAAAAAAAAAAAAAAAAAGATGCAAAATGTTTTACAGATTATGTTTATGTTTGTGACTCCAGAGGGTTATAAAGATACATGTTGTCAGGCCGGGCGAGGTGGCTCGCCCCTGTAATGCCAGCACTTTTGGGAGGCCGACGGGGGTGGATCACCTGAGGTTGAGAGTTTGAGACCAGCCTGACCAACATGGAGAAACCCCATCTCTACTAAAAATACAAAATTAGCCGGGCGTGGTGGTGCATGCCTGTAAATCCCAGCTACTCAGGAGAATCGCTTGAACCCGGGAGGCGGAGGTTGCGGTGAACCGAGATTGCGCCATTGCACTCCACTCCAGCCTGGGCAACAGAGCGAGACTCAGTCTCAAAAAAAAAAAAAAAAAAAAAAAAAAAAAAAAAGATGCATGTTGTCTAGTCTAGCTTGGGGACATCTGGGAATAAGAGAGGTATGTTGATGTGATGGGAAAGGCAAAATGTTCAGATTATGTTTGTTTGTTTGTTTGCTTTGCCATCACCAAAGTATTTCTGTTGTTAAATAAAAATTAAGGGGGCCATTATTTTGGACTAAGCTTCTGCATTAGGCCCTAGCAGACCTGACTAAAAGTCAAAATGGAATTACCCATGCTAAGTTCCATGTCACCAAGTCGAAGCTGACATATTTGGGAAATAGGTTGTTATCCCTCTCCTGTCCCCTACTTTTTGTTCATTTCTGCTTTCTTCAGCCCCCTTTCTATCTATAAAGCCAACCTCCTGTGCTCGAGTCATTCTAACACTTATTCTGTTTTATGGAATACAATGTTGCCCGATTCTAGAATCGTGATAAAGCCAATTGAGATCTTTAAACTAAATTTGTTGTGATTTTGTCTTTTGACACCATGATGGCTTATGCTAGTGATTCCAAAACCAGTGCTTTAGATTTCTTGACAATTCTACTGTTTCCCAAGATAAATACCTTCTGAAGCCACAAGGGATGAATTTTTGAGATAGAAACTAATTTGGTGGAGGTCTATAACAGACGCCTTTGAGAATCTGATGAAAACTTGGGAGGCTTCCCCCACAGAAATGTCCCTACATGTAAAATTCTCAATACAATGTAAGTAAGTTGATAGATCTACTAAAGCCCACTAATTTCCTCATCTAGAAAATGAGGGCGCCAGGCGCGGTGGCTCATGCCTGTATTCCCAGCACTTTGGGAGGCTGAGGAGGGCAGATCACTTGAGGTCAGGAGTTCGAGACCAGCTTAGCCAATATGGTGAAACCCCATCTTCACTAAAAATACAAAAATTAATCGGTCGTGGTGGCACACACCTGTTATCCCTGCTACTCAGGAGGCTGAGGCAGGAGAATCGCTTGAACCTGGTGTAAGGTTAGCTGAGACAAAGGATGAGAGAGACAGAGACCCAAGTTTAGGCAAGCCTTTATTAACCTGCCGGCTGCTCCAGCACAGACAGAGGAGGCAGCCCTGAGCTTACAAAATGAAGGGTTTATATGGGGGAGAGAAACCCTGGGGTCGCTAGTTGGTTAACTTTGCCATATATCAGCTTGTGACGTTTATGGTAGCAGCTAGATGAAGGAACTTACTTACAGGAGAGTGTAGGTAAAGCTCGGTTATGCTTCCGGTGACCTCCCACTGTGTGGTCCGGATGGTTTGTAATTGGGGTTTGTTTATCCTAGCAAGGCCTGATAGGTAAAGTCTGCTGGCGGCGCCTAGATAAGGGCTTAGAAATGTTAAAAGGCTTGGGAAAGGGTGGGCAGCACGGAGAGGTGTGGGGGGAGTGTTGGCAGTACCAAGAAGCTTTTTGGGGCAGTTTGTCCCGAACACCCCGGGAGGCGGAGGTTGCAGTGAGCCGAGATCAAGCCACTGTGCTCCATCCTGGGCGACAGAGTAAAAATACTCTGAGTAAATACCCAGAGTAAAAATACCCAGAGTAAAAACACAAAATTGACCAGGTGTGGTGGCGCATGCCTGTAATCCCAGCTACTTGGGAGGCGGAGGCAGGAGGATCACTCAAACATGGGAGGTGGAAGTTGCAGTGAGCTGAGATTGTGCCATTGCACTCCAGCCTGGGCAACAAGAGCGAAACTTTGTCAAAGAAAAAACAAAACAAAAAAAGCCTCAGGCTGCTCTCTGTGAACTCTTTTTCAATTTCTGGTAGGTTTTAAAGACAAATAACCTCCACCCAGAGAGGAATGAACCTGAATTAATTTGGATTTGTTACTAGGTTTAAAATAGACGGATCTTTTCTTTTTCTTTTTTTTTTTTTTTTTTTTTTTTTTTTTTTGAGGCAGGGTCTTGCTTTGTTGCCCAGACTGGTGTATAGTAGCCTGATGATGTCTCACTGCAGCCTCGACCCCCAGGCTCAGGTGATCCTCCCACCTCAGCCTCCTGAGTAGCTGGGACCACAGATGCGTGCCACCATGCCCAGCTAATTTTTTTACGTTTTGGGATTTTTTTATTGTTGTTTGGTTGGTTGGTTGGGTTTTTTATTGTTTGTCTTGTTTTGTTTTGGTTTTTGAGACAGACTCTCACTCTGTTGCCCAGGCTGGAGTGTGCAGTGGCACGATCTCAGCTCACTGTAACCTCTACCTCCTGGGTTCAAGCAATTCTCATGCCTTAGCCTCCCAAGTAGCTGGAATTACAGGTACACACCACCATTCCTGGGGAATTTTTGTATTTTTAGTAGAGATGGAGTTTTGCCATGTTGACCAGGCTGGTCTTGAACTCTGACCTCAAGTGATCCACGTGCCTCAGCCTCCCAAAGTGCTGGGATTACAGACGTGAGCTACCCACCAGGCCTAACTTTTTGTAGAGGCGGGATATCACTACATTACCCAGGCTGGTCTCAAACTCCTGGACTCAAGCAATCCTCTGGCCTTGGCCTTCCAAAGTTTTGGGATTACAGGTGTGAGCCACTGTGCCAAGACCAACTGATCAATTTCATATCTAATGCCCTGAACAGATATTTAAGTGCTATCTGTTCACATAGTCCAAGATTGGCTAGGTCTCTATATACTACACCTCATCTGTTAACTAAATCCCATTTCAAGAAGCCTTTTTCAGGTTTATTAAATCTTTTGCAAGGGAGGAGTAGAAGTTTCTGCTACCAACATGCTTAACTTTGCAAAGACCCTCTATGTCTTGCAGAATTTTGTAGGACAAAGAGGCCCTCAATTTCACCTAGCTCAGTGGATCTCAAACTCTGATGTGGTAAGAAGCAGTTGCAATTGGCAGATTAGTCAGACTCGGAGACTCTGTAGGTCTGGGCCTAGGAATTTTCTTTTTTTTTTTTTTTTTTTTTGAGATGGAGCCTCACTCTGTCGCCCAGACTGGAGTACAGTGGTGAGATCTCAGCTCAATGCAACCTCCACCTCCCTGGTTCAATCAATTCCCCTGCCTCAACCTCGCGAGTAGGTGGGTTTACAGGTGCATGCCACCACGCTTGGCTAAATTTTTTTGTATTTTTAGTAGAGACGGGGTTTCACCATGTTGGCCAGGCTGGTCTCGAACTCCTGGCCTCAGACAGTCTGTCCACCTTGGCCTCCCAAAGTGCTGGGATTGCAGGCGTGAGTCACCACACCCTACGAATTTTCATTTTTAATAAGCCTTCTCATGTCAGTTGTCTGGAGATCTTAGACCACAATTTGGAAACAAACTGATTTATTCTAATCACTGGTCTCCAGTGAAAAACCAATTTATGACAGGACTGTTACAAATCACAACAAGCTGTGCATGGCAGCTCACGCTTGTAATCCCAGTACTCTGAGAGGGTGAGGCAGGGGAGGATTGCTTGAGCCCAGGAGTTCCAGATCAACCTGGGCAACAGGGCAAAACCCCGTGTCTACAAATGTCATTGAAAATTTAGCCAAGCATTGTGCATCCCTTTAGTTCTAGCTACTTGGGAGGCTGAGGCAGGAGAATCACTTGAGTTCAAGGCTGCAGTGAGCTATAATCGTACCACTGAACCCAAGCCTGGGTGAGAGAGCAAGACCCCATATCTAAAAATAATAAATAAAAATAAATAACTACAACAACAACAACAACAAATGTATTTCTTTATTTTACTATTCTTGAAATCTGCTGGACCCAGCTGCCTTGGGGGAAGGGAAAAAAAAAAAAACTTGTGGCACATTTAAAAATTTATTTACAAGGCTTCTCCCATTGTACAGGCTCTTATTCTCAAGTTGGTTAAATTCACTGTTTTCTAAATATTATACAAGGATTAATTTCCTAAAGATAGCTGTGTAGGTGCCAGAAATACACCTGGTGCTGAGGGCACAGTGGAAGAGAAGAGACTGGGGTTGTATAGAAACCTTCTGGAATCTGGTCCTGCCTCGAGACTGATGCCCATGCATGTACCCCAAGACACTGCTCTGTCAAGCTCTCCATCTCAACAATGAATTTTATATATATATACATTTAATAAATTATAAATATAAATATGTTTATATTTATAAAAATAAATTATAAATATACTTATATTTATAAAAATAAATATAAATATATTTGTATTTGTAAAAATAAATTATAAGTAAACAAATGTATATATATAATTTTTTTTTTTTTGAGATGGAGTTTTGCTCTTGCTGCCTAGGCTGGAGTGCAATGGCGTGATCTCAGTTCACTGCAACCTCCGCCTCCCGGGTTCACATGATCCTCCTGCCTCAGCCTCTTGAGTAGCTGGGATTGCAGGGGCCCACCATCACACCCAGCTAATTTTTGTATTTTTAGTAGAGACAGGGTTTCTCCGTGTTAGCCAGGCTGGTCTCAAACTCCTGACCTCAGGTGATCCACCTGCCTCGGCCTCCCAAAATGCTGGGATTATAGGCGTGAGCCACTGGGCCCGGCATGAATTATATCTTTAACTCTCCTCTAGAATTTCTTCTCCAGGAAATACAATGATTTTAAATGTGATATAAGGCAAAGGTAAATCAGATATCTATGGTAAATTTTTCCTAATGTATACTCTAATCCACTGACAGCTCCCCTCTGTAATCAGATGGCAATATGCAGAAAAGCTCTGCATGTGCCATCCTCATTTGCCTAAGGCATGTTCATGGCTCAGAGTTTTAAAAATTATAATTGTCGCCAGGCGTGGTGGCTCACACCTGTAATCTCAGCACTTTAGGAGGCCGAGGCAGGCAGATCACAAGGTCAGGAGATTAAGACCATCCTGGCCAACATGGTGAAACCCCGTCTCTACTAAAAATACAAAAATTAGTTGGGCGTGGTGGTGCATACTTGTAATCCCAGCTACTCAGGAGGCTGAGGCAGGAGAAGAGCTTGAACCCGGGAGTCGGAGGTTGCAGTGAACGGAGATCACGCCATTCCACTCCAGTATGGTGACAGAGCGAGACTCCGTCTCAAAAAAATATATACATATAATTGTTTATAAATTCATGAAATCATTTCTAAATATAAATAGATAAAAATTCCTTTAGTCTTTGAATGGAGTTTCTGTAGAAAGAGTTGAAGCATAATTGCTTTTTAATGGTGTTCAGTCATCACATTCGACTTAAAACATTTACCAGAAAGCAGAAAAAGGCGTGTAGGTAACAGCATGTATATGTGATGTGCTATTGTTTCCTTGTGGAAATTTGGAAGATTCATTCTTTTTTTTTTTTTTTTTTTTTTTTTTTTTGAGATGGAGTGTCTCTCTGTCGCCCAGGCTGGAGTGCAGTAGTGTGATCTCAGTTCACTGCAACCTCTGCCTGTCGGGTTCAAGCGATTCTCCTGCCTCAGCCTCCCGAGTAGCTGAGACTACAGGCGCGCGCCACTACACCCGGCTAATTTTTGTGTTTTTAGTAAAGACGGGGTTTCACCATGTTGACCAGGCTGCTCTCGAACTCCTGACCTCATGATCCACCCACCTCGGCCTCCCAAAGTGCTGGGATTACAGGCATGAGCCACCGCACCCGGCCGGAAGATTCATTTTTGATTGTACCAATGGCTAAGAGTCCCCAGGTGATGTATCCAGAGATCGCTGCAGTCACGATGCAGCTGCTCTATTGTTGTTAACAATGGAGTTGGCTCCATTTGCTTGTATTATTTTGTTGCAGAGCATAACATATATTACATGATTATGCAGGTATCCCTCAAATAAAAGAATGCGTGCATTCTAACCAAGTGTGCTGTAAATTTAGATTAAATGAATCTGACTTTCTCATTGACTTCTATTATAAAATCAGAAATTCATACTGCAGGGGTGGGAAAAATTGGTCCTTGGATGTATTACATTTGTACTTAATAATGTAGCAGCGCCTGTAATGAGACATATTCAAAGGGAAAACAATAACTCTCTGATAAAATATTAACAATAATGCATTTGGACTGAATATAAGTCACATTATTTTAAAACCACTGCAACTAGAACTATAAACCAGTGCCAAATTCTTGAAGCCTGATTGATTGTCTGCTTCACATGTGGTTTCCAAGAGGCAATCAACTATTAAACTTCCACTGTTTACCAGTCTTAAACAGAAAAATACTTCTAACTTTATGTCCAAAGGAATTGTTTTTTAACTTTTTTGCTCCATTCTGGGATGGGGAAAGGATATTAGTGTTCTGCCTTTGAAAATTTTATCTCTTGGCTGGGCGCGGTGGCTCATGCCTGTAATCCCAGCACTTTGGGAGGCTGAGACAGGCTGAAGTCAGGAGACCACCTGAAGTCGGGAGTTTGAGACCAGCCTGACCAACATGAAGAAACCCCATCTCTACTGAAAATACAAAAACTTAGCCGGGCGTGGTGACACGTGCCTGTAGTCCCAGCTACTCGGGAGGTTGAGGCAGGAGAATCACTTGAACCCGGGAGGAGGAGGTTGCGGTGAGCTGAGATCGCACCATTGCACTCCAGCCTGTGCAACAAGAGTGAAACTCCATCTCAAAAGGAAAGAAAGAAAAAGAAAATTTTATCTTGTCGCTGGAAAACAGGGGTGACCTAGATGCATTCACTTATTCATTCATTCGTGTGAACGTCTACTATGTCTCAGGCACTCTGCTAGTTGCTGAGGTTAAGAAAATGACATGCAAAGTTTCTGCTTTCAGGGAGAACAACAGGAAAGCAATTAAGCCATGGTGCTCAGAGTTAAGCACAAAATACTACTGCAGCCCATACATAGGAAGCGCACTTAATACAGACCTCTGAAAAGTGATGTCAGATTTGAACATGTAATAGAAGACCTCAATCTGGTGGCCCTACAGCTGAATCCAGCCACTCATTTTCACTGAGTGTTTTTTTGTTTTCTTTTGTTTTTGTTTTTTGAAATGGAGTCTCTACTCTGTCACCCAGGCTGGAGTGCAGTGGCACGATCTCAGCTCACTGCAACCTCCAGCTCCCGGGTTCAAGCAATTCTCCTGCCTCAGCCTCCCAAGTAGCTGGGATTACAGGCACCCACCAAGATGCCCGGCTAATTTTTGTATTTTTAGTAGGGACAGTTTAGCCACTTTGGCCAGGCTGGTCTTGAACTTCAGACCTCAGGTGATCCGCCTGCCTTGGCCTCCCAAAGTGCTGGGATTACAGGAATGAGCCACCACGCCTGGCCACCTTCAGTGAGTTTTATTTGACCTCCTTAGAGTAAAAGGAAAAAAAAAGACCTAACATTTGTAAATTGAAAGATTTCACAACACACAACACACACACACACACACACACACACACACACACACAAATCTGTGTTCTGGCTTTTCTTGAAAAACCAAATGATCTGACAATATTAGGCATGCATTCCCACATGGCAACATTTGGTAGAATTGAGTAGTGGTTGTCCCTTTTTAGAAGGGCTTCATGTTCACTAGCTCACAACGATCCCCACCACTACATTTGTTGCCCCAACACTGGGAAGGATAATCAGTTGCTATTTATTATCACATTTGAATTGTTGTTTTTCTTATAGTAGAGAACTCTTTCTCTGAACCTATGTCTCTATATGAAATAGGAAAATGAAAAATAGATCCAGATAGTCACCTATTTCAAGAAAATGGGAGTAAGCATATTACTTCTATTTGGCCTTTGCTCATTACATTAGAGTCTGAAACCTGAAACTCTTGTTCTTTTTTTTTTTTTTTTTTTTTTTTTGAAATGGAGTCTTGCTCTGTCGCCCAGGCTGGAGTGCAGTGGCACAGTCTCAGGTCACTGCAACCTCCACCTCCCAGGTTCAAGCGATTTCCTGCCTCAGCCTCCCAAGTAGCTAGGATTACAGGCGCGTACCACCACGCCCAGTTAATTTTTGTATTTTTAGTAGAGATGGGGTGTTGCCACATTGGCCGGGCTGGTCTCAAACTCCTGGCCTCAAGTGATCCTCCTGCCTTGGCCTCCCAAAGTGCTGGGATTACAGGCATCAGCCACTATGCCTGGCCTGAAACTCTTGTTGTAAGAACCAGTAGGAATTAGTCAAATGGAGAATGAGGGAAAGAGGTAGTAGCAGCATAGGGAATAGCATGTGCCAAATGATGACTGTGTGGCCAATGCATAAGACTGCAGATGATTCAGCATGACTAGGGGATGAGGGTGTCTCTGACGGAAAAGCAAGAGATGAGCCAGAAAAAAATGTCTAAGCCAGTCCTCTTCCAGCACAGAACTCTGTGACTAACAGCTTGGAGGGAGTGATTCCACACCAGCCCATGCCTACTTCTTCTTTCCAGACAGTGAACACAAAGGCAAGCCCATATTATCTACTTGATTTGGGTTCTAAACAAGATTGCCAGATAAAATACAGAATGCCTCATATTCTGAACCCGCCCCGCAGGTTCAAGCACTTCTGCCTCAGCCTCCCAAGTAGCTGGGATTACAGGTGCACAACACCTCGCCCGGCTAATTTTTGTATTTTTGGTAGAGACGGGGTTTCACCATGTTGGCCAGGCTTCAAAGCCCTTTTAAATGAGGATGAGCTTGGTATTCTACAATCGAGTGATCCATTCTGCAATGGAGTGAAAAAGCAAAGAGGCATGGGAAGAGAAGATTATTCATATGTAGCAATTGCTTCTATTTTTAAAAAGAAACAATGAGGAATCATCAAAAACTAATTTTAACGTAACTCATAGGGGAGGAAAGGGTAACGATGGCACTAGATCTTTCTAAATAGATCTTGTTTCATAGATTTGACTTTGGAAACATGCAAATGATTTGCATAATTTTTAAAAATTAAATCAAGAAGAAAAAAGGTACTCCCTAAATATAAAAAAAGAAATGAAACAAATGAATCTGATGAACCTGATTACCTCTGCCAGAATCACAGGTAATTATTTCAAGTGTCTTTAAAACAGTGTTTTGGAGGCGGTACTTCTGGAATGGCGGAGTGAGGACCTCCGCAAATCTGCATTTCCATAAAGGCCATGAAGGCAAAAGCAAAAATTGTCAAAATCAACTTTTTTTCAGAACGTTGGAAATCCATCAAAGGCTTACCACAATTTGAAGAGCATGCATTCAGGAAAACTACTAAACTCAGTAAGAATAATGAGTTTGTGAACATTTAACTTGTCATATTCCCATCTATCTCGCCTCAGCAGCTGCAGAACACCTCATCGAGCAACAGCAGAATACACGTTCTTCTCATGTGCACGTGGAACTTTCTATAAGGTAGACTATATGTTACGTAAGGTATATCATAATACAAATCTCAATGCATTCAAATGAAGTGAAATCATACAAAGCATGTTCTCTAACCACAAGGAAATGAAAAATATAAATCAACAGCCGAAGAAAATTGAGAAATTCGCAAGTATATGGAAATTAAACAACACACTCCTAAACAATCAATGAGCCAAAGAAGACATCAGAAGGGAGATTATGAAATACTTTTAGATTAATGAAGACTGGCCAGGCATGGTGGCTCACGCCTGTAATCCCAGCACTTTGGGAGGCTGAGGCAGGCAGATCACCTGAGGTCAGGAGTTCAGAACCAGCCTGATGAACATGGCGAAACCTCATCTCTACTAAAAATACAAAAATTAGCCAGGTGTGCTGGCACATGCCTGTAGTCCGAGCTACTTGGGAGGCTGAGGCAGGAGAATCACTTGAATCTGGGATGTGGAGGCTGCAGTAAGTACTCCAGCCTGGGCGATAAGAGCAAAACTCCATCTCAAAAAAAAAAAAAAAAAGAAAAGAAAAAGAAAAAAGAAAAGGAGAGAGATACAAATATAAAATTAAGAGCAACGTAAATTTTTTTTTTTTTTTTTTGAGACAGAATCTCTCTCTGTCGCTCAGACTGGAGTGCAGTGACACCATCTAGGCTCACTGAAACCTCTTACTGCCAGGTTCAAGCGATTCGCATACCTCAGCCTCTTGAGTAGGTGGGACTACAGGCACACACTACAATGCTCAGCTAATTTTTTGTAATTTTAGTAGAGACAGGGCTTCATCCTGTTGGCCTCAAACTCCTGACCTCAAGTGATCCGCCCACCTCGGCCTCCCAGAGTGCTGGGATTACAGGTGTGAGCCAGCATGCTTGGCTGTAATCTTAAACTTTTAATGGAAATATCAATGTTAATTTCTTTTTTTTTTTTTTTTTTTGAGACAGTCTCACTGTCACCCAGGCTGAAGTGCAGTGGCACGGTTTCCTCTCACTGTAACCTTCACTTCCTGGGCTCAAGCGATCCTCTTGACTCAGCCTCCTGAGTAGCTGGGACTACAGGCGCAAGCGACCATGTTCGGCTAATTTTATTTTTTGTACAGACAAGGTCTCACTATGCTGTTCTCACTATGCTGTCCAGGCTGATCTCTTGAAGTCCTGGCCTCAAGAGATCTTCCAACCTTAGCCTCCCAAAGTGTTGGGATTACAGGTGTGAACCACCATGCCTGGCCTAAATGTTTAATTTCTTTTTCTCTTTCTGAAAAATACACATTTCGCAGTTCTGTCCACTAAGAAAGGAGCAGAAATCTTGAAAACCCAGTACCCAGGCCGGGCGCAGTGTTTCAAGACCAGCCCGGTGAAACCCCGTTCTACTAAAAATACAAAAATTAGCTGCTTGTGGTGGCAGGTGCTTGTAATCCCAGCTACTCAGGAGGCTGAGGCAGATAATTGCTTGAACCCAGGGGGCGGAGGTTGCAGTGAGCCAAGATTGTGCCACTGCACTCCAGCCTGGGCAACAGAGCGAGACTCGTCTCAAAAAAAAAAAAAAAAAAAAAACAACCACCCAGTGCCCAGATTGTGATCTCTAAATCTGCTTTTCATTAAAAGGAGCCAGGGGCCGTGCGCAGTGGCTCACGCCTGTAATCTCAGCACTTTGGGAGGCCAAGGCAGGCAGATCACAAGGTCAAGAGATTAAGACCATCCTGGCCAACATGGTGAAACCCAGTCTCCACTAAAAATACAAAAAATTAGCCAGGCATGGTGGTGGGCGCCTGTAGTCCCAGCTACTCAGGAAGCGGAGGCAGGAGAATCGCGTGAACCTGGGAGGCAGAGGTTGCAGTAAGCCGAGATCACGCCACTGCACTCCAGCCTGGCAACAGAGTGAGACTCCGTCAGAAAACAAAACAAAACAAAAACGGAGCCAGGGCTCCTTGAAGAAAGAGCTGATTTCAGTACTAGGGTAGGAAATTTTCAAGGTCAACCTGAACACTTTGTGTTATAACAAAGGAAGCTATCAAAAACTGCTGAGATCTTGTCAAAATGACACAGGAACCAACTTGAAGGCATTTCTCTTGACCAAACATGGAACAGTTTGAGCATCAAAAGAATAGTGAATATAAAGGGTTAAAACATCAAATGTATAAAAATCCATGTGTCATATTTTATACCTCTAACTCTTTATTTTTGGCAAATTGTTATGGGATAATAACATCAATAAAATGTTAAACAGGTCAGGTGCGGTGGCTCATACTTGTAATCCCAGCACTTTGGGAGGCCTAGGCAGGTGGATCACCTGAGGTCAGGAGTTTGAGACCAGCCTGGCCAATATGGTGAAAACCCATCTCTACTAAAAATACAAAATTTAGCCGGGCGTGGTGGTGGGCGCCTGTAGTCCCAGCTACTCCGGAGGCTGAGGCAGGAGAATTGCTTGAACCCAGGAGGCGGAGGTTGCAGTGAGCTGAGATAGTGCCACTGCACTCCAACCTGGGTGACAGAGCGAGACTTTGTCTCAGAAGAAAAAAAAAATTAAACAATAGATGTATTAGTCAGCATAATTTCCTGTTCCTGACTTTTGTGAAAACGCCTCTAATGTTTCCTCATTAAAGGATGTGGTTGGCTTCAAGTTTTCACCTATAAATGAGAACTAAACATTGAGTACGCATGGGCATAAAGATGGTAACAATAGACACTGGGGACTACTACAACAAGAGGTGGGGAGGGGAGTAAATGTTGAAAAACTAACTATTGGGTACTGTACTCACTACCTGGGTGATGGGATCAATCATATCCCAAAACACAGCATCACGCAATACACCTGTGTAACAAACCTGCACAAGTACCGCCTGAATCTAAAATAAAAGGTGAAATTATATATAAAAAAAAGAAGCATGTGGTTGGCTTTAGGGCCATGTTAAGATGGTATTCATATTTTTCGATTTTACTGAGTGTTATTGTTTCAAGAATGGTTGTTGAATTTTTCTCATTTACATTTTCATAATAAATGTCACTTGATTGTGTTGTAAAAAATATTAAAATAGAGGCCGGGTGCGGTGGCTCACATCTGTAATCCCAGCGCTTTGGGAGGCCGAAGTGGGCAGATCACGAGGTCAGGAGATCGAGACCATCCTGGCTAACACGGTGAAACCCCATCTCTACTAAAAATACCAAAATTAGCTGGATGTGGTGGCGTGCGCCTGTAGTCCCAGCTACTTGGGAGGCTGAGGCAGGAGAATCTCTTGAATCCAGGAGGCAGAGGTTGCAGTGAACTGAGATTAAGCCACTGCACTCCGGCCTGGGAGACAGAGTGAGACTCCATCTCAAAAAAAAACAAAACAAAACAAAACAAAAAACAAAAAAAAAGAAAAGAAAGAAAAGCGTGAGAAGGAGTTGATGCCATTGCTGGTTGAAGATGGAGGGGCCACATGAGAAGGAATGTGCCCGTGGTCTCTAGGACCCACCCCAGCTGCCAACCAGCAAAGGGACCTCAGACCTATAATAGCAAGGAACTGGATTCTGCTGAAACCCCAATGAGCTTGCAAGCTGATTCTTCTCCAGTACCTCCAGATATGATTCAAGCCCAGCCAACACCTTCATCTTAGCTTTGGGAGACCCTAAGCAGAGCCTGACCTCCAGAACCATGAGCTAATAAATAAGCGTTGTTTTAAATTGCTACATTTGTGGTGGTTTGTTATGTAGCAATAGAAAACTAATATAAGCAGGAACAAATCAAGAATGTATGCTGTTTTTCCTGTACAAGCTGTACTTCAAGGTAACCAAATAATTTGTGGGAAAAGATTTTTTTTTGTTGTTGTTGTTGTACACACTCAGGGAAGTGAAAGCATACTCAAGAAAGTGAGTTGCTGAGAACATTTTTCTTTATAAAATAATTCTAGGCTGAGTGTGAGATTTGTGCCAAAATTAAAAAATAAAATAAAGGCCGGGCGCGGTGGCTCAAGCCTGTAATCCCAGCACTTTGGGAGGCCGAGACGGGCGGATCACGAGGTCAGGAGATCGAGACCATCCTGGCTGACACGGTGAAACCCCGTCTCTACTAAAAAATACAAAAAAAAAAAAACTTAGCCGGGCGCGGTGGCGGGCGCCTGTAGTCCCAGCTACTCGGGAGGCTGAGGCAGGAGAATGGCGGGAACCCGGGAGGTGGAGCTTGCAGTGAACTGAGATCCGGCCACTGCACTCCAGCCTGGGCGACATAGCGAGACTCCGTTTCAAAATAAAATAAAATAAAATAAAATAAAATAAAATAAAAATAATAATTCTAGGTAATAGATGTTAAAGGAATGCTAGAATTAGGATGTTATCATTCTGCAACCCCCAGTGAAGTCATGGGTCTAAACATTGATCATCAGTAACTGCTAAAGCCATTAGGTGAAAGGTTGTACCAAACTGACAGTACCTAAACTCTCTGGTCAATCTTAACATGACATAAAGTGAAGTCTCCTTCTATGACACAGTGGGAGGTACACAGGACCACCTATGTAGTATTTGTGCCAAAAGAATCAAGCCTGAATCTAACCAAGCTTCCATAGGAATATGTGAAAATATGGGGATAGGGCTAGAGAAACATGTTAAATGACACCACAGGATGGAATGAGCCAAATGTGGAACATAAGAAATATCTTAATGACCCAGAAAGAGACTTAACAGTTTTATCAACCAAATAAAATTGTGTAGACCGAGGTTGAATTCTGATTCAAACTGACCATAAAGATTTTTTGAGACATTTGGGGAAAGTTGAACACAGATGGGATATTAAGACATTCTAATTACTTTTTTTTTTTTTTTTTTGAGACAGTCTTGCTTTGTCACCCAGGCCAGAGTGCAGTGACTCAATCTCGGCTCACTGCAACCTCTGCCTCCCGGGTTCAAGGGATTCTCCTGCCTCAGCCTCCTGAGTAGCTGGGATTACAGGCACCTGCCACCATGCCTGGCTAACTTTTTTATTATTTATTATTGGCTAACTATTTTATTAAAAATTATGGCTAATTTTTTTTATTAACTTTTTTATTACAGGCGTGAGCCACTGCGCCTGGCCTATAATTACTTTTATTAGATTCGATAATGGTATGGCCGTGTTGATACTGGTAGGCTGGGGGAGGTCCCCAAACACTGGTGGGACCTCAACCCCAGCAGGTGTCCAGGCTCCTGACACTGTCACAAGAATGAATTCAAGGACAAGTCACAAAATAGTGAAAGTTTATTGCAAAGGGAAAACTACACACTGAAGAAAAGGGACTGCATGTGTACTTAAGAAAGAGTCACACCCAAAGGGGTTTGGGGCTGCTACCTTTATGGGTTTCTTTAACCAAGGAGGGCTATATTCATGAAAATTCCTGGAAAAGGGTGGACATTTCTCAGAATTGTGGTGCCACCCGTTTTTTGTTTGTTTGTTTTTTGTTTGTTTGCTTGTTTGTTCTTCGAGAGGGAGTGTTGCTCTTGTTGCCTAGGATGGAGTGCAGTGGCACGATCTTGGCTAACCGCAACCTCCGCCTCCCAGGTTCAAGCGATTCTCCAGTCTCAGCTTCTTGAGTAGCTGGGACTACAGCCATACACCGCCTCATCCGACTAATTTTTGTGCTTTTTTGGGTGTTTTTTCTTTTTATTTTTTGAGATGAAGTCTCGCTCTGTCACCCAGGCTGGAGTGCAGTGGTGCGATCTCGGCTCACTGCAAGCTCCGCCTCCTGGGTTCACGCCATTCTCCTGCCTCAACCTCCTGAATAGCTGGGACTACAGGCACCCGGCACCACACCCAGCTAATTTTTTGTATTTTTAGTAGTGATGAGGTTTCACCGTGTTAGCCAGGATGGTCTCAATCTCCTGACCTCGTGATCTGCCTGCCTCGGCCTCCCAAAGTGCTGGGATTATGGGTGTGAGCCACTGTACCCCGGCCTAATTTTTGTATTTTTAGTAGAGACAGGGTTTCACCATGTTGGCCAGGCTGGTTGCAAACTCCTGACCTCAAGCGATCCAACTGCCTCGGCCTCCCAAAGTGCTAGGATTACAGGCATGAACCACCGTGTCCAGCTGGTGCCACTCATTTTTACACCAAATATGGATGTTCTCAGAACTGTCATGGCCCTGGTGGGTGTGTGATTTAGCATATTAATGAGTGTATAATAAGGTCCTAGGAGGCTGGGTGCAGTGGCTCATGCCTGTAATCCCAGCACTTTGGGAGGCCAAGGTGGGCGGATTACCTGAGGTGGAAAGTTCAAGACCAGCCTGACCAACATGGAGAAACCCAGTCTCCACTAAAAATACAAAATTAGCCAGGCATGGTGGCACATGCCTGTAATCCCAGCTACTCGGGAGGCTGAGGTAGGAGAATCGCTTGAACCTGGGAGGCAGAGCTTGTGGTAAGCTGAGATCGGGCCATTGCATTTGTGAGGAATGGAGAAGTTCTTCTTCAAAGTTTCTTAAAACCATAAAGAGCTTGTCATTTCTTTGCTCTATGCCTATCTATATATGTTCCAGTGCAACTGCTCTGACTTTACCTGGCATGCCTGGACAGGGTTAAGCAAGTCCCGGGCCATAGTGCATGCCATTCCTTATTTGGAAACCCTCCTCACCCTCTCATGACTAGCTTCCTCTTTTCTTTGCCCTCTTTCCCTTTTGCCTATTTAGAAAAGTTTCAAGCTGTTAGCCAATCAGGTCAAGCTTAGAATGTGAGGTCCCGTTCTGGCCAATGGAAACGGGACACAGCCATAGGACGATTGCGTCAGGTTACAAGGATTGTAAATATCCCTGTCTGCTTTGTTTGGGTGTGCTCTCGTGGCAAGACTGCTAGCGAGCGGCACTCTTTCTGCAGAAAGTAAACTAGCCTTGCTAAGAGATCCTTTGTCTCAGTGTTGGTTTTGTGACACTGAGCACCCATTTCCAACAGCACTCCAGCCTGGGCAACAAGAGAGAAACTCTGTCTCAAATAATACTACGACTACTACTACTAATAATAATGAGGTCCTAGGAGAAACCTAGGTCTAATCCAGCGCCATGTTGGTTCCAGTCAGTCTTAGCCAGCTTGGTCCATATCCCTGTTTTTCAGGGTCTTATCAGTCCCTAACTTCTGCAGCTACTTCAGCAGTTTCCTTTCGGTAGTCATGTGAAACTGCAGCCTAGATTTCCTATTCTCCTATGACCATCCTGTATGATTCCTATCTCAGTATAGGAGACAAGATTGGCCCCCTCAAGGTTCACTGAAAATCACTGACATGAGGCAGATCGATTAATAAGAAAAAGACATACAAATTTATTTAATGTGTATACCCAGGAGCCTTCAGAATGAAGACCCAATTTCCCAATGAGGTACAGAAGCTTATATACCATCTCAAGTTTACAGAAGACTTGGATCCTAGTAAAACAGGTTATGAAGAAGGGAGAAGAAGAATTCTATTGAGGGATAAGAAATGATTACTGGGAAGAATGATTGTTTCAGGAACAAAAATTAACTTATAAATAGTTCTTTTTGGAATTTAAATGGTCCTTGGAGACAGTCATCTTGAAAAAGGCTCTGTTCAGATGTGGTTACTTTGTTGATCTTTTCTGCAACAGATAATGAGATAACAGAGAGAGGAATGGGAACAGTTGTCCTCCTTGGTGTGTCAGTTCTATCTTTATATAGATAGGAGTAAGTCTGTTCCAACACTTGTTGATCTCTAAGGGTTTTTATTTTAACTCATTATGCCAGAAAGCCATATTTTGGGGTGAAATACTTATTTCCTTCAGTGGTTATAACTTTTTTTTTTTTGCGACAGAGTTTCACTCTTGTTGCCCAGGCTGGAGTGCAGTGGCACAATCTCTGCTCACTGCACTGCACCTCCTTCAGCCTCCCGAGTAGCTGGGATTACAGGCATGAGCCACCACGCCCAGCTAATTTTGTATTTTTAGTAGAGATGGGGTTTCTCCATGTTGGTCAGGTTGGTCTTGAACTCCCGATCTCAGGTGATCCTCCCACCTCAGCCTCCCAAAATGCTGGGCATGGTGGTTCCCACCTGTAATCCCAGCACTTTGGGAGGCCAAGGCAGATGGATCATTTGAGGTCAGGAGTTTGAGATCAGCCTCATCAACATAGTGAAACCTCTTCTCTACAAACGTACAAAAAAAATTAGCCAGATGTGGTGGTGCACACCTGTAATCCCAGCTACTCAGAAAGCTGAGACAGGAGAATCGCTTGAACCCAGGAGGCAGAGGTTGTAGTGAGCTGAGATCATGCCATTGCACTCCAGCCTGGGAGACAGAGTGAGACTTCATCTCAAAAAAAAAAAAAAAAAGAAAGAAAGAAAGAAAAGGAAATGTCCCTAACTGTTACAAATACTTACTGAAGCTTTTATGGGTAAAATGATACGGTGTCTGGGATACATCTTAAAATGTCCAGAGGAAAAAAAGAAATGGGAGTGGGATAAACAAAAATGGTAAAATGTTGAGGATTGTTGAAACTGAATGATGAGTAGTAGTTTTGTGTATGGCTGAAAATTTTCATAATATAAAGTTTCTAAAACAAAAACAAAAAAAGTCTTTCAGTCATGTGTATTAGTGTAAACCAAAAAGTGTCTGGGACAGGTCTTAATCAGTTAAGAAGTTTATTTTGCCAAGGTTGAGAACACACCCAGGAAAAGCAAACACAAATTGCAGTAGGATCTGTGACTGTAGTTTTTTCCAAAGAGGGTTTTTTGTTTTGGTTTGGTGGTTTTTTGCTTGTTTGTTTGTTTTGAGACGGAGTCTTGCTCTGTGGCCCAGGCTGGAGTGCAGTGGTGTGATCTTAGCTGATTTATTTTTATTTATTTATTTATTTATTTTTTGAGACAGAGTTTTGCTCTTGTTGCCCAGGCTGGAGTGCAATATAGTACAATCTTGGCTCACTGCAACCTCTACCTCCCAGGTTCAAGAGATTCTCCTGCCTCAGCCTCCCAAGTAGCTGGGATAACAGGCATGTGCCAGCTAATTACAGGCATTAGCCCGGCTAATTTTTTCTATTTTTAGTAGATATGGGGTTTCACCATGTTGGCCAGGCTGGCCTGGAACTCCTGACCTCAGATGATCCACCCGCCTCGGCTTCCCAAAGTGCTGGGATTACAGGCATGAGCCACCGCGCCCAGCCTGCATTACACCCTTTCTTGACAAAACCTGATTTTCGCAGAAAGCAAGATGAGATTGGCATGGCTGTATTTGTTTTGTGTTTGTTTTGTTTTTGTTTTTGGCCTGACTCAGGATTTGAAAACTGGAATGGTGGAGGTGACAGCAGTCGGTTGGAGTGACCTTCCCCCAAAGTTCTACAATGTGGCCAAGGTCTTCGTTTGTATATTGCTCTTTTTTTTAATAGTCATTCCAAATATCGTGAGATGCATTACTACAGGAAGTCCCTTACCCTCCTAAAAGCCACCCCACTTCTCTCTCTTTTTTTTTTTTTTTTTTTAGACTAAGTCTCACTCTTGTCCCCCAGGCTGGAGTGCAATGGCACGATTTCGGTTCACTGCAACCTCTGCCCTCTGGGTTCAAGCGATTCTCCTGCCTCAGCTTCCCGAGTACCTGGGATTACAGGCGCTTGCCCCCACACCTGGATAATTTTTGTATTTTTAGTAGAGACAGGGTTTCACCATGTTGACCAGACTGGTCTCGAACTCCTGACCTCAGGTAATCCACCTGCCTCGGCCTCCCAAAGTGCTGGGATTACAGGCATGAGCCACCGCGCCTGGCCCAATCCCACTTCTCTCTAAGGAGAATGGCCCAGTCCTCTCCCAAGTCCACCCAGGGGAGGTGATAGCATTGCTTTCGTGTAAATTATGTAATGCAAACTTTTTTTAATCTTTGCCTTAATACTTTTAAACTTTATTTTATTTTATTTTGAATGATCTGCCTTCATGGCCCCCACGTTTTTATCCCCCAACTTCAGATGCACGAAGGCTTTTGGTCTCCCTGGGAGCGGTGTGGAGACAGCCAGAACTTACCCGTACACTGACTTGAGACCAGTTGAATAAAAGTGCACACCTTAAAAAAAAAAAAAAAAAAAAAAAAAAAGGCCTGGGCATGGTGGCTCACGCCTGTAATCCCAACACTTTGGGAGGCCGAGGCGGGTAGATCACAAGGTCAAAAGATCGAGACAATCCTGGCCAACGTGGTGAAACCCCGTCTCTACTAAAAGTACAAAAATTAGCTGGGCGTGGTGGTGCACGCCTGTAGTCCCAGTTACTCGAGAGGCTAAGGCAGAAGAATCGCTTGAACCCAGGAGGCAGAGGTTGCAGTGAGCCAAGAACGCCTCACTGCACTGCAGCCTGGTGACAGAGTGAGACTCTGCCTCAAAATAAATAAAGAATAAAGTAAATAAAACAAACAAAAAAATAGAATGGTGGTTGCTGGGGATAGGGGAGAATGGAGGGTTGTTGTTTAATGGGTAGAGTTTCAGCATTACAAGATGAAAAATTCTGGAGATCCATTGCACAACCATGTAAACATGTTTAACACTACTGTACACTTAATAGTTAAGATGGTAAGTTTTCTGTTATGTGTTTTTCTTTACCACAATCTTACATTTTAAAAGTAAATCTAAACATAATTTCAGGTAATCGAGATGTTTATAAAGGGAGAAAAGGAATAAGAGAAAACTTTAAAATGAGCATTTCCCAAAAGAAGATAATTCAATCAACCAGTAAACATTTGAAAAGATGCTGGCTGGGCACGGTGGCTCACACCTGTAATCCCAGCACTTTGGGAGGCCAAGGCGGGTGGATCACGAGGTCAAGAGATCAAGACCATCCCGGCTAACACGGTGAAACTCCGTCTCTACTAAAAGATACGAACAATTAGCCCGGCGTGCTGGCGGGCACCTGTAGTCCCAGCTACTCCCTAGGCTGAGGCAGGAGAATGGCGTGAACCTGGGAGGCGGAGCTTGCAATGAGCCAAAATCACGCCACTGCATTCCAGCCTGGGCAACAGAGCAAGACTCCGTCTCAAAAAAAAAAAAAGATGCTAAATCACATTTGTAATTTAAAAAGCAATCAAGTTAAAATGAAAATACGTTGACATTATCAAGTAAAGTTGAGATGTATATGCCCTATAAGTCCGCATTTCCACTCCTAGATACATGAAACTCAACACATGTACACCAGGAGACGCAAGCAAGGACATCAGAGGGGTGTGGTTTGTATTAGCAAAAACCTGAAAGTAATCTAAAAGCTCTTCAACTATGGAGTATGATATACATAAAATGGAATACTACTTATTAGTAAGAATGAATCAACTACAGCTAGACATGTCACATGAATGAATCTCACAAATATAATACTAAATATTAAAAAGTACATACGATATGAGTTAATTTACATAAAGTTAAATAAACAAAGCCAAAAAAAGGAAGAAATCAAGTATCCATTGACAAATGAATGGATAAAGAAAATATGCTATATGCATACAATGGAATGTTATTCAATCTTAAAAAGGAAGGCAATTCTGACACAGACCCAAACATGGACGAACCTTAAAGACATTATGCTAAGTGAAATAAGCCAGTCACATAAATACTGTGTGATTCCCCTTATATGAGATATCTAGAGTAGTCAAATTCTTAGAAACAGAAAATAGAATGGTAGTTAAACAGAAAATAGAATGGTACTTACCAGCTGCTGGGAGAGAAGGAAATTGGGAATTGTTTAATGGGTACACAGTTTCAGTTTTGCAAGATGAAAATGTTCCGGAGCTCTGTTGTGTAACAGTGTCAACATACTTAATACCACTGAACTATACACTTAAAGGATACGAAATTACAACTAGAGAAGAGGAATATATTCTTTCTTCTAGGGTAACTATAGCTAGCAGTAATTTATTATATAGTTTCAGATGGCTAGAAGGAGGATATTGAATGTTCCCAACACAAATAAATGGTGTTTGAGATGATGGATATGCTGATTGCCCTCATCTGATTACTGTACTTCAGATGTATGGAAACATCACTGCATACCCCACAAATATATACAATGATTATGTGTCAATTTAAAAAATAATAAATAAATGATTCTGATGCAGACAATCTATGAAACAAAAAAAGTACAAAATAAAAATTTAAAAATGAGATGAAATGAAATAAGAGTTATAAACGTTTGGAAAAGATAAAGCAAAATTATCATTATGTATCCACCTGGAAAATCCAAGCAAATCAACTAAAAGCAACTACTGACATTAAAAAAAAAAAAAAAAAAAAAAAAAAAAAAAAAAAACAAAAAAAAAAAACTATGGCAGATTGTTTTGTGGGTTTTGTTTTTTCTTTTTATTTTATTTTATTTCATTTATTTATTTTGAGAAGTAATCTTGCTCCGTCACCCAGGCTGGAGTCAAGTGGCATGATCTTGGCTCACTGCAGCCTCTGCCTCCCAGGCTCAAGTGGTTCTCCTGCTTCAGCCTCCCAAGTAGCTGGGATTACAGGTGCGCACCACCATGCCCAGCGAATTTTTGTATTTTTAGTACAGATGGGGTTTCACCCTGTTGGCCAGGCTGGTCTCGAACTCCTGACCTCAAGCAATTCGCCTGCCTCTGCCTCCCAAAGTGCTGGGATTACAGGCATGAGCCACTTCGCCCAGCCTCTTTTCTTTTTTCTTTCTTTCTTTTTTTTTTTCCCAAGGCAGAGTCCCTTTTTGTCACCCAGATTAAAATGCAGTGGCACTGCAGCCTCAACCTCTCAGGCTCAAACGATCCTCCCACCTCAGCTCTACCCTACTCCCCACCACCTCATCCAGTAGCCGGGACTGTAGGTGTGCACCACCATGCCCGGTTCATTTTTGTATTTTTTTGTAGAGATGGAGTTTCGCCATGTTGCCCAGCCTGGTTTTGAACTCCTGGGCTCAAGAGATCTGCCGGTCTCAGCCTCCCAAAGTGCTGGGGACTACAGGCATAAGCCACTGCACCTAGCCGGGTGTATTTTAAAATATTCAAAAATCAATGAATTTTCTATGTAGTATTAAATATAACGAAAAAAAAATCAAGGCCAGGCGTGGTGGCTCAAGCCTGTAACCCCAGCACTTTGGGAGGCCAAGGCAGGCGGGTCCCCTGAGGTCGGAAGTTTGCAATAGCCTGGACAACACTGTGAAACCCCATCTCTAGTAAAAATACAAAAATTAGCCAGGAGGCTGGGCGTGGTGCCTCATGTCTGTAATACCAGTACTTTGAGAGGCTGAGGTGGGCAGATCCTCTGAGGTCAGGAGTTCGAGACCAGCCTGGCCAACATGATGAAACCCCGTCTCTACCAAAAATACAAAAAATAGCTGAGAGTGGTGGCAGGTACCTGTAATCCCAGCTACTCGGGAGGCTGAGCAGGAGAATCATTTGAACCCAGGAAGCGGAGGTTGCAGTGAGCTGAGATTGCGCCACTGCACTCCAGCCTGGGTGACAGGGCAAGACTCTGTCTCAAAAAATATATATAAATAAAAAAAATTTTTTAAATTAGCCAAGCAAGGTGGTACGTGCCTGTAATCCTAGCTACGCTGGAGGTTGAGGCAGGAGATTTGATTGAACCTGGGAGTTGGAGATTGCAGTGAGCCGAGATCACACCACTGCACTCCACCCTGGGCAACAGAGTGAGATTCTGTCTCAAAAAAAAAAAAAATGCTTACGCAGAAGTAAAACTAGTTTTAAAAAAGCCAGGAGGAAGAGAGAGAGATGATTAGAGAGCCAAAAGGGGAATTTTAAAGATAGTTTCTTAACTTGGATTTTAGTTACAGAGGTGTTCCCTTTGTAATTATTCTTTTTTTTTTTTTTTTTTTTTTTTGAGATGGAGTTTTGCTCTTGTTGCCCAGGCTGGAGTGCAATGGCGCAATCTTGGCTTACCACAACCTCCACCTCCTAGGTTCAAGTGATTCTCCTGCCTCAGCCTCCCAAGTAGCTAGGATTATAGGTTTCTGACACCACGCCCAGCTAATTTTTATATTTTTAGTAGAAACGGAGTTTCTCCATGTTGGTCAGGCTGGTCTCAAATTCCCAACCTCAGGTGATCTGCCCACCTCGGCCTCCCAAAGTGTTTGGATTACAGGCATGAGCCACAGTGCCTGGCCTTTTTTTTTCTTTTTCTTTTTTGAGATGGAGTTTCACTGTCACCCAGGCTGGAGTGCAGTGGTGTGATCTCGGCTCACTGCAACCTCTGCCTCCCAAGTTCAAGCAATTCTCCCACCTCAACCTCCCACGTAGCTGGGATTACAGGTGCCCACCACCAGGCCTGGCTAATTTTTTTGTAGTTTTAGTAGAGACCATGTTTCACCATATTGGCCAGGCTGGTCTTGAACTCCCGACCTCAGGTGATCCGCCCACCTCAGTCTCTCGAAGTGCTGGGATTCCAGGCGTGAGCCACCATGCTCAGCCATAATTATTATTTAAAGTAAATATTTGTTTTTGTTGTTTTGAGACACGGTCTCACTCTGTCACCTAGGGTGGAGTGCAGTGATACAAACACAGCTGACTGCAGCCTCAACTTCCTCGGCTCAAGCAATCCTCCTACCTCAGCCTCCCAAGTAGCTGAGACCACAGGTGTGTGCCACCATGCCCTGTTAATTTTTAAATTCTTCATAGACACAGGACTCTCACTATGTTGCCCAGGCTGGTCTTGAACTCCTGGGCTAAAGGGGTCCTCCCACCTCAGCTTCCCAAAGTGCTGGGATTACAGGCATGAGCCACTGTCCCTGGCCAAAAATATAAAAGAATTTATATAAAAATTCACCTAAAGTGCTAGATATAACAGCAAGATGCAAAAATCAGCTGTATTTCTATATGTTAGCAATAGACATTTAGAAAATGAAACGTTTAAGATATATCATTTACAGTATCATCACAATACATGAAGTACTAAGGAATAAATCTAATAAAGTACGTGCAAAAGAGGCCAGTGGCAATTCATGGAAGACCTTGAATGCCAAGAATTGGATTTACAGAGACATTCCCTGTATAATTACACTTTAAATGGTATGTTTGTGTGGTTTAAACACACACCAAGGTGATGAGGGCCTAAATTAGGTCAACAGCAGTGGAGATGGAATTTCATTAACTGAGAGAGAATAAATCAGAAAAGGTCATTAGAGATTTGAGTAGGCAGAAAGCTGGTATGAATGAGTAGAAAAGCAAACTGATTAAATAGATGCAGTGGCACTGCAAGGCACTGCTGCCGAGGGACGCACCACCTAAACTTAGTGGTGACATATTTAAAGTGAGACCACTTGTCACAATTGTGCATTTTTCCCCAACCATGCTCAGCTTTGAAGGCAGGTGTAGGGTAGGCAGGTTTACCAAGAGTTGGGTTTTTGTCCCTCAAGTACCATAGAGGATCATCAGTCAGGGCTTCATGTTTTTATGCACGAGAAAGGGTGACTGTGGTGTAGTAGAGTTTAATTGCTCAGGTTGCAAAGATCTAGGGTTTTGAAGGCACAGGAGAAGTCAAATGCTCTGTAAGCAGCAAGAAAGGGTGAGGAGTCCATATAACCCATCATCAAACCCAGTGGTGAGAGGGGTGGGGAAGAGAAAGCGCTTGCACTCCTTTCTCTAAAGGGTTGCAGATGGCTCATGCCTGTAATCACAGCACTTTGGAAGCCTGAGGCAGGAGGATCTCGAGCCCAGGAGTTTGAGACCAGCATGGGCAACATGCAACATGGCAAAACCCCATCTCTACTGAAATTTTTTTTTTTTTTTTTGAGACGGAGTCTCCCTCTGTCTCAAGCTGGAGTGCAGTGGCATATTCTTGGCTCACTGCAACCTCCACCTCCTGGGTTCAAGCAATTCTCCTGCCTCAGCCTCCAGAGTAGCTGGGATTACAGGCGCATGCCACCTTGCCCGACTAATTTTTGTATTTTTAGTAGAGACAGGGTTTCACCATGTTGGTCAGGCTGGTCTCAAACTCCTGACCTCATGATCAGCTTGCCTCGGCCTCCCAATGTGCTGGGATTACAGGTGTGAGCCACTACACCCGGCCTCTAATGAAAATTTTAAAGTCATCCAGGCATGGTGGCTCACACCTGTAGTCCTAGCTATTCAGAAGGCTGAGGTGGGAGTATCACTTGAGCTCAGGAGTTACAGGCTGCAGTGAGCTATAGCGTCTACAGCAGAATCTCTGCTAGTGGCTGAGGTTCACAGAGATAAGATTCATCCTGACGATCTCTAAGGAGAAGGTAGGTCATCAAAAGGAGTTGCAACCTGCTTTTTGGGACTGGTATGATCTAACGTGATGAGGCCTCGAAGGAGGCCCATGGCAGTGGAGCAGGGATGCAGACATGGATGACAGAGTCATTGAAATGGTACAACCAGCATGATAACAAAACAGAGAAAAGTCAAATGGGGGCCTCCAACTCCTGGGCTCAAGTGATCCTCTTGCGTCGGTCTCCCAAAGTGCTGGGATTACAGGCGTGAGGAGACCGAGGTAGGCGGATCGCTTGAGCTCAGGATTTCGAGACCAGCCTGGCAACATGGTGAAACCCCATCTCTACAAAAAACACAAAAACATTAGCTGGGAGTGGTGGCACGCACCTGTAGTCCCAGCTGCCTGGGGGGCTGAGGTCGGAAGATCTCTTGAACCTGGGAGGTTGAAGCTGCAGTGAGCTGAGATCGTGCCACTGCATTCCAGACTGGGGGACAAAGTGAGAGAAACCCTGTCTCGAAAAAAAGAATGTCTAATTTTTATTCACTAATATTGTGTACATCATCGGGACCTCCTTGAGATAGGTTTCTGTGGACATGCTTGTAAGAATTGAAGTAGAGGTAAAATATTAATTCAGAAAATAAAGTGTCTGCCGGGCACGGTGGCTCACACCTGTAATCACAGCACTTTGGGAGGCCAAGGTGGGTGGATCACAAGGTCAGGAGATCGAGACCATCCTGGCTAACACAGTGAAACCCCGTCTCTACTAAAAATACAAAAAAAATTAGCTGGGCGTGGTGGCGGGCGCCTGTAGTCCCAGCTACTCGGGAGGCTGAGGCAGGAGAATGGCATGAACCCGGGAGGCAAAGCTTGCAGTGAGCTGAGATTGTGCCACTGCACTTCAGCCTGGGCGACAGAGCCGAGACTCTGTCTCAAAAAAAAAAAAAAAAAAGAAAGAAAGAATCAAAATAAAAAGTGTCTGTGTAAATTTTAGACTAAATTGAACTATGAATTTCATCTATGACAGTGAGTTATTGTTTTGATTGGTGGTTCTCAACCAAGAAAGATTTTGCTCCCCACTCCCACCCTCAGGGACATTTAGCAATGTCGGAAGACATTGGCTGTCACAAGTTGGGGTGGAAGGATGCTCCTGGTGTCTAGTGCGTAGAGGCCAGGGATGCTGCCCAACATCTTACAATGCACAGGACAGTCTTTCGCAATAAATAATTATCCAACCCAAAATATCAACAGTACTGAGGTTGCGAAACTCTATTTTGATTAATGCAAAAATATGTATATATTTAGGGCATCTAGAAGAAAAAAGTCTGATATAAAGAAATAATTGTAGGCCGGGCTCGATGGCTCACACCTGTACTAAAAATACAAAACATTAGTACTAAAAATACAAAAAATTAGCCGGGCATGGTGGCACGCACCTGTAATCCCAACTACTCAAGGAGACTGAGGCAGGAGAATTGCTTGAACCCGGGAGGTGGAGGTTGCAGTGAGCTGAGATCACACCACTGCACTCCAGCTAGATGACAGAGTAAGACTCCATCTCAAAAAAAAAAAAAGAAAGAAAGAAATAATTGTAATAATAAAACCAAAGCAGTACAGTCCAATAGCCATTAGCTATATGTGGGTATCAAGTACTTGAAATCTGGCTACTGCAACTTAGATACTGAATATTTCATATTATTTAACTTTAACAAATTTAAAATTTTTTAAATTTAATTAATTAATTTGAGACAAGGTCTTACTCTGTCACTCAGGCTGGAGTGCAGTGGCATGATCACAGCTCACTACAGCCTCAACTTCCTGGGGTTAAGCGATCCTCCCACCTCAGCCTCCCAAGTAGCTGAGACTACAGGTGTGCACCACCACACCCAGCTAATTTTATTTATTCATTTAGGTACAGGATCTCGCTTTGTTGTCCAGGCTGGAGTGCAGTGGCACAATCATAGCTCACTGCAGCCTCAACCTCCTGGGCTCAAGCAGTCCTCCCACCTCAGCCTCCCCAAGTAGCTAGCTGGGACTACAGGCTCCTGCCACCACACCCAGCTAGCATTTTTATTTTTTGTAGAGACAGCAGTCTCACTATGTTGCCCAGACTGGTCTTGAACTCCTGGGCTCAAGTGATCCTCCTGCCTCAACTTCCCAAAGTGCTGGGATTACAGGCATGAGACACCAGACCCAATAATAAATTTAAATAAGGCTAGTGACTACCATATTGGATAGCACAAGACTAGAGCATGGACTTAGAGACAAACTCCTTGTCTGCATCACTGTTTGAAGGTTGTTACCAGTTGTATGATTTTGGCAAGTTATTTAATCTCCCTGTGCCTTCATTTTCTCATCTGTAAAATGAGGCTTAGTGTAGAAGTAGATCAAAAGGTTGTTGTGAAGCTGGGCAGGGTGACTCATGCCTGTAATCCCAGCACTTTGGGAGGCCAAGGCAGGTGGATCACCTGAAGTTAGGAGTTCAAGACCAGCCTGGCCAACATAGTGAAACCCTGTCTCTACTAAAAATACAAAAATACATGGTGGTGTGTGCCTATAATCCCAGCTACTCAGGAGGCTGAGGCAGGAGAATCACCCGAACCCGGGAGGCAGAGGTTGCAATAAGCCGAGACTGTGCCACTGTACTCCAGCCTGGGCAACAGAGCAAGACTCTGTCTCAAAAAAGAAAAAGGTTGTTTTGAGTATTGAGTCAGTATGTGTAAAGTACCTATAACAAAAGCCTGCTACATAAGGTGCTACATAATTATGAAATATATATTGCTGTTTTTGTTTATTATTATTTTTACAATATACTACGTGTAGCTTCTTTTTCTCAATCCTTTGATCGTTCTCAATTTCCCACGGCAGGAAATCTAATTTTATTATCATGCTACAAAAAACCCTTAAAGATCTTCTCCCTTCCTACCTCTCCAGGATTATTTACCCTTGTTTTTTTGTTGTTGTTTTGTTTGTTTGTTTTGCTTGTTTTTGAGACGGTGTTTCGCTCTTGTTGCCCAAGTTGGAGTGCAATGGTGCAATCTCAACTCACCACCACAACCTCCACCTCCCAGGTTCAAGCGATTCTCCTGCCTCAGCCTCCCTAGTAGCTGGGATTACAGGCATGCACCACCACGCTCGGCTAATTTTGTATTTTCAGTAGAGACGAGGTTTGTCCATGTTGGTCAGGCTGGTCTCGAACTCCCAACCTCAGGTAATCCACCCTCCTCGGCCTCCCAAAGTGCTGGGATTACAGGCATGAGCCACCTCACCCAGCCTATTTACCCATTTTCTGACCCCAGACCAAATAATTTATAGACCCAAAGAAATCTTGTTTTGGGCTGGGCACGAAGGCTCACACCTGTAATCCTAGCATTTTGGGAGGTTGAGGTGGACAGACCACTTGAGGTCAGGAATTGGAGACCAGACTGGCCAATATGGTGAAACCTCATCTCTACCAAAAAATACAAAAATTAGCTGGGCATGGTAGTGCATGCCTGTAATCCCAGCTACTCAGGAGGCTGAGGCAGGAGAATCGTTTGAACCCAGGAGGCAGAGGTTGCAGTGAGCTGAGATCCTGCCACTGCACTCTAGCCTGGGCAGGCAGAGTGAGTCCGTGTCTCAAAAAAATAAAAAAGAAATCTTGTTTTGGAAGATTCTGTGACTTTTCTTTCGTGTTAATTGCTTTTAAATTGTGACATATTTCAAATATAAAAAGTACAAAGAATAATATCTCAGACATCCATATACCCACCTACCATTGTGCTTTCATTGCTTTAGATTATGTTTTAACTTCTGAGTATCTTTTTAACTTTTTATTATGGACAATTTTGAACATACACAAAAGTAGATAGAATACTGTAATGAATCTCCACCACCCAGTTTCAATAATTATCAACATTTTACCAGTATTGCTGTTCCAGATCGTTTAAGAAAATTAAACATGACAGATGCAGTTGAAACTAAATGAATTAATTTTGAAATTTTATTTTCTGCATCTACTGGACTGATACGTTTTTGAGGGCTTTTTGTTTGTTTGTTTTGTTTTGTTTTGTTTTCTGTTTGTTTTGGGGATTTTTTTTTTTTTTTTTTTGACAGAGTCTCTGTCACCCAGGCTGGAGTGCAGTGGCACAGTCATAGCTCACTGCAGCTTCAAACTCCTGGGCTCAAGCCATCCTCCCACCTCATCCTCCTGAATAGCTGGGACTACAGGTGCGCACTACCACGCCTGGCTAAATTTTTATATATTTTTTGTTGTAGAGATGGGGTTTCACTATGTTGCCCAGGCTGATTTTTTTTTAATCTGTTATTTTGCATTACATTATGTAATGTAATGCATTACGTTAATAGATTTTCTGATGTTTTCTTTGCATTCCTTTGGTAAACTTACTTGGTCACTAATTATTATTATTATTTCTATACATTGTTAGATTTGAGTTTACTTAGGATTTTTATATCACTGTTCATAAATAAAATTGGTTTATAATTTTATTTTTCCATATCATCCTTGTCTGGCTTTGGTATGTTATACTAGTCTCATACAATGGGCTTGGTATTAAAAATAATGTGTATTCTCCATTTCTTAGGCATAAAGTTTTACATTAAATATTTGCTCAAGTTTGTTGGTTGTGTTTTACAAAACTTCTAAATTCTATATTCAACCCGTATACCTTATGGATTGATTGATTGAGACGGAGTTTTGCTCTTGTTGCCCAGACTGGAGTGCAGTAACACAATCTTGGCTTACCATAACCTCCGCCTCCCGGGTTCAAGCTATTCTCCTGTCTCAGCTTCCCGAGTAGCTGGGATTACAGGCATGCGCCACCATGCCTGGCTAATTATGTATGTTTCTCCATGTTGATCAGGCTGGTCTCAAACTCCTGACCACAGGTGATCCACCCACCTCGGCCTTCCAAAGTGTTGGGATTACAGGAGTGAGCCACCGCGCCCAGCCTCTGTATATTTATTTTTTATATTCTTACTATTTTCTAGTTTGTGTAATCTCTCAATAAAAATAACCAATTTTGTTAAATTCTCACAATATAATTATGGATTATAAGTTTCTTCTTGTAATTCTGTCAGTTTGAACCTATGATGTTAGTTGAATAAGAGTTATTGAAGTAATGTCATCTCCTTATTTTTAAATTTTCTATGTTGCTTTGTTTAACTGTGACTTTTATAAGCTGTGTGTAGCTGGATTTTGTTTTATTTACTTGATCTGATAGTCTTCGCCATTTGTTGGGTTCATCTGTAAACATTTCTGATGATTACCAATTTTATCTTCTTACTATTGCGTTCTGTTCACAATCAATCCTTTTTCTCTTGTTTCTTCTTTCTCTGCTACTTTATATAGATTAAATTTCTATAATTTTTGTGATTATCCTTAATGTTTACATCTTTTTTGCTCTGTCTCCCAGGCTGGAGTGCAATGACGCTATCTCGGCTCACTGCAACCTCCTTCTTCCTCGTTCAAGCAATTCCCCCACCTCAGCCTCCCAAGTAGTTGGGACTACAGGCGCACGCCACAATGCCCGGCTACTTCTTGTATTTTTAGTAGAGACGGGGTTTCACCATATTGGCCAGGCTGGTCTCAAACTCCTGACCTTGTGATCTTCCCGCCTCAGCCTCCCAAAGTGCAGGGATTACAGGTGTGAGCCACCATGCTCATCCTATCCATATTTAACTAAATATTTTTGTAGCAACATTTAAACTTATTAGTATTTTTATAGCCTCCTGAACATAACACAGATCTTAGCTCTCCTTAACAATCTATTGAATAACTTCTTTCTCCCCAATATTTATTTATTTATTTATTTAGTTAGTTAGTTAGTTAGTTAGTTATTTTAGATGGAGTCTCCCTCTGCTGCCTAGGCTGGAGTGCAGTGATGGAATTTCATCTCACTGAAATGACTGCCTCCTGGGTTCAAGCAATTCTCCTGCCACGGTCTCCCGAGTAGCTGGGACTATAGGCATGAGCCACCACACCAGGCTAATTTTTTATGTTTTTACTTTTTAATTGTTTAAATTATTTATTAACCTATTTATTTTTTTGAGACAGAGTCTTGCTCTGTCACGCAGCCTGGAGTGCAGTGGCACCATCTTGGTTCACTGCAACCTCCACCTCCCGGGTTCAAGCGATTCTCCTGCCTCAGCCTCCCAAGTAGCTGGGATTACAGGCATGCACCACCACGTCCGGCTAATTTTTGTATTTTTAGTAGGGATGGGATTTCACTGTGTTCACCAGGTTGGTCTCGAACTCCTTACCTCAGGAGATCTGCCTGCCTCAGCCTCTCAAAGTGCTGGGATTGCAGGTGTGAGCCACCACACCTGGTCTAATTTTTGGTATTTTCAGTAGAGACAGAATTTCACCATGTTGACCAGGGTGGTCTTGAACTCCTGACCTCAAGTGATCCACCTGCCTTCACCTCCCAAAGTGCTGGGATTACAGGCATGAGCCACCACGCCCAGCCCCAATATTTACTTTTTTAAGTAAATATTTTTAGTAAATATTACTCATACTACTATTATTATTTTGCTTTTTAAAAAATATATTCTTTTTCTTTTTTTTCTTTTTTTTTTTTTTTTGAGACGGAGTCTCACGCTGTTGCCCAGGCTGGAGTGCAGTGGCGCGATCTCGGCTCACTGCAAGCTCCGCCTCCCGGGTTCCCGCCATTCTCCTGCCTCAGCCTCCTGAGTAGCTGGGACTACAGGCGCCCGCCACCGCGCCTGGCTAATTTTTTTTTTTTGTATTTTTAGTAGAGACGGGGTTTCACTGTGGTCTCGATCTCCTGACCTTGTGATCCGCCCGCCTCGGCCTCCCAAAGTGCTGGGATTACAGGCTTGAGCCACCGCGCCCGGCCAAAAAATATATTCTTTTTCATATATATATACTTTAAGTTCTAGGGTACATGTGCAAACCAACACTGCACATGTATACTCATACTATTATTTTTTAGTACAAGTTATTTTCTTTACAGGCATGAGCCACTGCGCCTGGCCCCAATATTTACTTTCTTAAGTAAATATTTATTTATTTTTGAGATGAAGTCTCGCTCTTGTTTCGCAGGCTAGAGGAGTGCAATGGCGAGATCTCGGCTCACTGCAACCTCTGCCTCCCAGGTTCAAGCAATTCTCCTCCCTCAGCCTCCCAAGTAGCTGGGATTACAGGCATCGCCGCCACACCTGGCTAATTTTGTATTTTTAGTAGAGACAGAGTTTCACTATGTTGGCCAGACTGGTCTTGAACTCCTGACCTCGTGATCCGCCCACCTTGGCCTCCCAAAGTGCTGAGATTATATGTGTGAGCCACCACGCCCAGCCCAATTTGTTTTCTTTTTAAGGTACTAGTCAACAGGTATTAAATTTTCTGACATATTTTGTCAATTTCTGTTCTCACTGCTGTTATATACCACACCTCGTCTCTGGGCTCACTTTTTTTTTTAATTGCTTTTTCTTTTTGAGCTCCCTTTTGTTCTTGCTGAAGTATATCCTTTAATAATTCTTTTTTGTTTGTTTGTTTTGAGAAGGAGTCTTGCTGTGTTGCCCAGGCTGGAGTGCAGTGGCACAATCTCTGCTCCCTGCAACCTCCACCTCCCAGGTTCAAGCTATTCTCCTGCCTCAACCTCCAGAGTAGCTGGGATTACAGGCGTCAGCCACCATGCACAGCTAATTTTTGTATTTTTAGTAGACACAAGGTTTTACCATATTGGCCAAGTTAATCTTAAACTCCTGACCTCGTGATCCAGCCGCCTCGGCCTCCCAAAGTGCTGGGATTACAGGCATGAGCCACCGCACACAGCCCCTTTAATAATTCTTTTAGGTCAGATGCAGTGGCTCATGCCTATAATCTTAGCACTTTGGGAGGCCGAAGCAGGAAGATCACTTGAGCCCAGGAGTTCGAGACCAGCCTGGGCAACATAATGAAACTCTATCTTTACAAATAATTTTTAAAAAGTAACTGGGCATGGAGGGGCGCACCTATATTCCCAGCCACGTGGGAGGATCACTTCAGCCTCCCACAGGAGGTGGAGGTTGCAGTGAGTCAAGATTGTTCCACTGCACTCCAGCCTAGACAACAAAGCAAGACTCTATCTCATTAAAAAAAAACAAAAAAATCTCTCCATGAAAGTCTATGGCTGACAAAGTCTCCAAGCATGTACATATGAAAAAGTCCTTATTTTGCCACCATTTAAAAAATGATATTTTAGCAGGGCATAAATGTCTAGGTTGCATTTTCCTCCAATATTACTCCATTGTCTATCGAGGTCATGAGGAATCTGCTATTAGATCAATTGTTGTACCTTCGAAAGCAATTTTTTGGCGGCTATGATAAACTTTTAGATTATTTATTCTTGGCAATTTCACTTTAATGTATCTAGCTCTGTGTGTGTGTGTGTGTGTGTGTGTGTGTGTGTGTGTGTGTGTGTGTATGTTTTTGGTGTTTTGTTTTGTTTTGTTTTTTGGTTTTTTTGAGATAGAGTCTCACTCTGTGGCCCAGGCTGGAGTGCCATGGCACAATCTCAGCTCACTTCAACCTCCATCTCCCGGGTTGAAGCAATTCTCCTGCCTCAGCCTCCTGAGTAGCTGGGATTACAGGCATCTGCCACCACACCTGGCTAATTTTTATTTTATTTTATTTTATTTTTTTTTTTTTTGAGATGGAGTCTGGCTCTGTCACCCAGGCTGGAGTGCAGTGGCACAATCTTGGCTCACTGCAAGCTCTGCCTCCCGGGTTCACACCATTCTCCTGACTCAGCCTCCTGAGTAGCTGGGACTACAGGCGCCCACCATCACACCCGGCTAATTTTTCTATTTTTAGTAGAGACAGGGTTTCACCATGTTAGCCAGGATGGTCTCGATCTCCTGACCTTGTGATCCTTCTGCCTCGGCCTCCCAAAGTGCTGGGATTACAGGCGTGAGCCACCACGCCCTGCCAAATTTTTCATATTTTTAGTAGAGACAGGGTTTCACCATGTTGACCAGGCTGGTCTCAAACTCCTGACCTCAGGTGATCTGCCCACCTCAGCCTCCCAATGTGCTGGGATTACAGGTGTGAGCCGCTGCACCTGGCCTGTAGATTCTTTTATGCTGTTTGATATTCATCTAAGGACTCATGTCTTTAATATTGAAAAATTATAAGTTATTACATCTTGAAATAGTGCTTCTCTTCTATTTATTTTATCTTTCTTTCTTTTTTTTTTTTGAGATGGAGTCTCGCTCTGTCACCCAGGCTAGAGTGCAGTGGTGTGATCTCAGCTCACTGCAACCTCTGCCTCCTGGGTTCAAGTGATTCTTCTGCCTCAGCTTCCCAAGTAGCTGTGCCTACAGGCACATGCCACCACACCCAGCTAATGCTTTGTATTTTTAGTAAAGACAGGGTTTCACCATGTTGGCCAGGCTGGTCTCAAACTCCTGACCTCATGATCTGCCCGCCTTGGCCTCCCAAAGTGCTGGAATTACAGGCGTGAGCCACGGCACCAGGCTTATTTATCTTTCATATCTCTTAACTACCCCTTTCATATTTGCTTGGTTATTTATTTATTTTTTATTATTTATCTATTTTTTTGAGTCGGAGTCTCACTCTGTCCCCCAGGCTGGAGTGCAATCTCAGCTCACTGCAACCTCTGCCTCCCAGGTTCAAGCGATTCTCCTGCCTCAGCCTCCCAAATAGCTGGGATTACAGGCGCCTACCACCACATCCAACAAATTTTTATATTTTTAGTAGAGACGGGATTTTACCATGTTGGTCAGGCTGGTCTCAAACTCTGGACCTCAGGTGATCCGCCCACCTCAGCTTCCCAAAGTGCTGGGATTACAGGCGTGTGAGCCACTGTGCCTGGCCAGTTTAAAAAATATATATATATATATATATATATATATATATATATATATATATATATATATATATTTTATAGAAACGGGATTTCGCCATGTTGCCCAGTCTGGTCTCGAACTCCTGAGCTCAGGCAATCCACCCTCCTTGGCCCCCCAAAATGCTGAGATTACAGTCATGAGACGCCATGCCTGGCCTCCTATTTGTTTCTAATCTTTTTTCGCTTTATGCTCTGTTTTAGGGGGATTGATTGGGACTATCTTTTTTTTTTTTTCCATCAGAGTGGTTGGCACTTATGGAGCTACCTTTTAATTCACAAAATTGTCCTTTGTGTGTTTTTCTTTTTTTTGAGATGGATTCTCGCTCTATCGCCCAGGCTGGAGTGCAGTGGCATGATCTCAGCTCACCACAACCTCCACTCCCGGGTTCAAGCAATTCTCCTGCCTCAACCTCCCAAGTAGCTGGGATTACAGGCGCCGGCCACCACACCCAGCTAATTTTTGTATTTTTAGTAGAGATGGGGTTTCACCATGTTGGCCAGGCTGGTCTCGAACTCCTGACCTCGTGATCCGGCCGCCTAGGCTTCCCAAAGGGCTGGAATTACAGGCGTGAGCCACTGCGCCCAGCCACAAAATTGTCCCTTTAACTCTGTCTGGTCTAGAGTTTATCTCATCTATTATTCTTTAAATTTTTCAATTATATTTTTTATTTATAAATGCATAATTTATTATTTTTCTTTTTTCCAATTTAATATTTACAAGTATAATTTTTACTGTTAATAGCAAAGCATATTTAGAATGCAGAACTTTTTACTACACTGTCTCTTCTTGCTTCTTTACCTCTGTTTTGGTAGCGTTATAGTTTCCATACAATTTTCTTTGAAATAGAATTGGCATCTACTTTTTCTTTTCTTTCTTTCTTTTTTTTTTTTTTTTGAGACAGGGTCTCACTTTGTCACCCAAACTGGAATGCAGTGGTGCAATCTTGGCTCACTGCAACCTTGACCTCCTAGGCTCAGGTGATTCTGCCACCTCAGCCCCCCAAGCAGCTGGGACTACAGCCGCGTACCTGTAATTTTTTGTATTTTTAGTATAGATGGCTTTTCGCCATGTTGCCTGGGCTGGTCTTGAACCCCTGGACTCAAGCAATCTGCCCACCTCAGCGTCCCAAAGTGTTAGGATTACAGGCATGAGCCACTGCATCCGGCTGGCATCTACTTTTTTAAAAAAACATGTTATTTTATATTTTATTCATTCATTTTATTATCATAGCCATACATAATCAAATAATTAGAAAGTATTGTCCGAAAGAAAATTTCCCACAATCTCATTAGTCAAAGATAACATCCTTTAAAATTGTGCTGTATATCCTTCCATACATTTTTTCAATGATTAGTATTCTTATTTTCTACAAAATGGAGTCCAGCTATCCAAATAACCACTTTTTCCTGATAACACTATTGCAGATATTTTTCTTTTTAACTTTTAAATATATTTTTTAATTGACGCATAATAATTGTACATATTTATGAAATACATAGTGATGTTTTGATACATATAATGAACAGACCATGGTAGTTAGCATATCCATCATCTCAAACATTTATCACTTCTTTTATTGAGAACATTCAGTATCCTCCTTCTAGCTATTTGAAACTATATATTATTGCTAACTAGAGTCACAGTACAGTGCTATGGAAAACTAGAACTAATTCCTCCTATCTAGCTGTAATTTTGTATCCTTTCACAAATCTCTCCCTATCCCCTCTTCCTTCTACTGTTCCCAACCTTTACTATCCTCTGTTCTACTTTTTACTTCTATGAGATCAACTTTTTTTTTTTTTAGCTTCCACATATGAATGAGACCACGCAGTGTTTAACTTTCTGTTCCTGGTTTATTTCACTTAACATAATGACCTCTAGTTCCATTCATGTTGCTGCAAACAACAGGATTTCATTCTTTTTTATGGCTGAGTAGTACTCCATCGTGTATATATATATAATATTTTAAGAAATTGATGCTTTTTCATATCCACCTATGCTTATTTCTTTTCTGTTAATTTTTTATTTATAATTCCACTCTCTTTTGAATAAAAATTATTCTATAATTCTTCTCTTTGAACATCCTAATATATGTATTTTTAAATCTTTGACATACTATTCCATAAGTTATTGCCAGCAGTGAATTTATTATTAGGTTATTGAATTATAGTTTATCTTTCTTGGCCTTAGATTTTTTTAATGTGTTTTTGGCATTTTGACTTGTAGGCTCTTTTGAATGATGCATGGGTGGGTCTGCATCTTCCTCTATCTTTTTCACATCCTCTCTAGCATTTTGACATTGCCTTCACCCCACCCCCAGGGACTCCAGTTCAAAATCAGGCTTTATGACAGCATATCTAGGGTTTTTCAGATGGTATCCAGCGGATGATTTGATTCACTTCTAAGTGCCAAGGCTGTATCTGTGTCCTCCCACCTTCCTACATGCATAGTTTACTAAAAGCCATAGATTGACAATAGCTTTTCTCCTCCTCAGCCTCTTTAATAGGTGAAGCGGTGCCATTCCAACCACTGACCTTAATCAGAGACCCCGATCACTGTCCTTGCATGGATTCTGTTTAACTCCCTTTATCCTGCCTAATCACCAGCAGCTTCCAGATCCAGGGCATCCCAAACTTGAGGCTTTAGGTCCCCATCCTTTCCTATCTCTGTTCCATTTCTATCTAAGCAGTTGCTTATCTTACTTTTTATTTTTTTATTTTTATTTTTATTTTTATTTTTTATTTTTTTTGAGACGGAGTCTCGCTGTGTCTCCCAGGCTGGAGTGCAGTGGCGTGATCTTGGCTCACTGCAAGCTCCGCCTCCCGGGTTCACGCCATTCTCCCGCCTCAGCCTCCCAAGTAGCTGAGACTACAGGCGCCCGCCACCACGCCCGGCTAGTTTTTTGTATTTTTAGTAGAGACGGGGTTTCACCATGTTAGCCAGGATAGTCTCGATCTCCTGACCTCGTGATCCACCCGCCTCGGCCTCCCAAAGTGCTGGGATTACAGGCTTGAGCCACCGCGCCCGGCCACTTTTTATTTTTATTTTTATTTTTTGAGATGGAGTTTCACTCTTGTCGCCCAGGCTGGAGTGCAATGGCGGGATCTCGGCTCACTGCAACCTCTGCCTCCGGGATTCAAGCGATTCTTCTGCTTCAGCCCCCCGAGTACCTGGAACTACAGGCATGCACCATCACGCCTGGCTAATTTTTGTATTTTTAGTAGAGACTGGGTTTCATCATATTGGTCATGCTGGTCTCGAACTCCTAACCTCATGATCCGCCTGCCTCGGCCTCCCAAAGTGCTGGGATTTTATTACAGGTGTGAGCCACCGCACCCAGCTAATTTTCGTATTTTTAGTAGAAATAGGGTTTCACCATGTTGACCAGGCTGGTCTCAAACTCCTGACCTCAGGTGATCTGCCCGCCTTGGCCTCCCAAAATGCTGGAATTACAGGCATGAGCCACCGCGCCCAGCCTGCTCATCCTACTTTTAAGTTTGTCTATAAGTTTCTCCTGTTTTGCTTTTATATTATATTTATAGATATTCTGAATTTAGACAGGAGAGGGTATATCATGCACTGTCTTACCAGGACGTCAATTCCATAACTTTTCGCAAGTTGTTCTTTTGTCTACAACAAACTTCCAGCACTGGTCTGCTTCCAAATCTTCAAAAATACTCTGAGGCCACCTCCTTGAAAACTCTTTCTCGATAAATTACATTTTCATCATGGACACTGTTCTATCCTGCCTTTCACTATATTGTAATTATTTTCTCAGTATCTGTCTCTTTAAGGGCCTGAACCTTGTTTCATAGTTATCTTGGTACCCTCCAGAACGTAGCAGATTATCTAGCATATAGTAGGTGCTCAGTAAGTTTTGGGGGTTTTTTGGGGTTTTTTTTGTTTTTTGTTTTTTTTGTTTTTTTTTGAGACGGAGTCTCGCTCTGTCGCCCAGGCTGGAGTGCAGTGGCGCGATCTCCGTTCACTGCAAGCTCCGCCTCCCAGGTTCCCGCCGTTCTCCTGCCTCAGCCTCCCGAGAAGCTGGGACTACAGGCGCCCGCCACCACGCCTGGCTAATTTTTTTTGTATTTTTAGTAGAGACGGGGTTTCACCGTGTTTGCCAGGATGGTCTGGATCTCCTGACCTCGTGACCCGCCCGCCTCGGCCTCCCAAAGTGCTGTGATTACAGGAGTGAGCCACCGCGCCCGGCCAGTTTTGTTTTATTAAACCGAATGGAATGGAGCAAAGACCCCACACAAATTCAAGAGCACTGTGTTTTAAGCACTTATATCCAACTTCTTATAACCATCATATTGCTTTACTGCTGCCTGAATATGAACTTATATTAGAATGGAAATGGTGAGGACAGATTCAGGGGCTATCTCACAGAGTCAATGGGACTTGGTGACATATTAGATATATGGTGGAGAATGAGGGTGCAAGGAAGAAGGAGATACTAAAATGAATTACAAAGTTTCTAATTCAGGTGAGTGGGCACCTAATGATAGTGTTATTCAACATGATGATCACTGAGGGGGAAGCAGATTTATAGGAAATATAATGAGTACAGTTTAAGAGACATTGAATTTGACAAACTTTTCATATTTCACATCTATGTCGAAGTTTGGCATAGGGGTTTCATATATACAACACATTTGAGAAAAATTTCTGATCTCAAAATTTCATCTGGAATGTAAATGGTGTAATATTTTGATAAAGTTATTGGAAATTATCCACAACAATTTAGGAAATGTAATAAATAAAAACATCTTGTGTAAAATTGTCATTCTCCCAGAGTTTGCATAATTTCTCTTGATGAGGCATATAACTGTTGAAGCATTTGCTTAATTGATAATTTGTGCATAATTTTCTAAACTTTGGAACATAATTATCATCACTTGTGTCTGAGTTAACACTGAAATGAAACACTTTGGTGGAATGTTTTAGACACTAACAAAGTTTTAAAGACAGGAAATAAGGAATAAGAAAGAGAGAATTTTTGATTAACATAAGAACAGCAGGCTTCTGTCAAGCACCATACAACTTAGCATGTCTCAGGGTGAATAAATTTGGACATAATCAGGGCATTAATCTAAAGCAAAATTGAATGAGATTCTAAAGAGTTAAGCCAAGATCAGAAGACTTTGTTTTTGTTTTTTTGTAGAGATGAAGTCTCATTATGTTGTGCAGGCTGGTCTTGAACTCCTGGGCTCAAGCGATCCTCCTGCCTCAGCCTCCTAAAGTGCTGGGATTGCAGGTGTGAGCCACCACGCCCATCCAAAAGACTTTAGTTTTCATTTCAATTTTTGATTACCTATTGAATGTGGTCAAGATGTTTAAAATCTCCATTTCTCAGTTTCCTTATCTTTCAAAAGGAATTACCATTGAGGATCCTTCCAATTCCCCTAGTCTGTAATTCAAGAATCTGGTCTACATGTAATCTTATTTTTCAATTTCTCATTCATTAATACCTACTCTGCTTACTTCATAGGTCTGTTGGGAAGATTAGATGAAATAATGAATATAAAGGAGTTTTGAAAAGTTAAAAATGCTTTGCAAATGTAAAGTATAATAATGATATAGGATTTTTAAATCATGTTGATAAAATTGTTTTGAAACTGAACAAGACTCAATTGGATGCTAGCAGAATCTTATTGCACAAGTGTTAAACTGAGGCATAAAGAGGATGTAATAAAAGAATGTTCGCTCTGCAGGGGACCTTAGACATCACTCAAATCAAGAAACTTGAGTTCCAGGCTGGGCGCAGTGACTCACACATGTAATCCCAGCACTTTGGGAGGCCAAGATGGGAGGATCATTTGAGCCCAGGAGTTCAAGGCCAGCCTGGACAACATAGTGAGACCCTGTCTCTACTAAAAATAAAAAAGTTAGCCGGGCATGGTGGTGCATGCATGTAATCCCAGCTATTCGGGAGGCTCAGGCAAGAGGATCGCTTGAGCCTACGAGTTCAAGGTTGCAGTGGACTGTGATCATACCACTGCACTACAGCCTGGGCGACAGAGCAGAAACTGAGTTCCAGAGAAGGGGTACCAAAATGTCACAGAGAAGCAAATAACACCTTGTGCTGTGGTTACTATTGTTGCATAACATATCACCCCAAACTTAGAGACTTAGAACAACAACAACCATTTTATTATCTCGCATAGTTTCTGTGGGTCAGGATTCTGGGAAGGGCTCATCTGGGAGTCCAGTTCGAGGTCTTTTATTGGGTTGCAGTCAGATGGTGGCAGGTGCTGGAATGGCAGGGAGCAGGGTGCTGGAGCAGCTGTGCTGCTCAGAGTCAGTCTCTTCCGGTAGGCTCAGCATCTTGCCCTATAGCCTCTCCAAGTGGACTGCTTTGGCTTCCTCACAGCATGGCAGCCTCAGGGCAGTCAGACTGTTTACTAGCTACGAACAGCTTCAAGAGAAGCTATTGCAACAAAACAGCTGGGAGCTGCATCACCTTTCATGACTCAGCCTTGGAAGTCTCACAGTGTCACTATTGCTCTAACTGGTCAAAACTGTCATAAAAGCCCACTTTTATGGTGGAATTGTTACCTCTGGACGATGTCCAGGTTTTTGGCATCTTGAACAAAGAATTGGACAAAACGCACAAACAAAGCAAGGAAAGAATGAAGCAACAAAAGCAGAGATTTTTTTTAAAACGAAAGCACACTTCACAGGGCAGGAGCAGGCCTGAGAAGGGGCTCAAGGGTGCGGTTACAGAATTTTCTGAAGTTTGAATGCCCTCTAGAGATTTCCACTGGTTACTTGGTATACAGCCTCTGTAGGTGAAGAGGCTAAGTGAAGTCACAAAGTTATTTACTTGGTGTACACCCTATGCAAATGAAGAGGATGTTTCCTGCCAAAGCTGAAGAAGAGTTGCAAAGTTGTTTACTTGGGATTAGAAGGTTGGGGCGTTTCCATTTAATTTAGTTCTAGTAAGTCCTTAGGATCCCTGTCTCCCGGCCCTCTTCTCCTGCCTCAGAATGTTTTAGACACTAACAAAGTTTTAAACACAGCAAATAAGGAACTCCAACTCCTACAGTTTCTAGGGGATGGGACATAGGCCACACCTCTTGACAGGAAGAGTGTCAAGATCATGTTCTGAGAAGAGTAGGTGGGACGGTAGATATTGTATGGCCTTCTTTGGAAAATACAATCTGCCATGCTTCGTTCCAAGCCCTTTTGCTTCTGCATACTTACATAGCATTTTGCATAAATTTGGTTATCAAATTAAGCTGAATATTAAAATATTTTCCAATGCTATTTTTTTGTTTGTTTGTTTCCTGAGATGGAGTTTCGCTCCTCTTGCCCAGGCTGGAGTGCAATGGCGCAATCTCAGCTCACTGCAACCTCCACCTGCCAGGTTCAAGTGATTCTCCTGTCTCAGCCTCTTGAGTAGCTGGAATTACAGGCATGTGCCACCACGCCCAACTAATTTTTGTATTTTTAGTAGAAATGGGATTTCGCCATGTTGGCCAGGCTGGTCTCAAACTTCTGATCTCAAGTGATCTGCCTGCCTCGGCCTCCCAAAGTGCTGGGATTACAGGTGTGAGTCATTGCACCCGGCCCCTATTTTCTTATAGAAAAAAAATATATTATTATCAAGTTATTTAAACATAATAATCTGATTATAGCACCAAGAGGGGGATCTAATCCCATGCATTTGATTCTCCCAGCTTCCTCATCTTTTTTTTTTTTTTTTTTTTTTTTTTTGAGACGAGTCTCGCTTTGTAGCCCAGGCTGGAGTGCAGTGGCTTGATCTTGGCTCACTGCAACCTCTGCCTCCCGGGTCCTGGTTCAAGCAATTCTGCCTCAGCCTCCCAAGTAGCTGGGATTACAGGCACGCACCACCATGCTCAACTAATTTTTGTATTTTTAGTACAGACGGGGTTTCACTGTGTTGGCCAGGCTGGTCTTAAACTCCTAACTTCGTGGTCCGAGTGCCTTAGCCTCCCAAAGTGCTGAGATTACAGGCGTGAGCCACCACGCCTGGCCCAGCTTCTTCATCTTACATAGTAGAAAGACAACTGTTAGGCCGAGTGCAGTGGCTCATACCTGTAATCCCAGCACTTTGGGAGGCCGAGGTGGGTGGATCACCTGATGCCAGGAGTTCAAGACCAGCCTGGCCAAAATGGTGAAACCCCTTCTCTACTAAAAATACAAAAATTAGCCGGGCGTGGTGGTGGGAGCCTGTAATCCCAGCTACTCAGGAGACTGAGGCAGAAGAATTGCTTGAACCTGGGAGGCGGAGGTTGCAGTGGGCTGAGATGGCACCACTGCACTCTAGCCTGAGCGACAGAGCAAGACTCCTTCTCAAAAAAACAAAAGAAAGACAATTGTCTATATTTCAATAAAAAGCAAAGAAATAGCGATGCAAACATGTTATCTAGAGCTGGTCTGTCCAACACAGTAGCCACTAACCATCTATGGTTATTGAGCACTTGAAATATGGGATGAAGAACTGAATTTTTTATTTAAATGTAATTTAGCTGAATTTAACTTAGCCTAATTTAAATTTAAAAATTGATATTCAATCCAGTTATTGGAAAAATTTAAGAATATTTGGAACAACTTGGGTATGTGAATCTACTTTTTCAATTGTAAATTTCATGAAATCTAAATATAGATCAAGTATTGCCAATGAAAATTTAACATCTAACTTGAAATGTGCTCTAAGTGTAAAATACACAGCAGATTTTAAAGACTTGGTACCAAAAAATGTAAAATATCTAAATGATTATATTGATTACATGCTAAAATGATAATGTTTTGGTAAATTGAGTTTTATAAAATGTATTGCTAAAATTTAGTTCATATTTTCTTTTACTTTTTAATGTGGCTATTACAAAGTTTTTAATTATATACGTGGCTTGCATTCTATTTGTATTAGACAGCTCTGATCTAGAGACAGAGAGATAAGCACCAAAATAACCATATAAAAGGTGAAGGTAGTTTTTCATAACAAAACTTCTAGTTTTGTAGTTTTATTATGAAGTAATTGACAGTTTAAACTACATGCACATATAACTTTGATAGAAAAATAGGGAAAAATGGAAGGAAAGCAGGCCCTCTGGTCCTAGATCTCACCACTTTGCTTAGGAAGTTACTTTGGTGGCTAACTTCCATCTGAACACGAAAATAGCATGTGCATATTTATTGATGTGTAAACTGTAAATACCTTTTCAACTCTGGAGACCTCATCTTCTCTATCAATATTTGATATCCGATTTTGCCATAAAACATTACTTTGGCTTTACTTGCAGCTGGATGAGACCATAGAAATACTCCCATTTTACAGATGAGGAAGCCAAGGCTAAGATACTTTAAGAGTCTGCTCAGCCAGGTGTGGTGGCACATGTCTGTAATCCTAGCACTTTGGGAGGCTGAGGCGAGTGGATCACAAGGTCAGGAGTTCGAGACCAGCCTGGCCAACATGGTGAAACCCCATCTCTACTAAAAATACAAAAATTAGCTGAGCATGGTGGCACATGCCTGTAATCCCAGCTACTTGGGAGGCTGAGGCAGGAGAATGGCTTGAATCTGGGAGGCAGAGGTTGCAGTGAGCCAAGATCACGCCACTGCACTCCATCCTGGGCAACAGAGCGAGACTCCATCTCAGGGAAAAAAAGAAAAAAAAAAAAGACTTTGCTCAAGGTCACATAGCTACCTAGTGACAGAACGGCGTCTTTCTCATGGTTTAGGTTAGCTAGGAAAATATGCCTATATATAAAAAACAGTGTGTGCATTATATTATTCTAAATCATTATAAATTTAATGATTATATGTTTTGGACAAAGAAGTAAAATGTTTTCCTTCAATGTTGTGAATCTCTAACTTCTATAGTCAAGAAAATACACATTTCAAATTTTTTTTTTTTATTTCCAAAATCTTTTCTTTTCCTCTTTTTTTTTTTTTTTTTTTTTTTTTGAGACTTAGTCTTACTCTGTGACTCAGGCTGGAGAGCAGTGGTGTGATCTTGGCTCATTGCAACCTCCACCTCCCGGATTCAAGCAATTCTCCTGCCTCAGCCTTCCGAGTAGCTGGGATTACAGGCACCTGCCACCACGCCTGGCTAATTTTTGTATTTTTAGTAGAGACGGGGTTTCACCATGTTGGCCAAGCTGGTCTTGAACTCCTGACCTCAGGTGATCCACCCACCTCAGCCTCCCAAAATGCTGGGATTACTGGGATTGCAGGAGTGAGCCACAATGCCCAGCCCCTTTTGCTTTTTTTTTTTAAACCTAAGTCACTTAAGTGGTAAGAAAAAGGATATTAATGACATGTTTATTTCACTCATATTCTATGAAAACTAGTTGGGAAAATAAGATCTCAACCAAACTCTAGATCAAAAAACCCTACAGAAAGCAGTCTACTTTAAAAAGCCATTTTCTTTGTGAAAATTGCCTTTATTTCATAAGCTAAGCACATATTTAAGAATACCTACCAAGTGCAAGGCACTGCATTGGATGTTACAGGAGATAAAGCGAGACTTGGTTCTCAGATCCCATTCGCTCAATGAGTTTGTAATGTAAGTACCACTAGAAGCAGAGCTATATCTTGCTATGCAGCAATTCCTGATTACATTATAAATAGCTTCACATAAAAACTTTGTCTTAGTCCATTGGGGCTGCTGTAACAAAATACCATAGACTGGGTAGCTTACAAATAACATAAATTTATTTCTTACAGTTCCAGATGCTGGGAAGTCCAAGATCAAGGTACCAGCAGATTTGGTGTCTAGTGGGAACATGCATCCTGATTTACAGATGACTGCCTTCCTGCTGTGTCTTCACATGGTGGAATGGGTGAGGGGTATCTCCCAGGTCTCTCTTATAAGTGCACTACCTCCTAATACCATCACCTTGGGGGTTAGGATTTCAACATACGAATTTTGGGGGGGACACAAACATTCAGCTCATAACAAATATTCCTATTAAATTGTATAAATAAATCATTTTGAGGATATAAAATTTAGATAGAAAATATATAAACACATACTGATATGATTTGGCTGTGTCCCCACCTAAATCTCAGCTTGAATTTCACTTCCCATAATCCCCACCTATCATGGGAGGGACCCAGTGGGAGGTAATTGAATCATGTGGGCAGTTACCCCCATGCTGCTATTCTCATGATAGTGAGTGAGTTCTCACAAGATTTGATGGTTTTATAAGGGGCTTTTCCCCCTGTTGCTCATTCTTCTCTCTCCTGCTGCCATGTGAAGAAGGACGTGTTTGCTTTCCCTTCCACCATGATTGTAAGTTTCTGAGGCCTCCCCAGCCCTGCAGTACTGTGAGTCAGTTAAACCTCTTTTCTTTATAAATTACCCAGTCTCAGGTATGTCTTTATTAGCAGTGTGAGAGCGGACTAATGCAGTAAATTGTTACTGGTAGACTGGGGTGCTGCTATAAGGATATCCGAAAATGTGCAAGTGACTTTGGAACTGGATAATGGGCAGAGGTTGGAACAGCTTGGAGGGCTCATAAGAAGAAAGGAAAATGTGGGAAATTTTGGAACTTCCTAAAGACTCGGAGGGCTCAGAAGACAGGAAGATGTGGGAAAGTTTGGAACTTCCTACAGACTTGTTGAATGGCTTTGACCAAAATGCTGATAGTGATAGGGACAATGAAGTCCAGGTTGAGGTGGTCTCAAATGGAGATGAGGAACTTGTTGGGAAAAAAGGTGACTTTTGTTATGCTTTAGCAAAGAGACTGGCAGTATTTTGCCCCTGCCCTAGAGATCTGTGGAACTTTGAACTTGAGAGAAATGGTTTGGAATTGGAACTTAGGTTTGAAAGGGAAGCAGAGCATAAAAGCTTGGAAAATTTGCAGCCTGATGATGTGATAGGAAAGAAAAACACATTTTCTGAGGAGAAATTCAAGCAGGCTGCAGAAATTTGCATAAGTAACGAGGAGCCAAATGTTAATTGCCAAGACAATGGGGAAAATGTCTCCAGGTCCTGTCAGAACTCTTCAAGACAGCCCCTCCCATCATAGGCCCAAGGCTTGGAAGGGAAAAATGGTTTCCTAGCCTGGGCCCAGGGTCGCCTGCTCTATGCAGCCTCAGGACACAGTGCCTTGCATCCCAGCTGCTTCAGCTCCAGCCAGGGCTAAAAGGGGCCAAGGTACAGCTCTGGTCATTGCTTCAGAGAGTGTAAGACCTAAGCCTTGGTAGCTTCCACATGGTGTTGGTCCTACAGGTGCGCAGAAAACAGGAACTGAGGTTTGGGAACCTTTGCCTATATTTCAGAGGATATATGGAAATGTCTGAATGTCCAGGCAGAAGTCTGCTGCAGGAGTGAAGTCCTCATGGAGAACCTATGTTAGGGCAGTACAGAAGGGAAAGGTGGGGTCAGAGCCCCTACACAGAGTCCCCACTGGGACACTGCCTGGTGGAGTTGTGAGATGAGGGCTACCATCCTCCATACCCCAGCATAGTAGGTCCACTGACAGCTTGCACTGTGCAACTCGAAAAGCTGCAGACACTCAATGGCAGCCTGTAAAAGCAGCCAGGAGGGGAGTTGTACCCAGCAAAGCTACAGGGGCAGAGCTGCCCAAGGCTATGGAGCCTGCCTCTTGCATCAGCATGACCTGGATGTGAGACATGGAGTCAAAGGACATCATTTCAGAGCTTTAAAATTTGACCACCCCACTGGATTTTGGACTTGCATGGGGTCTGTAGCCCCTTTGTTTTGGCCAATTTCTCCTATCTGGAATGGGTGTATTTACCCAATGCCTGCACCCCCATTGTATCTAGGAGGTAACTAACTTGCTTTTCATTTTACAGGCTCATAGGTGAAAGGGACTTGCCTTGTCTCAGATGAGACTTTGGACTTGGAGTTAATGCTGGAATGAGTTAAGACTTTGGGGGACTGTTGGAAGGGCATGATTGTGTTTTGGAATGTGAGGACATGAGATTTGGGAGGGGCCAGGGTGGAATGGTATGGTTTGGCTGTGTCCTGACCCAAATCTCATCTTGAATTATAGTTCCCATAATCCCCACATGTTGTGGGAGGGACCTGGTGGGAGGTAATTGAATCATGAGGGTGGTGGTTACCCGCATGCTGCTGTTCTCATGATAGTGAGTGAGGTCTCACAAGATCTGATGGTTTTATAAGGGACTTTTCCCCTTTTTGCTCATTCCTCTCTCTCATGCTGCCATGTGAAAAAGGACGTGTTTGCTTCCCCTTCTGCCATGATTGTAAATTTCCTGAGGCCTCCTGAGCCCTCTAGAACTGTAAGTCAATTAAACCTCTTTTATTTTCTTTTTTTTTTTTTTTAGACAGAGTCTTGCTCTGTCACCCAGTCAGTGGCACAATCTTAGCTCACTGCAACCTCCGCTTCCCGGGTTCAAGTGATTCTTCTGCCTCAGCCTCCCAAGTAGCTGGGACTACAGGTACACACGACCACGCCTGGCTAATTTTTGTATTTTTAGTAGAAACGGGGTTTCACCATATTGGCCAGGCTGGTCTCAAACTCCTGACCTCGTGATCCACCCACCTCAGCCTCCCAAAGTGCTGGGATTACAGGCGTGAGCCACCATGCCTGGCCAGGAGTCATTGTTTAATAGGGACAGAGTTTCAGTTTGGGATGGTGAAAAAGTTCTGGTAATAGATGGTGATAGTTGCATAACAATGTGAATGTACTTAATACCACTGAATTGTACACATGAAAATGATTGCAATGGTAAATTTTGTTATGTACATTTCATCATAGTAATAAATAAATAAATGAATTAGTAAAATTTAAAAAAATAAATAAATAGGCTGGGCACAGTGACTCATGCCTGCAATTTCAGCACTTTGGGAGGCCAAAGTGGGAGGATTCACTTGAAGTCAGAAGTTCGAAACCAGCCTGGCCAACATGGTGAAACCCCATCTCTACCAAAAATACAAAAAATTAGCATGGTGTGGTGGCGGGCACCTGTAATTCCAGCTACTTGGGAGGCTGAGACAGGAGAATCACTTGAACCCAGGAGGCGGAGGCTGCAGTGAGCCGAGCTCACCACTGCACTCCGGCCTGGGTGACAGAGTCAAACTCTGTCTCGAAAAATAAAATAAATAAATAAATAGCGAAAGAATAGGTTGCTTATGTGTGTGTGTAAACTACTAACTTTAAGATGGTGGTTTATGGTCTCTGTTTTACCAAAAACCATCTTAAACATTCCCTCCAATTTTGGCAAAAATATGTGTGTGTGTAAATGTTCAGTATAAAATCTGAAAGGAAACTTACATTATCAGTACTAATTTGCCTCTGAGAAAAGCAATGGATTGGTTAGGGGAGCCCTTCACTTTTTACTCCGTAAACTCATATCAAGGGAGAGGAGGAGCAGAGATGGAGTACTGTAGCTCCAACATTTTCTTTCCTTTTTAATTTTTGAGAAAAGAAACAAAATAGCAAAGAAACAAAATATAAAGTTAAAAAGTAGAATGACATAGATATGTGGATTTTGTATGTGACAAAAAGGCATTTTAGGCATTTTTAGGTACAGTAATGGTATATGGTTTTTATTCAAAGCATCTTTATCTTTTAGAGAAACATACTAAAACATTTACAAATGAAATAATATGCCTGGGATTTGCTTCAAATTAATATAGGAGTCGGGCAGGGAGGTACAGACGAAACGAGATTGGGAATGAGTTCATAGTTGTTGGTTAGGTAATGGATATATATGGCGATTAATTATACTGTTTTCTCTACTTTCGTATGTTTGAAATCTTCCACACAAAAAAAGTTTCTTTTTGAGGGAAAAAATTGTAAACATGGAAAACAAAACTGTAAAATACTGGAAGTAGGCTGGATGCGGTGGCTCACACCTGTAATCTCAGCACTTTGAGAGCCCGAGGGAGGTGGATCACTTGAGGTCAGGAGTTCAAGACCAGCCTGGGCAATATAGTGAAACCTCTTCTCTACTAAAAATACAAAAATTAGCTGGCCGTGATGGCGGGCGCCTGCAATCCTAGCTACTCCTGAGGCTGAGGCAGGCGAATCGCTTAAACCTGGGAGGCAGAGGTTGCAGTGAGCCAAGATTGCGCCACTGCATTTCAGCCTAGGTGACAGAGTAAAACTGTGTCTCAAAAAAAAAAAAAAAATAATAATAATAATAATAATAATGGAAGTAAATAAAAAGAATGCCTTTATTTAAATCTTGGTTTTGGAAATCAAAAATCCAGAAGCTGCAGAGAAAAAAAGATTTACAGATTAAGCAACATAATTTTACATTTATATATGGCAAAAGAGACTAAAAATAAAATTGAAAAACAAGAACAACAGATTAGGAAAAAATATGTTTAAAACATACAATACACAAAAGATTAAGATCTCACTGCTATAACAGTTCCTATAGGTTATTAATTTTAAAAATCTAGAGAAAAAATGAACAAGAGATATTAACCAGCAACTCAGAAGAGAGGATATATAAATGATGAATGCATATACGGTACAGCTGACCCTCTATATCCATGTCCATATCCATGGGTTTCACATCTGAGATTTCATCCATACATGGATTCAATCAACCGAGGTTTTAAAATATTCAGAAAAAAACCTAACACGGTGAAACCCCGTCTCTACTAAAAATACAAAAAAAAACGAACTAGCCAGGAGTGGTGGCGGGCACCTGTAGTCCCTGCTACTCAGGAGGCTGAGGCAGGAGAATGGCGTGAACCCGGGAGGCGGAGATTGCAGTGAGCTGAGATCGCACCACTGTACTCCAGCCTGGGCGACAGAGCGAGACTCCGTCTCTAAATAAATAAATAAATAAATAAAACAATAAAACAATACAATAAGAAAAACAATTTTTAACTAGTATATAAAAGCCATTTACATAGTATTTACATTTTATTATAAGTAATCTAAAGATGATTTGAAGGATTCAGGAGGATGTATGTAGGTTATATGCAACAAATACAGCATTTTATATATAAGGACTTACACATTCATAAATTTTGGTATCTGTGTGGGTCCTGGAACCAATTCTTTATGGATATTGAGGAATGAATTTATAAAAATAAGCTCTAGGCCAGGCGCAGTGGCTCACGCCTCTAATCCCAGCACTTTGGGAGGCTGAGGCGGGCAGATCACTTGAGGTCAGGAGTTTGAGACTATCCTGGCCAACATGATGAAACTCCGTCTCTACTAAAAATACAAAAAATTAGCCAGATGTAGTGGCACATGCCTGTAATCCCAGCTACTTAGGAGGCTGAGGATGAGGTAAGAGAATGGCTTGCACAGGAGGCAGAGGTTGCAGTGAGTCGAAATCGTGCTACTGCACTCCAGCCTGGGCGACAGAGCAAGACTCCATCTCAAAAAATAATAATAATAAAATAAAAATTAAAAAAAGCTCTAATTTAGTAATATATAATCAGCAAAATGAAAATTAAAAGAATGAGGTATCATTTTCGCCCACGAAATTGGTGAAAATGGGCTGGGCACGGTGGCTCACGCCTGTAATCCCAGGACTTGGGGAAGCTGAGGCAGGTGGATTGCCTGAGTTCAGAAGCGCGAGACCACCTTGGGCAACACGGTGTAACCCAGCCTAGGCAACATGGTGAAATCCCGTCTCTACTAAAATACAAAATATGAGCCTGGCGTGGCATCTTGTGGCTGTAATCCCAGCTAGTCAGGAGGCTGAGACAGGAGAATCGTTTGAACCCGTGAGGCGGAGTTGCAGTGAGCCGAAATTGTGCCACTGCACTCCAGCCTGGGCGACAGAGCGAGACTCCGTCTCAAAAAATAAGAAGAATAAAGTAAATTGGTGAAAATGAAAAGGATTGATAGTGTACAAGGTCAAGGAAGGTATGAAGATGTATGCTCTTACATACTTTTGGTAGAAATACCAATTGATACGGGCTTTTTGGTGAGCAATTCTAAATGATAATTAAAATATAAAGTGTACATACCCTTTGACCCAGAAATTTTACATCTAGGAATCTACCACACTGGAACAGTCACACATATGTACAAAAGTACATGTGCAAGGATGTTTATTACATCATTGTTGGTAATAATAAATAACTGAAAATATCTCAAATATCAATCGAAGTGGTAATGGTTAAACAATGTACAGTACATTCATACTATGAAATACCACACAGCCTGTGAAAAAAATGAGTTCAACATGAACAGATCTCCAAGATATATTGTTAAATTCAAATAATTTTAGACTAACCTATATAGTGTGATTTTATAGATATGATACTCCTTAATTTCCTCAGCATTTCCCATCCTTATACAATCCTTAAATGATTACTCATCCTTACACAAATGAATCCCTGCTACTGCTACACATCGTGGAGAATCTTGGCGCATGATCCAAAATGACTCATCCCAAAGCATGCTGCATTGAATTGCCCACACGAGAAGCTCTGTCATTAATCAATGCCTGAAAATTGAAGGGTCTATCTCTGAGACTTCTGACTTTAATATCTTTGTTCTCTCTGAACACACTCTGTTAATACATATGTATGTCTTTCTTGTCTAGCCCATTTCTCACAGGCCCACTGACATATTATTCTGGCTCTTCTGAAAGATGACTGCTTTAATTTTTTGAGGTACCAGTGCTCTCTACCATGAATTTCAAGTATGCTCCATGACCTATGTTGTACCTTAGACCATCTTTTTTTTCTTTTTCCTTCCACAGGACTGCCAAGTCCAAAACTTTAGACCATCTTAAATATTCTTTCCAATTTTAGTAAAAATGTGTGTGTGTGCAAAATGCTCAGTAAAACATCTGAAGGAAAACTCATCATATTATTATCAGCAGTTAATTGCTCCTGAGTAAAAAAATGGAATTAGTGGGAGAATGAAAGTGAGAATTTCACTTTTTACCCTATAAACTTACATATATATATAATTTTTTATTTTTTGAGATGAAGTCTTGCTCTGTTGCCCAGGCTAGAGTGCAGTGGCACGATCTCGGCTCACTTCAAACTCTGCTTCCTGGGTTCAAGTGATTCTCCTGCCTCAGCCTCCCAAGTAGCTGGGATTATAGGCACGCACCACCATGCTCGGCTAATTTTTGTATTTTCAGTAGAGAAGGGGTTTCACCATGTTGGCCAGGCAGGTCTTGAACTCCTGGCCTCCTGTGATCTGCCTGCCTCGGCCTCCCAGTGTGCTGGGATTACAGGCATGAGTCACTTCGACTGGCCTAAACTTCAGTATTATTAGATTAAAAATAAGCATACACTCATATAAATAAAATATACTTATAATAAAATAAGCAACCGGGCTCAGTGGCTCATGCCTGTAATCCCAGCACTTTGGGAGACCAAGGCAGATGGATCACCTGAGGTCAGGAGTTCGAGACCAGCCTGACCAACATGGTGAAACCCCGTCTCTACTAAAAATACAAAAGCAGCTGGACATGATGACGTGCACCTGTAATCCCAGCTACTTGGGAGGCTGAGGCAGGAGAATCACTTGAACCCAGGAGGTGGAGGTTGCAGTGAGCCGAGATCGCACCACTGTACTGCAGCCTGGGCAACAAGAGTGAAACTCTGTCTCAAAAAATAAAATAAAATAGGGCCAGGCGCGGTGGCTCAAGCCTGTAATCCCAGCACTTTGGGAGGCCGAGACGGGCGGATCACAAGGTCAGGAGATCGAGACCATCCTGGCTAACATGGTGAAACCCCGTCTCTACTAAAAAATACAAAAAAAAAATTAGCCAGGCGAGGTGGCGGGCGCCTGTAGTCCCAGCTCCTCGGGAGGCTGAGGCAGGAGAATGGCGTAAACCCGGGAGGTGGAGCTTGCAGTGAGCTGGGATCCGGCCACTGCACTCCAGCCTGGGCGACAGAGCGAGACTCCGTCTCAAAAAATAAATAAATAAATTAATTAATTAAATTAAATAAACATACACTTACACAAATAAAATATAACATATAATATTATAGAATTGCTTTAAATTTCCAATTTTAAGACAATTTAAAAACACCAAACAGGCCAGGGCAGTGGCTCATGCCTGTTACCCCAGCACTTTGGGAGGCTGGGACTGGAAGATCGCTTGAGCCCAGGAGTTCAAGACCAGCCTGGGCAGCACGGCAAAACCCCATCTCTACAAAATATACAAAAATTATCCGGGTGTGGTGGCATGTGCCTGTAGTCCCAGCTGCGAGGGAGGGTGAGGTGGATCGCTTGAGTCTGGGAGGTCGAGGCTGCAATGATCTGTGATTGCACCACTACACTCCAGCTTGGGTGATCCTGTCTCAAAATGAAGTAAAATAAAATCCACCAAACAACTTATCCCAGATTGTCAATAGGATTAAGACTTTGCTACTTTTGACTTCAGGCAAGTCTTCCTCTCAGAAGCCTTTGTTCTACCTCTGGACATCTCCACAGAATTGCCTATATTACTTCAGATAAATGTTGCAAGCAACAGAACATCCTGACTCAAAACGCATAAGCAATAAGGGTTTATTATCTCCCATAACAAGGAGTCTAGAGATAAGCAAGTTCTGGGGTTAGTTAATAAATAATTCCGTCAACACTGTCAAGGACACATGTTCTTCCCATCTCTCCCTTCTGCTGGCTTTGCCCTCAGGTTACCTCGCCACAGGGCTGCAGGATAGCTACCAAGATCTGGGTATCACACCCAGAAATGACATGTTCAGAGGAGGAAAGAGGGGCATCTAGTACTATTGTCTTTTTCTTAGGAACCAGGAAACCTTTCCCAGGAACTTCCAGTAGACTTCCTCTAGCATACCATTTGCCAGATGTTGGTTAGTTGCCCATTTCTAAACCAGTCGTTGGCAAGGGACTCCTGTTAAAAGTTAGACAGGAGGGAGTGAATACAGGATAGGAGCTCCACACTGTTTGCCACAATGTCCTAGGGCCTTTCAATTTCATTCTCTTCCAAATTGTACTCCTCGTTCATCTTTCATGCTGGATCTGATCTCCCTTGTGCATTTCTTATTTCAGGGAATGGTATCATTAGCTGCCCAGGCGCCCAAGTCAGAAACCAGCAAGTGATCATGATATTTCTACTTTCCCCTCCCTTCTTAATCTGTTAGAAATTTTTGTCGATTATACCTTCTTCAACACTCTTGATTTTGTCTCTTTTTTTTCTTCATCCTGCGGTTGCTGCTTTTTTGTCTAATTCCATATTATCTCCCACCAAAACCATCTTATTGGTATCTTTTTAAAGCATAGTTTTCTAATTGTAAACTGTTACATATCTATTACATATATGTGGGGAAAATCCAGAAACTATAAAACTTCTACAATAACACTGCTCAGAGACAATGATTGTGGACATTTTTGTGTATTTCCTTCTTTGCTTTCTTCTATTCATGAATCTACATATATAGATAGATATTACTTTATTTTGTAAATTGAGATTAAACTCTTTTATAGTATTTTTATTAACAAAATATTGTGAATTTTTCTTTGTATCCATAAACATTCTTCTGGGTTATCATTTTAAGATCTGCATTATATTTTACCATATGGAGGTGTTGTAATATAGTTAAACAAGCCCTTATTGCCGGATTAGGTTTTTTCCAATTTTTTATATCATAAATAATACTTACAATAAAGGTGTTGGTAGGTAAATCTCTTGTACACATTTGTAAGGATTTCCCTACAATAAATAAATTACCAGCAGAGAAATTGCTAGCTCAGAGCTTATGTACATTTTTCCCCATTCCTTTTTATTAAGAAATGTTTCAAGCAATCCTAACAGTCTACTGGATATTATAATAAATACCTATATACCCAACATGCAGTTTGTCAGGCCTTAACATTTTGCCATATTGCCATTTTGCTTTAGATCTATTTTCTTAATGAAATAAAGTATTAAGACATATTGAAACATCCTATCTAGCCCTCCCAGAGCCCATCTTTCCCTAGAGGAATCATATCTGCAATTTGGTATTTCTCAGACCTATGCAGGGTTTTTAACTTTTGCTATATATAATACATGTATATGCATATGCATGCATAAACAATATATAGTACTGTTCTTCTTGTCTTTAAACTTCTTACTGCACATATTCTCCTGTGATTTGCTCTTTTTCTACAGCATTACACTTTTGAGGCTTATAGGTTTACACATGTAGCTCTAGTTCATTTATTTTCATAGCTGTTTGTGTGATGTTCATTATATGACTATGCCATCAAATTTTAATTTTCTTCTTGGTGAACGTTTATATTGTTTCCATTTTTTCACTTTTTTTTTTTTTTTTTTTTGAAACGGAGCCTTGCTCTGTCACTCAGGCTGGAGTGCAGTGCACGATCTAGGCTCACTGCAACCTTCGCCTCCTGGTTCAAGCGATTCTCCTGCCTCACCCTCCCAAGTAGGTGAAATTACAGGCGCATGCCATTACAGGTGCGTGCCGCTACTCCCGGCTATTTTTTTTTTTTTTTTTTTTTTGTATTTTTAGTAGACGGGCTTTCACCGTGTTAGCCAGGATGGTCTCCATCTCCTGACCTTGTGATCCACCCTCCTCGGCCTCCCAAAGTGTTGGGATTACAGGTGTGAGCCACTGTGCCCGGCCCATTTTTTCACTATTATAGGCAACATTGCTATAAACATTCCTGTAAATGTCTTCTCGTGTATATGAGCAAGAGTTTCTACCTGGGGTGGAGCTGCTGGGGGATAGAGTATGTGCACTGTCAGTTTACTGGATATTGCAAATTGATAGTACCCTCCTTATTCTCCCACCAAGGCCATAAGAGTTTTTGTTGATTTATATGATCACCACATGGTTTGGCCAGTGTTGCTGTATCCCATCTCCAAATCTGACAGTGCATGAGAGTACCCATTTCTCTGAATTCTTGTCACCACCATGTATTATCAGTTTTTCAACTTTGCTAATTTTATTTTATTTTATTTGAGACAGAGTCTCACTCTGTTGCCCAGGCTGCAGTGCAGTGGTGTGATCTCAGCTCACTGCAACTGCCACCTCCTGAGTTCAAGCGTTTCTCCTGCCTCAGCCTGCAGAGTAGCTGGGATTATAGCACGGCGGGGGGGGGTGCCCATGCCCGACTAATTTTTGTATTTTTAGTAGAGATGGGGTTTTGCCATGTTGCCCAGGCTGGTCTCGAACTCCTGAACTTAGGTGATCAGCTTGCCTCGGCCTCCCAAGGTGATGGGATTACAGATGTGAGCCGCAGCACCCGGCCCAACTTTGTTAATTTTATTGGCAAAAAAGAAAAGGGTATTTGTTGATAACGTTTAAGAACACTTGGATTCTTTCTTTTTTCTCATTACAAAATGCACACATTATTTTAGAAAATTTGAAAATATAAGGGCTGCATGCGGTGGCTCACCCCTGTAATCCCAGCACTTTGGGAGGCCGAGGTGGGCGGATCATTTGAGGTCAGAAGTTTGAGACCAGCCTGACCAACACGGGAGAAACCCCGTCTCTACTAAAAATACAAAACTAGCAGGACGGTGATGGCGCCTGCCTGTAATCCCAGCTAGCCGGGAGGCTAAGGCAGGAGAATCGTTTGAACCTGGGAGGCGGAGGTTGCGGTGAGCCGAGATCGTGCCATTGCACTCCAGCCTGGGTAACAAAAGCGAAACTCCTCAAAAAAAAAAAAAAAAAAAAGAAGAAGAAGAAGAAGAAAGAAAAGAAAATTTGAAAATAGAGACAAGTGACAAAAAAGGAGGATTCCCTGAATCCTACCAGTCAAATATAACACTAAATAGTATCTAGCATTCACAAAAATATGTGAGGTGACAGATATGTTAATTAGCATGCTTTAATCATTCCACAGTGTTTATACATATCGCAACAATGTTATACAGCATAAATATATACAATTTGTCATTTGTTTTTTTTGTGGGTTTTGTTTTTGTTTTTTGGTTTGTTTGTTTGTTTGTTTTGAGATGGACTGTGTTGCCCAGGCTGGAGTGCAGTGGCGCTATCATGGCTCACTGCAACCTCCGCCTCCCGAGTTCAAGCAATTCTCCTGCCTCAGCCTCCCAAATAGCTGGGATTACAGGCGCCCACAACCACGCCCAGCTAATTTTTGTATTTTTAGTAGAGACGGGGTTTCACCATTTTGGCCAGGCTGGTCTGGAACTCCTGACCTCAAGTGATCCGCCCGTGTCTACCTCCCAAATTGCTGGGTGTGGGGTTTTTCTTGAGACAGTCTCGATCTTTCACCCAGGCTGGAGTGTGGTGGCATGATCATGGCTCATGGGAGCCTCGACCTCCTGGGCTCAAGCAATCCTCCCACCTGAGCCTCCCAAAGTAGCTGGGACCACAGGTGCATGCCACCACAGTCAGTTAATTTTTTAAATTATTTATTTATTTATTTATTTATTTATTTATTTATTTACTGAGACGGAGTTTCTCTCTTGTTGCCCAGACTGGAATGCAATGGCGAGATTTCGGCACACCGCAACATCCGCCTTCGGGGTTCAAGTGATTCTCCTGCCTCAGCCTCTCGAGTAGCTGGGATTACAGGCATGCACCACCACGCCCAGCTAATTTTTGTATTTTTAGTAGAGACAGGGTTTCTCCATGTTGGTCAGGCTGGTCTCCAACTCCCGACCTCAGGTGATCCACCTGCCTCGGCCTCCCAAAGTGCTGAAACTACAGGAGTGAGCCACCGCGCGCAGCCTTTTAAAAATGTTTTAAAAAGTCTTTTGTAGAGACGGGTCTCCCTGTGTTACCTACCATGCCCAGCTCAATTTGTCATTTGTCAATATAAATAAATAAAAGTCTCTCTTAATATGAATTATTCATACAGATTACAGTTAAAACCGACAATGAAAAAAACTTTAACAAATTGAATTCTTACTCCATAACTAGAGCTGCTTCAGATACCTAATATTTCCATAAATAGGATTCATAAATAGGTGTTTAATATATATGATATGTACATGTAATGACGAATACACACACATATATATTTTGCCTTTACAAAAATGTATCTAGTTTCTTATAAACTGTTTTTTTTTTTTCACCTAACAAATAAGCAACAATCATTTTCTCATGTTATTTGTATTCAGGACTAGAGGGTGTTATTTAAAGACTTTCATATTCATATCCATCTGTCTCCCCACTCACCGTCCATAAACCAAGGACCAGGCTGAGCCCAGCAACAAGTCCTAGAGGAGCTGGCTTCCTGCCGGCTGTATATTGTGTTGCAACTGACCCAGCCCCACATCTGAAATTCACACATAACTCTCCCTTGCTCATTATTACTAGGGGAGGCCAACTGCCACCTCTGCCTCAGGGCCTTCTGCTGGGAAACTCCCATCTTACTTGTCTGTTGCACAGCATAACATGCAACTCCCTTTAGTTACATGGCTCTCCTGTGCCCTCACCCTATACGCCTTCAGGTGTTCTCCCTACCGGCACCCTCCAATTTAAATATATTACCTGCAACCTCAACCTCTTGCCTTAACTCTCCTCCTTTCAGGACGTCAAACTCTCTAGAGCCTGATCCATAGGAAGTTTGGTATTCCATCCTCTTATGTGGCCTAGCCCATGTGTACATTTGATTAGATGAAATATATTTGGATTTGATCGAGCTTCCATGTCAGGAAAGAGTCTGTAATAGATGTATCTCATTGCTCACCTAGACTACTGCAATAGTTCTCACTCCCTCTAGTATTGCCATTCTTACCACTTCATCCCTTCTCTCTACAAATTCATCCATATAGCTGTCAGTGAGCTTCCTAAAATTCTATTCTGATGATGCTATTTCCCTGCATAAAATACTTGTGTGTCACCAGGTGAGGTGGCTCACACGTGTAATCCCAGCACTTTGGCAGGCCAAGGTGGGTGGATCACGAGGTCAGGAGTTCAAGATCAGCCTGGCCAAGATGGTGAAACCCCGTCTCTACTAAAAATGCAAACATTAGAGCTGGGCGCGGTGGCTCACGCTTGTAATCTCAGCACTTTGGGAGGCCGAGGTGGGCGGATCACAAGGTCAGGAGATCGAGACCATCCTGGCTAACATGGTGAAACCTCATCTCTACTAAAAATACAAAAAAAAAAAATTAGCTGGGTATGGTGGTGTGTGCCTGTAATCCCAGCTATTCAGGAGGCTGATGCAGAGAATTGCTTGAACCCGGGAGGCAGAGGTTGCAGTGAGCCAAGATCGTGTCACTGCACTCCAGGCTGGGTGACAGAGCAAGATTCCGTCTGAAAAACAAACAAGCAAGCAAACAAACAAACAAACAAAAAAACTTGTGTGTCACCTGACCTACAGGATCAAGCCTAAGTACCTGCTTAAAGGCCGTCTGGGATCTCTAGCCATCCTTCCCATGACTTCTACAGCTTCACTCTGTATACACTAGCAATTCTGAGTTGTTCTTTGTCCTTCTGACACTATTTCATACTGATATACCTTTGCATATGCTTCCCTTTCTGTCTAGAATATCCTTTCCTCTTTGTCTGACTGGAAAACTCCTTTTCATTCTTTAACGTTCTATTCCAAAGATAGTCCTACAAACTCAAAGCACCACCTCACATACTCCTTATTAATTATTGATACAAAGAGGTCCAGGTGCGGTGGCTCACGCCTGTAATCCCAGCACTTTGAGAGGCTGAGGTGGGCGCATCACTTGAGGTCAGGAGTTCAAAACCAGCCTGATCAACATGGCAAAATCCTGTCTCTACTAAAAGTTTAAAAATTAGCTGGGTGTGGTGACAGGCACCTGTAATCCCAGCTACTCAGGAGGCTGAGGTGGGGGAATTGCTTGAACCTGGGAGACAGAGTCCGCAGTGAACTGAGATCATGCCACTGCACTCCAGTCTGGGCCACAGAGTGAGACTCTGTCTCAATAAAAAATAATAATAATAATAATAAAATTATTGATACAAAGGGGAAAAATTGCATTCACATTGGAGAAGCTAATGCCACCGTAGCCAAGTGGTCAAAATGATCATCATTCACACAGATAGTTCAACATATGCAAGTCAATAAATGTGATTCATCACATAAACAGAATTAAAAACAAAATCCATATGATCATCTCAATAGATGCAAAAAAGCATTTGATAAAATCCAGCATCCCTTTATGACAAAAACCCTCAATAAACTAGGCATAGAAAGAACATACCTCAAAATAATAAAAGCCATATATGACAGACTGACAGCCAACATCATACTGAATGAGGAAAAGTTGAAAGCATTCCCTCTGAGAAAAGGAACAAGACAAGGATGTCCACTTTCACCACTGTTATTTGGCATAGTACTGGAAGTCCTAGCCAGAGCAATCAGGCAAGAGAAAGAAATAAAGGGCATCCAAATTGGAAAAGAGAGCTGGGCATGGTGGCTCATGCCTGTAATCCCAACAGTTTGGGAGGCCGAGGCAGGTGGATCACCTTAGGTCAGAAGTTTGACACCAGCCTGGCCAACACGGTGAAACCCTGTTTCTACTAAAAATACAAAAGGCGTGGTGGTACATGCCTGTAATCCCAAATACTCAGGAGGCAAGGCTAGAGAATTGCTTGAGCCCAGGAGGTGGAGGTTGCAGTGAGTTGAGATCGTGCCACTGCACTCCAGCCTGGGCAACAAAGTGCGATTCTGTCTAAAAAAACGAAAAGAAATTGGAAAAGAGGAAGTCAAACTCTCTGTTTGCCAATGATGTGGTAGGTAGTATATCTAGAAAATCCTAAAGACTCTTCCAAAACACTTGTAGATTTGATAAATGAATTCAGTAAAGTCTCAGGTTGCAAAATCAATGTATACAAATCAGTAACCACTGCTATACACCAACAATGACCAAGCTGAAAATCAAATCAAGAACTCAATTGCAACTGGGTGCAGTGGCTCACGCCTGTAATCCCAGCATTTGGGGAGGCCGAGGCAGGCGGAACATGAGGTCAGGAGTTGGAGACCAGCCTGGCCAACATAGTGAAACCCTGTCTCTACTAAAAATACAAAAAATTAGCAGGGCGTGGTGACAGGCACCTGTAATCTCAGCTACTCAGGAGGCTGAAGCAGGAGAATCACTTGAACCTGGGAGGCGGAGGTTGCAGTGAGCCGAGATCACGCCATTGCATTCCAGCCCAGGCGACAGAGCAAGACTCTGTCTTAAAAACAAAACAAAACAAAACACAAAAACCTCAATTGCTGTTACACTAGCTACAAAAAACCCAAACAACTTAGGAATATACTTACCCAAGGAGGTGAAATATCTCTACAAGACGAACTGCAAAATACTGCTGAAAGAAATTGTAGATAACACAAACAAATGCAAATATATCCCATGCTCATGAATCAGAAGAATCAATATCATGAAAATGACCATACTGCCCAAAGCAATCTATAAATTCAATGCAATTCCTATGAAAATGTTGACATCATTTTTTCACAGAATTAGAAAAAATGATCCTAAAATTCATATAGAACCAAAAAAAAGCCCAAATAGCCAAAGCAATCAGAAGCAAAAAGAAAAAAATCTAGAGGCATCACATTACCACACTTCAAATTATACTGCAAGGCTATGGTGGTACTGGTATGAAAGTAGATACATAGACCAATGGAACAGAATGGCGAATCCAGAAATAAAGCAAAATACTTACAACCAACTGATCTTTGACAAAGCATACAAAAACATAAACTGAGGAAAGGACACCCAATTCAATAAATGGTGTTGGGAAAACTGGATCCCACATGTAGAAGAATGAAACTGGATTCATTTCTCTCACCATGTACAAAAATCAACTCAAGATCGATTAAAGACTTAAATGTAAGACCTGAAGCCATAAAAATTCTAGAAGAAAACCTAGGAAAACTCTTCTGGACATTGGTGTAGGCAAAGAATTCATGACTAAGACCCCAAAAGCAAATGCAACAAAACAAAAATAAACAAATGGGACATAATTAAATGTAAAAGCTTCTGCACAGCAAAAGAAACAATCAGCAGAGTAAACAGACAACTCACAGAATGGGAGAAAATATTTGCAAACTATGCATTCAACAAAGGACTAATATCCAGAATCTACAAGGAACTCAAGCAAATCAGCAGGAAAAAAACAAATAATCTCATTAAAAAGTGGGCAAATGACATGAATAGATGTTTCTCAAAAGAAGATATACAAATGCTCAACAAACATGAAAAAAGGCTCAACATCACTAATCATCAGGGAAATGTAAATCAAAACCACAATACAATGCCATCTTACCCCAGGCAGAATGGCCAATATTAAAAAGTAAAGGCTGGGCACGGTTGCTCATGCTTGTAAGCCCAGCACTTTGGGAGGCCGAGGTGGGCGGATCACCTGAGGTTGGGAGCTCGAGACCAGCCTGGCCAACATAGTGAAACCCCATCTCTACTAGAAATACAAAAATTAGCCAGGCTTGGTGGTGCGCACCTGTAATCCCAGCTACATAGGAGGCTGAGGCATGAGAATCGCTTGAACCAAGGAGGTTGAGGTTACAGTGAGCTGAGATGGTGCCACTGCACTCCAGCCTGGGTGGCAAGAGCGAAACTCCATCTCAAAAGTAAATAAATAAATTAAATTAAGTAAATAAAATTTAATAGATGTTGGTGTGTATGTGGTAAAAAGGTAACACTGCTGGGGGAATGTAAATTAGTACAACCTTTACGGAAAACAGTATGGAGATTCCTTAAAGAACTAAAAGTAGATCTACCATTTGATCCAGCAATCCCACTTCTGTGTATCTACCCAAAGGAAAAGAAGTAATTATATCAAAAAGACATCTACACGCATATATTTATTACAGCACAATTCGCAAATGCAAAGACATGGAACAAAACTAAGTGCCCATCAACTGATACGTGGATAAAGAAAATGTGATATATATACACCATGGAATATTACTCAGCTATAAAAAAAGAACAAAATAATGTTTTTTGCAGCAACCTGGATGGAACTGGGGAACATTATTCTAAGTGAAGTAACTCAGGAATGGAAAACCAAATATCGCATGTTCTGACTTTTTTTTTTTTTTTTTTTTTGGAGACGGAGTCTCACTCTCTAGCCCAGGCATGATTGCAGTGGCACGATCTCGGCTTACTGCAACCTCTGCCTCCTGGGTTCAAGCGATCCTCCCAAGTTCAAGTGATCCTCCACCTCAGTCTCCCAAATAGCTGGGAGTACAAGCGCGCACCACCATGCCCAGCTAAGTTTTGTATTTTTAGTACAGACGGGGTTTCGCCATGTTGGCCAAGCTGGTCTCGAACTCCTGACCTCTGGTGATCCATCCGCCTTGGCCTCCCAAAATGCTGGGATTACAGGCATGAGCCACCATGCCTGGTCACATGTCCTCATAAGTGGGAGCTAACCTATGGGTACACAAAGGCATATAGACTGGTATAATGGACATTGGAGACTCAGAATGGGGGAGGATGGTGGGGAGATATTTAAAAACTACATATTGGGAAGAATGTACGCTACTCAGGTGATGGATGCACTAAAATTTCAGACTTGGCCATTATACAATTCATCCATGTAACCCGAAACCACTAGAACCCCTAAAGCTATTGAAAGAGAAATGAAAAAATTTCTCATCACCATTAATGGAACAAACAAATAACGTATGCCCCCTGGTACGATGTACTGAGAATCCAACACTCTGGTGGTGTTCTTGCAAAAAATATTTCACCTGAATCTAATCCTGAGGGAACAATCAAACAAATACACTTTGAAAGATGTTCTGCAAAACCGGCCTGAACTCTTAAAAGTGCCAATGTCCAGCAAGACCAAAACAAAAGACTCAGCAACAGCTCCAAATTTAAACATGCTAAAGAAGCGTGATGGCTAAATGCATTGTGTGATCCTTAATTCAATCCTGAATCAAAAGAAAAAAAAACAGCTATAAATAATATTAAGAGACTTGGTGAAATTTGAATATGGGCTACATGTTAGATAATAATATGGGGCCAATGCTAAATTTCCTAAGTATGGTCATTGTACTGTGGTTATGGAAGAGAATGTACTTGTTCTTTGGAGATATGTGCTGAAGGGCTAAATTGTTGCTATATCTACAAGAAACTCTCAATGTTTCAGCAAAAAGAAACAAGCAAATAAACTTGTGTGTTTGTATATCAAAATAGAGAGATAAAACAAAAGTGGTGAAATGTTAACAATAGAAGCACAGGTGAAGGGTAAACAGATGCTCATTGTTCTATTCTTGCAGCTTTTATGTAGGTTTGATATTTTTCAAAACACAAACTTGGACACTATAAATAATAAGTAATAAAAACAAAAAGACTTTTCCTAGTCACGTTTTCTGTTAAACCTTCCATGACATACACCTACTGCCCCTGGCCCCCCAACGCTCACCTAAAACAATGAATCATACCCTCTCTTCTAGACTCTTCCAAGGTTATCTATCTCTCTGACCAAAGTATAAGCTCTTGGGAATCAGGTCCTGTATTGTGATGGATCTACACTGCTAAGATCGTACCTGACACAGATTGGATGCTCAGTTGATCCTCTTGTTAAATTAATCAAGCTGAGTCTTGAAGCTTGGATAGAATTCAGGAAGCAGAGAGGAGTCAGGCTTCTCAAGAGAGAGAAATGGCATGAGCAAAGATAAGGAAACAGGAATGTACATTTTGTATTTGCCAAAAGCATTTGCTTTGTTTGGTCAGAACTGAGGGTTTATATAGGTGAAAATGCCTAACACAGTATATAGATTCTTAATAAAAATCTGATGAATAAATGAATGAGATTTGAAAGGCAGGCTTAGATCAGATTAGAAAGGACTTTGACTACTGAATTGAGAAATCTGAACATTAACTAATTCTTAACATCCAGGGTGTTTTCCCATCGGTGGAAAGAGAGTGTGTTCTTGGGCAAGTCCATTGCACATTTTCTTCACTAAATAACAAGGAAAATTGCCTCCATCAGTGTGCTTAAAAAAAAAGAGGAAAAGTAGAGACAAGTGGGATCTGAAAGTGACCTGCTTCCAAACTCAAGGGGAGAAAATGTTATCTATCCAGGAAAAGCTCCATAGTGGACTTTTAAAACATCCAACATCCCTCAGACTAATAGGTGTCACAGAATATGAAGAATAAATAAATGAATATATTTAATACGGGTCATGCTTGTCTTTGAAAATAGTGTCTGTGGCCGGGTGCGGTGGCTCATGCCTGTAATCCCTGCACTTTGGGAGGCTGAGGCAGGTGGATCACCTGAGGTCGGGAGTTTGAGACCAGCCTGGCCAACATGGTGAAACCCCGTCTCTACTAGAAATACAAAAAATTAGCTGGGCATGGTGGCGCGAGCCTGTAATCTCAGCTACTCATGAGACGGAGGCAGGAGAATGGCTTGAACCTGGGAGGCGGAGGTTGTGGTGAGCCGAGATTGCACCACTGCACTCCAGCCTGGGCAACAAGAGCAAAACCCTGTCTCAAAAAAAAAAAAAAGAAAAGAAAATAGTGTCTGAAATTATTTTGTTAATTTTTCTATAGTTTTAAAGTTTAAGAAGTGTATACTTATGAAATAACTAGACACCAATACTAGTTTAGGGCCTCCACATTACTACATAGATTACAAAGCTTCTCCCTTAGCCAGGTTGAGCTGTCCCCAACAGACAGTTTTCATATTTATTTAGTATTTGTGTTCTATTTTCTTCCAGATAGATTTGTGGGGACTGACAATTTAAGTAATGCAAATTAATTTTATTATGACAACCGAGAAAAAGAAATATGTGTTGTGTTTTGAGGTTATCGTTTCCTTGACCATCATAAGCAGCCTGATATCTACTTCATCTTTGTTCATAATCACAGCACACCTTTGAACACATACCAAAATGATGATGGAATGAGAGCAAAGTATGTGAGTCAATTGGCTGCTCTGCGAA